>NC_090436.1:272510746-272813776 GCF_031143425.1 Pleurodeles waltl | reverse complement strand
GACAGGAAAGGTTTGAATGCTTAGTGAATGCCGAAACATCTACAATGTGTACATATGTAGCACAGTACATTGACTTCAATAATGCCTGGTACTGCCAATGCATTGGCCATGTAGCATAGGGCTAAGTTTGAAGGTACAGAGAATGGATGTATGTTCTCCATGTTGCAGGGTACTTTGAGGGATCTGGCACCTCACAGATCAGGTGTTGGAGATTGTATGACAATCTTTAGTAAACAGTTCCCAATTTCTTTCATAGCACCTGTAGGCCTAGCCCTCACAGCATGGTGTATATTTGGAAACGTGATGCCACTGTGAAAAGACCCCTGTGCCATCAGCTCTGTAGTCAACAGTCATACAGCGTATCATGGCATCCTGACCACAATATATGTCTCAAACATCATGATGACAATCCAAATAACAGTGCAGTGGAGCACAATGCTGAGCCATATCTACAAGACCACTTCAAAGAAGCTTATGTTGCTTTTCATGGACTTGTAGACATGGAGTAAGGTCAAGCAGCTCACTTTGCATCAGGGAGGTGTTCCATGCATGTTGCAATGGGTGTACTGACACAACACCCATGGATTTTGTAGCTTTCCTTGACTTGCACGGTGTTGTAAACCTGGAAATGCGTCAAAAAAGGGTGACGCAACTGTGAGTAATATCTTTATTTCTCAATGTTTTCCTCTTTCTATGTGTGCTGCATTTTGCTGCACACAGACAAATAGGAAAATTCCTTTTGTGAATAATTATGTGCAGGAAGGTGTCTCTTCCTGCACAAAACAATCATCCCTGCAATGCAGGCAGCCATGCAATATGGTGTAAGAGTTCCTGCGTTGACGCAAGGCAGAACTTGTGTACCAGCACAATGGAAAATGACTGGGATACACCGTATCTTTTGGAGACAGTGCATTCCTGCACTTTTGTTTTTGATACAGGGCAGTGCAGCAGGACGGCTTGAGTCGCTGCCCTGTGTCAAAACATTGTAAATGAGGCCGCCAATCTCAACAATTTTAATACAAACACACAATTACATGATCTTGCAAGTTATGAACTTACCGGTAGTCCACCAGTTTCAAGCCCCAGCTGATCAAGCAGATCCCCCTCTCGGCTCACAGTGTCTGCTCAACGGTGTTTGATTTGGTGGATGCTCAGAGTGACATTGAAAATTCATGCTATCTGATACTGGACCTTGGCCCAACACTGCTGTCTCTCCTGAGTTGGTTATCTCTTCCTGGCTCGGCATCCAGTGCCTAACATGTTTTGTAGGTAGTGGACCACTAACCAAAACAGCCCCCCAAACTCCTCCTCTGACTTATTTTTTACTGTGGCCCTTCCTGACATTATCAAAAATAAGGAACCCCAGCCGAAATACAAAACAATCTAAATCCTACCCTTTCCCCTTCCCCAACAACTACTAAACCCTGAAAAGGACAGACACTCGACAATACAATGGATAGAAATGGACAATATACAGTTACAACTCACAGATAGCAATACAACTACACAACATGGACAGCAGACAGAACAATAGGTCCAGAGAAAACACCACTTTCACAGCTCACACTCCAAACATCTCCAACTGCCAGAACAGAGAAAAAGACTCTAAAGTGAAAGTGAAAGGGAGTTCACAGTTTCTGGTTTGCAGCACGGCAGAGACATTGCAACATGTCCTGGGTGCTTGTGTCACATTTTCAAAGGAAGCCTCACTTTTACTACTAAACCATCACTTTTTTTTTCTTTTTTCAGAAGCGTCACTTTTCCATAGGAAGCGTCACGTTTTTAAATGAAGAGTCACTTTTGTCTTGGAAGCGCCACATTTCTTAAGGAAGCATCACTTTTTTTAACGCAAGCATCAGTAGCATTACATTACTGCACAAACGTCACTTCCTCATCAACCATCAAGGCCTAATGTGGCATGATAATTCCTCACTTTTCCTACTCTGGCAGCAAATGCGTCACTTTGTATCCAAATACATCACTTTTCATGCAAAAGCGTTGTTTTTGTGATGCATTGCTTGTGAATGAGCATATGTGTTATTGACATTTTTTAAAATTGCATTTTTCACGGAAGAGCTTTTACACTAGGCCTGTGTTGCATGTTTATGTTGACTGTGTGCATATGTGTGAGTTGTTGCATTCAGGGGTGCTTTTTTTACGAGCGCTGCCAGTGCATCACTTTTTATGATGCTCCAGCAATCCAAGCTGCTGACCCATACCTACAAGGAGACGCAAAGCCACTTTGCATGGCCTTACATGGCCTTGTAGTTATGGAGTAAGGCAACACTGAGCAAGTTGCTGCGTTGCCTTACTTAGCATCACCACCACGTGGATCCCCTGCAATGTGTTCTATCCCAATATATTTCAGAAGATTCCTGTTGCTTGCCCACAACCCCCCACACACCAACGACCCCAACGCAGGAGCACACAACCTCTCCAAACGGATCACTACCTGTGCAGACACACTAGCACCCCTCAGAAAAAACATCACCACCCGCAACATCAAGAACACCCCATGGTTCACCCCTGAACTCCAAGACTCAAAGCGCAAATGCCGCCAAGCTGAGAAAATATGGAGACTAGAACCCTCCTCAACCAACTTCTCCACCCTCAAAACCACCATTCGCACCCATCACCAACTCATACACACCGCCAAAAGAGATCACTACAACACACGCCTTGACAACAACTCCCAAAACAGCAAAGAACTCTTCACCATCATCAATGAATTTGCCAAACCCAAATCCAGCAACATAGACCCCAAACACACACAGCCCCTATGTGACACCCTTTCCAACCACTTCCTCCACAAAATCCTGGACATCCACAACAGCTTCATACCACACATACCCCTCACTCACCCAACTCAACCCCCACCCAAGACCCCCCACCACACTATCCACATGGGCCCCTAGCACACACGAAGAAACCAAAAAAAACATGAACTCCATCCACTCCGGTTCCCCCTCCGACCCCTGTCCACACCGCATCTACAACAAAGCTAGCCCTACCATCGCCCCCATACTCTATAACATAATCAACTCCTCTTTCGACTCCACCACCTACCCAGACCCCTGAAGGCACGCGGAAATCACTGCTCTCCTAAAAAAAAAACAAGACGATCCGGAGATCCTCTCCAACTACCACCCCATCTCCCTCCTCCCTTTCCCCACCAAAGTTGCAGAGAAATTAGTCAACACCCGACTATCCCACTTCCTCGAAGCAACCAACACCCTTGACCCCTCACAATCTGGGTTCCGCAAGAACCACAGCACAGAAACCACCCTCATTGCATGCACTGACGACATCAGGACCAAAGTTGACAAATGCGAGACCGGCGCACTAATCCTCCTAGACCTCTCCGCAGCTTTTAACACCGTCTGCCACCACCCACTCCGCCCACGCCTCCACAACATAGGAATCTGCCACAAAGCCTTAGACTGGCTCACCTCATTCCTCACCGACCGAACCCAGAGAGTCCGCCTTCCACCCTTCCAATCCAACACTACCAAGATCACCTGCGGAGTCCCCCAAGGGTCCTCCCTCAGCCCCACACTCTTCAACATCTACATGATCCCCCTAGCCAACATTCTCCGAGCACACGAAATCACTATCCTCTCCTATGCAGATGACACCCAACTCATCCTCTCCCTCACCCGCAACCCCACCAACGCCAAAACCAACCTACACGCCGCTCTCCTAGACACCGCCAACTGGATGACCACTAACCACCTCAAGCTCAACTCAAACAAAACCGAAATCATCATCTTCGGCCCCAACAAAACCACATGGGACGACTCCTCGTGGCCCACCGCCCTAGGTCCCGCACCCACCCCCGCAACCCATGCACGCAACCTCAGCATCATCCTCGACCCCTCCCTCTCCATGACACAGCAAATCAATGCTCTAACCTCCTCCTGCTTCCACACACTCCGCACTCTAAAAAAATCCTTCAAATGGATCCCCCCAGAAACTCCAAAGAATCCAGAACACAGCGGCGCGCCTCGTCCTGGCCTCCCCCGCCACGAACGAATCTCACCACACCTCAAATCCCTTCACTGGCTCCCCATAGACAAGAGAATCACATTCAAGATCCTCATCCACGCACACAAATCCCTCCACAACACTGGCCCAACCTACCTCAATGATATGGTAAACCTCTACTCTCCCACACGCAACCGCCGATCAGCTGACCTAGCACTAGCCACAGTCCCCCGCATCCAGCACACCACCACAGGAGGCAGGTCTTTCTCCTACCTCGCCCCCAAAACCTGGAACTCCCTCCACACCGACCTTCGCAAAACCAAAGACCTACTGGTCTTCAGAAAGAACCTCAAGACTTGGCTATTCGACCAGTGACCCTCCCTGCCCCCCACTCCTAATTCCCCACCCCCAGCGCCTTGAGACCCTCACGGGTGAGTAGCACGCTCTACAAATTTCATTGATTGATTGATTGATTGATTGAATGATGTGTCTTAAAATTTCTTGCTACAAGATAATGGTCTTCCTGATTGGTGATTGCTCTTGCGTGTTCAAGAATTCTTTTATGTACTGGATGAATAGTACTCCTCACATACCAAAGACCACAGAGGCATTCCAAAACATACACAACAAATTAATCCTGAACTGGGAGGTAGTAAATGGCAAGAAAATTTGCACTTCCAAGTGGTGTCCAAAAATAGTACATACAGAGAAATATAGTCAAACAAAAGTAGGTGCACGTGGTCAGGTGCCCTACTACCCAGAGGCACAAGAATAATGCATACAAGTATGCACTAAGTACACTGAACAAATGCTACCACAGCACTCAAAGCATGAGAAGTAACAGAGTACAAGTATACGCTCGTGTGTAGCAAATCCGTTAAATGCAGAGTACATTAGTAGTGTTCCAGTGAGTTGTTTATTCAGACCAAAGGTCGTGTGTCCAGAAGTACAGTCAATCAAACACAGCTGTCACTGGAACACTAAGAGGTGTGCTGTACTCTTCATTTAACGGATTTGCTACACACGAGCGTGTACTTGTACTCTGTTACTTCTCATGCTTTGAGTGCTGTGGTCGCATTTGTTCAACATACACAACAAATGGTGTACTGCAAGTGATAAATTCAATGATGGGCTTTACTCTGTTTGTACCAGGGATGGTGATCTCCTTAATGTTCACTGACTGTGCACATGTTTTACACTTCCCACAAATGTGGATGCCAGATGATAGCTGCATGTGTGCAAAATCTAACCAATAGTTAAAAAAGAATGTTGTCTATTCTGATTAAATATGCAGGGTCAGATCATGAGAAAGCTTTAAAATAGAAAACGGAAATTGAGGGCTGGCTTGCAACACAAAAAGGAACTGGACCAGATTAAAAAGTTTACCATGGAAATGCAATCGTGATTAGACAAATTAGAGAGCGATATTGAAGCATGAAAGCTGAGCAAATTTGCCAGAGATACAGCTGATTATGAGATAGTCCTGGTCCCATTGGACATTTAACCATATACAAATGTTGTGCAGGATACAGCACACCAGTATTTTTTTTGCATACTGTTTGTGGTGAGTACAGCCACTGACCCCCGGATAAATCGAGGCACCTGAAACATGACTTCAGCAGCACAAATGTCCCTTCCACTATGCTCCTGGTCTTGCCTAGGGCTCTGTTGTATTTTTGCTCTGCCACAGTCTGTGGATTTGCAAATGGGGTCATCACCCACACCTGCAGACCATATCCTTGGTCAGCTGGAAAGACAAACGGAGATGAATCAGTCAATGCATGTTTGCAAATATGACACAGTGGCTTTGAATGTCTTGTGACATGTACAATTGATGAGTGCATTTGAGGTGTGATTTATGGTACAAGTATTGAGTACACCCCTCCAAAATGTGGACTGTGGGGCTTATTTTAAAGCAACTTGCACCACTGGTACTTGACTTTTACAGAGGCACCTGCAGAGCATGAGGTGGAGCCATGAGCTGGGGTGGCACAAATTGTGGTTATCTCTGTGCAACTCCCAGCTGCAAGATGAGGAGCTCCATGTTGTCACTGGGCTTACCAGACTGTTCTGTCTATGTTCTCTTTATGCTCTACTGCCAATGCGTCATTTTCTACACCTGGGTTACTGATATGCAGAAAGTTTGATGCATTTCCACGCTTGGGGTAAAATCCAATCTGATGCGTTGCTTTTCATTTTCCTTGTAAATATCCATGCATTAGTTTTGCGAAAAACTTAGGCAGGAATGACTACTTTGCATACATTAGTACTTCCATGACGCAGTAGGATGAGACACAGACCACTTTCGATGCAGGATGATTAAATGTGATGCATTTGCCTAAATGCATCACCTTGTAAATATGGAGCACTGACTGTGCCGCCAATGTGTCAAAACATTTGAGGCATTGGCAGCGCAAGCTCCTTGTAAATATGCCCCTGGGTCTATAGTTGGCAGAAGTATGCAGCCTGTCCAAGTAAGGACTACAATCCTAATCAGATGCACCCCATAAATTAACATATGTTCACCCTCTGATATCTTGGCACAGAACAGTCAGGCTTAAATTAAGAGGCAATGTTAAAGTATTTGTGCAACACTTAATACAGCAAAACAAAGAAGACACCACTCAATAAGAGTCCACAAAAGGTTAGAAAAATAGATCTTAATTTAATGAACAAAACAAGACCAAGATGAAAAAACCCTATAAGTAGATGTCAGGATATGAATTTTTAAAGAATATCTGCAAGTGTAGTGCTTCGAAACTTAATGTGCTAACTGGGGCTATCTGGTCATGCTAGCCCAGGGTAAATCCAAACTTCAGACCAATCGTGATGGAGTGTGGGCAGGCTACAGGGACCAACCTTGTCCCTCTAAAACAGAACTTTGTATGGAGGGTTGCAGCAATGTTGAAGATCCAATGTGAGGAGCAGAGGAGGCAATGCAAAGATGATGCATCAGTTCAGATCTGCGCAGTCTGGGGATGCATCATTGTAGAACTGCACAGTTGACAATCTCCAAGCAGGAATGTGGCATTGAACCCTCTGCAATGAAGGTGATTTGTCGTTGTTTAGCAGCACAGCTGGCGATGCGAAGGCAATGTGCCAGGGGTGATGAGTCAATCCTGAGCTGTGCAGTAAACGATGCGGAGTCCTAGACCTCAGCAGCCACAGCGATGAGCTGGAGTCAGAGGAGGATGCAGTGGTTCTGAATGGCGTAACAATGTCAACATGTTGATTTTTGGAGAAGAACAGCTGTAGAGTTCCCTTTCAAACCAAGGACTGGATTGGCACCTCTTGACAGGACAGGACTCACTGTTGCAGTGTGCAGAAACTGAAGCAAGATTGAAGGAAGTCTTTGATGGCGAGAGACTTCAGAACAGGAGGCAAACCAGCAAGCTGGGGATAAAAAGCTGTAGGTTCAGTTCTTCTCACTCACAGGAAAGGAGGGCAGCAGGCAGCAGGGAAGGCACAGCAAAGAAGGATTCCAGCAGAGTGGCAGTCCTTTCAGCAGCACAGCAGTCCTTCTTCCTGGCAGGTTATCCTCAGGTTAAGACGTGAACCGATTCAGTAGGGTTAGAAGTCCAGTACTTATATCCAGTGGTGACTTTGAAGTGGGAGTGACTTCAAAGAGGGACTTTGAGGTGCATACAGGTCCTCCATTCCCTGCCCTACCCCCAGACACCATACAGATGGTTATGCAGCTCTTTGTGTGGGGACAGGTACAGCCCTACTCAGGTGCAAGTGTCAGCTCCTCCCTCCCGTCTAGCTCAGGAAGGCCATCAGCCTGGTGATGTGTCATCAGGATGTAAATGGCACACCTGAGCTTTCTTTGTGTGTAACTGTCTAGATATAATGCACAAAGACCAGCTGTAACCCAACCCAGACGTGTCTTGGAGGCAGGAAGCAGGCATACAGGGCTTAAGAGCAGAAAAATTCAAACTTTCTAAGTGGCATTTTAAAGTTGTACTCATAAATTCAACTTTACCATTAAGAGGATTTATTATTACAAGTCCATAGGTACTTAACATGGCAGCCCTACTCCTTCCCAATCAGGAATTACACTTAATATAGGTATTAAGCAATCCCCAATGCTATCCTATGAGAGGGGCAGGCCTCACAGTAGAGAAAAACGAATTTGGGATTTTTTTCACTCCCAGGACATTTAAAACTAAAAAGTATATGTTCTGCCTTTTACTTGCACCAAAACCTGCCCTACGGGCTATCTAGGGCCTACCTTAGTGGTGCCTTATGTGTAATAAAAGGGGAGTTTAAGGCTTAGCACGGGGTTTTAAATGCCAAGTAGACATAGCAGTGAAACCACACATACAGGCTCTGGAGTGGCAGGCCTGAGACATGTTTAAAGGGCTACTTAATTGGGTGGCACAGTCAGTGATGCAGACCCGAAAGAAGCATTTAATTTACAGGTCCTGGGCACATATAGTGCACTTTACTAGAGAGTTATAAGTAATTTAAGTATGCCAATTGTGAATACACCAATGTTACCATTTTTTAGTGGAGTGACCACATGCACTTTAGCACTGATTAGTAGTGGTGAAGTGCCCAGAGTCACCAGAGGCCAACAAAAACAGACCAGCAAAAGTGAGGCAAAGAAGCAAAAAGTTTGGGGGAGGACCGCCCTAAGGCTGTCAGGTTTAAACCTCTTCAAAACATCTGCCTTGTGTTTTTCTTGCATGTTAATTGCCCAATTGGTTTAAACTAAATGTAATGCTACTGCATTTCCTTACATCGACTTTCCATATGGTACCTAGAACTGTCCTTATTAACAAGAAATGTAGAAATGCTAAATTTGTGACCAAGTAGTTGAACCACTGTGTGATTCAAAATGCCACTGTATGCAAGCCATTACTAACAAACCACAGAGCAGGGAAAATACTTATAAACATCAAGAGCATAGCAGCATAGTCAACAGCAAAACACTAAAAAAAAACACCTGCAAAGGCAATTTCAAAGGTCTTTAGTTGCCTTGAACACAAAATAAGCTTACCACTATTTAGGAAAGAACTAAGGACCTGAGTTTTTCAACAGCGTGTGCTTGACATTTTAGAGCCAGGATGACCTTTTCTGAGTAGCAGTGTGCTTTATAAGTATTTTACCATAACTTAACATAACAAAGTAGTGGAGAAGGGCAGGGCGAGAAGACAAAAGATGGTGGGTCAGTATTGACCCCACGGCACTGCAAAAGTACCTCATTGTTTCCCATAAACGTTTCACACCTTCCTTCTCTTTTACTCTCTGATCTTCCTCTTTCTATATCATTCTTCTGCTTCTCCACCCTCCTGCTTTTTCCAGTTTTTCCTGCTTTTTGACTCCTATTCCTGGATTTACAAAGGTGTTGCCTGAGGTTTGCTTTATCTTTTCAACACAGACGTGAAGCAAATCTTTTTTGGGATTTACAAACCAATGCAAACTGGTATTTGTCTTGATTGTTAAGACAGGCATTGGCAAAGCCAATAGGTTTCGACTGTGGCTATTGGCTTTGTCAATGTTTTTTTTTTTTTTTACACATTGCACTGCAGTAAGAGCTGCTGTGCAAAATGGCTTAAAGTGAAAAAAAAGTGCTATGATGCGGTCAACACTAACTGAGTAATTGTGTTTTTATTTTCTTACTTTAAGCCACGTAGGACAACAGCTCACGTTGCTGTGTAACGTGTAAAAACAACATTGTCAAAGGCAATAGATATTGCCCAACATCAGGTTTGGTCTGAGCATGGATACCGTATCCATGCTCAGACCAAACCTGATGTTCATCACGGAGACCTGGTTCATGGCCACCTCAGCCACCAACATTACCTTCACCACCCCGCAAGGATACAAACTGATCCACAAAGACCACCACAGCAAGCACAGAGGAGGCATTGCTATCATGCATAAGGACAACCACCTGTGCACCACCTTCGAATAAGAGGCGTCCCACCTCATGGAACACCTTAACTTCTGAATCCAAACAGATGCCAAAACTACCATCAGGGGAACTCTTGCGTACAGACCTCTGGATCCCTGGTCTGCATTCTACAAGGCCACCACCTCATCGCCCTCCTAGTCATCGACTCGACAGACTACCTATTCCTGGGAGACCTGAATTTCTATCTAGATGCCCCCAGCATCCACACCACCACCAATGTGCTCGATAACCTTAGTAACATCAGACTCAAACTACTAGTAACTAGCCCCACATGCACCACGGGCCACACCCTGGCCCCCTTCTTCACAACCAGTGAAAAAATCAAGTCCAGCTACAGCTCGCATGGACTGAACACCACCTGGTACAATTTGCCATAATCAACAGACCAGAGCCATCCAACGCAACCCCGCCCAAACCCCGCAGATGAAGAAAAGTCACAGAGGCTCAATTGACTACAGCTCTCCAGTCCAGCAAACCCTTCATCTCGGGCAACCGTGAACAAGATGCCGGCAGTCTCTCTGAAAGGAAATTTAATGGTGTCCTGTAAGGAGGTCCTCCACAAGAAAGATCCAGCAAGCCTGCAAGGTGGTTCACCCCGAGCTTCATACTCTCAAACAAGAATGCAAAAGGTTAGAAAGATGGTGGCTATGTAGCAGGGTCCCCACAGACCTGGCCACCTTCAAAGTTGCGCTCAAGAAATAACATTGCCGCCTCAAAGAAGCAAAAAAAGACAGCCCTGATCAGCCGCATTGAGGAGCGCACCAACTGCCCAAAGGAACTCTTCAAGATTGTCAAAGGGTTCTCTGGCCCAGCATCCACCAAAAACACCATCCATCCCACCCAGGACCTCTGCGACTAACTAGCTCACTGTTTCCATGACAAAATCACAGCCATCTACAGCAACTTTCAATCCCAACCCACCAGCACTGAACCTACTGACCCCATCTGAGGACTCCCCCAGCAACCACATCATGGACTGGAAGCCGCTATCCAGCCAGGAAACTGACACCCTCATGACCTCAACTCCCTCTGGCTTACCCAACAACCCATGCTTATACTACATCTTCAACTTGGGCCAGAAGGAAATCAGCTGCATTCTTTCTTCCATCTTCAACACCTCCATCAGGATTGCCACCAACATGCAAGCATGGAAACAAGCAGAGGTCAAGCCGCTCCTGAAGAAACCTTCCGCTGACCCAAGCAAACTAAAAAGTTACTGCTCCCTCTCTCTGCTCCCTTTCCCAATCAAGGTCCTAGAAAAAGCCATCAACAAACAGCTCTCCGAACAACTGGAAAAACACAACCTACTCAACCCCTCCCAATGTGGGTCCTCTCCAACCACAGCACAGGGACCCCCTTATCGCTGCAACGGATGACATCAGGTCCCTCCTTGACATCAGAGAGAAAGTGGCCCTGATCCTCCTAGACCTCTCCTCCATGTTCAACACCACCTCCCACTTTACCTTCACCACCAGACTCCACCATATTGGGATCCAAGGCAGCGCCCTTAAATAGATCCAAACCATCATCACAGGCCACACACAGAGGGTCCGTCTCCCAACCTTTACCTCAGAACCTAAGAGCAACATATACAGTGTCCCCGAGGAATCCTCTATCAGCCCCATCCCTCTTCAATGGCCAAGATTGTTCTCTCCCATGGATTCAAAATCATCTCTTATGCCAGCAACACCAAACTAATACTCTCCCTTGACAAAGACTGCATCACTCCCGGAGACATCTGCAGTACGGCCATGACACACATCACCAATTGAATGAAATACAACTGCATGAAACTGAACAAGGAAAAGACTGAAGTGATCATCTTTGGAAGCGACCCCTCCCCCTGGGACGAGTCATGGTGGCTCTCCACGCTTGGACAACCCCCTGTCAGCAACTGACCACGCCCGCAACCTCAGCATCATCATAGAAAGCAAACTCACCTTCAAACAGCAGATAATGGCCACCTCCAGCTTCCACAACCTTCACATGCTACAGAAGATCTTCAAATGGATCCCCACCAAAACCAGAAAAATGGTCATCCAAACCATCATCACCAGTAGACTAGACTGCAGAAATGCCACCTATGTTGGACTTCCTGCCCAGCTCCTCCACCGCCTCCAGACCATCCAGAACACAGCTGTGAGACTTATCCTAGACCTTCCCAGAAGAGCACACATCACCCCCCACCTCAGAGGTCTACACTGGCTGCTGGTGCACAAGAGGTACTAATTCAAAGTTGTCACCATTGCTTACAAAGCCCTCCACAACATCAGACCTAAACTAATCAACCGCAGACTCTCCTTCCACCAGCTAGCTAGGGAGCTCTGCCCAACAACCCTTGCCCATGTCCTGAGAATCTGACACAGCAGCTGCGGAGGGCACTCCTTCTCCTACCTAGCTGCCAAGAACTGAAACAACCACCCCCATCACCTCCGCACCTCACACTCCCTCCTCGACTACAGGAAAAAACTCAAGACATGGCTCTTTGAGGAGTAGATCGGACTCACAGTGACAACCCAGAGCACCTGGATACCCCCGGGATTGATTGATTCAGCTCAAAAATCGATGAGCCATCAAATGACATACTGCCCAGACAACATTTGAAGATAAGTAGAAAATTATTTTCATGTTTTATGTTTCAATAACAGACGTCACTAACAACATTTTCAACAATGGAAACTAAGTAATGAAAGACGTTTAGGGGCATATTTACAAGAAACTGGCACATTAGCTATGATGCTTCACTTTTCTTGTTTCGCCCTGTGCACCCCGATGTCACCATGGTAGCGCCACTATTTACAATATAGCGCACCATGGCGCACGTTAGCACAATAGTGTCAAAATCTTTGATGCTATTGTGGCACATTGGCCGACTAGTGCCAAAAATTATGGCGCTAGATCAGAAATGAGTGAGGAGGCCCATTGAAAACAATGGGAGTATCACTTTAATGCCTGCCTTGGGCAGACATTAAAAATGATGGGAAAAATGGGAAAAATGGCACAGTGAAATCTCGTTAATTTCTATGCCCAATTTTTCTGGGTCTCCTAACGGGGGAATGCCCCCATTGCATACATTATGCCTGGCACCGACATAATGTGGCGCAAGGAGAAGTGGTGCAATGCATGCATTGCGCCACTTTGTAAATCTGAGGTAGGGAAAAAGGCCTCCTTGACACCACCTTAACTCAAAACAAATTATACTAAGACAGGGCAAGGAGGGGTTAGGGGCTTGTAAATATGCCCCCTAGTGTGCTGCCAGGATTGAAATGAATTGTTATAGTCCTTATTCTGTTTCTATAACTTCTGATGTATCAACAAGTTCTGTCATTCAACTAGAGCGTTATCCTTCTCACCTGTTGTATCTACATTGGGAGCAGTGTTGGTATACACAGTAAATTTTTTGGGTGAAACCACGGGAGCGCCCAGGGATGAAGGAAAGGGCTGCTGATGCACGGAGAGTACTTTGGACCCAAGCACTGGTACATTGTGACTATAAAGCATGTGCAGTGACTATAAGGATGTGATGTGATAGAAAGAACTTTGGACTTTGGGAACCGGGTTCTAATCTCGGTGTTGGCTCAACATCCTGTGATCCTGGGCAAATCATGTAATCCCCCTAGTGTCTTAAAAACAAAACAAAACATATAAATGAAATTGCATTTATATAGTGCTGATTACACCTGAAGAGGCAGTGAAGTGCTTTACTATGAGTAGCATGCTACTTCGGAACCCAAGGTTAGTGGTTAATCCAGTGATTA
This sequence comes from Pleurodeles waltl, assembly GCF_031143425.1. NCBI lineage: Eukaryota > Metazoa > Chordata > Amphibia > Caudata > Salamandridae > Pleurodeles > Pleurodeles waltl. The sequence goes on along the minus strand of NC_090436.1, from coordinate 272,800,114 downwards.
AATTTTGGTTATTGTGATTAGTCATGTGCTCCCAAGAGAAAAAAAAACCAATGCATGCATTTATCCCAGTTACTTTGTGATAGATTATATCAATATCAGGTAGGTGTTATCATTAGTGGGGTATTTGGTTTCAGGTGAATGGTTGGTGATATATATATGCTGGTGGATTTTAGGTAATGTTAGGTTGCAGGGATAGAGTTTTAAATAAAGAGAGGTGAAGAATATGAAACGAGGTGTCAGCCTTAGCTAGAATTACAGTACAAGGGATTAAGGCACACTGTCATGAAACTAAGAATATATTTATTATTTAATTATAAAATATTCAATAACCTATTTAGAATTAAAATATAATTTAGCATTAAAGTTTATTACAATTACATTCATTTTAATTTATTCTGTACTAAATCACTTTTAAAATGTATGTGCAGGGAAGTGGAGAGCAGCTCCCTTACATTGAGCATTCCCCAACATCAAGCTCATATGTGTAAGTGGTCTCATCTAATATGAGATGCCTTAAGCCAGGCCAGGAGTTTTAGCCAAAATTATAAGTCTAAGATTGCAAAATGATGTTCACTTAAAAAGGCAGGAGTGGATGAAAGTGTCCCATATATTATGTTCAATCTTCGTATATATATGTTATGCATGTTTAGTGTGACAAAATGGTTTCATGTCACCTTTCTGTTCCTAGACTTTGCTTTTATCATTATCAGGTGTGTTGATCCAACTGACTTAAAGTAAAACCACAACTCCCTAAGTTCACTGGTATGTGAAAACAAAGTCCAGGAATGAAAAAGTGGTTTCCCAGTGATGAGAAGTCACCTGGTTACCCTACGTGTGATGGAAACTGAAGTGTCACTGTGATCTTTGACGTTATGGTGTATAGGCTTGGGGTGCACCTAGGGTTTCTAATTGAAAGCCCTAGAGGCATAGAGCCTACCATAACAACACAAGCTATACAATGACTCCTCTGACCTCCTGGTTAGCGTCTGCTCGCTCTCCTCTGAGCAGCTCCACCTGTTGATGCTGCTGCCGCTGCTGCCTCTGCTGTGATCAAACTGAGAGCCTGCCTGACTCCCAGTTCGAGGCCTACCTTCACCCGCAGGCTCCTGCCTTCGCCTCATCCCTGGTGACCTAGTGGCCACCTTTGTGTGAGTATCTGTACTTGTCATCTTTATTTCAGCATATTTCTCTGAGCTTTGTCATCCTTAATTTTCTTATTTCTTTTTATTCTATTCCTTAAAGATCTTTCCTGTCTCTTTCCTTTCAGCACCTTTCCCTCTTCCCACGCACTGTTCCCCTGTTGCTGCTGTCCCTACTGCCCCACCCCCTCCTTGTGAAATGCTTTCTGACCCTCCCGCCTCCCAGCTGGCCGGACTCTCCCACTTCCCTCCCCTTCTTAATGGCGGCTGATGCGCAGCAGTGCCTCTGGTGCACCAAAGGCTCACTAAAGCCAAGCCCGTCTGTGCCCATCTGTGCTCGTCTGCATCTGGACTACGCCCAGTGCCACTGACCCTAGTCCTCCAGCCATACAGGATGCTCCACCGACTTTCATCTTGCATCAACCAGAGACACCCATGAACCGTTCTCCTGCCTCAACTGCCACCACACCCTCAACCTACACCAAATGCTGGACCCTCCCACCAGTGGGCTGTCAAACACCTACCTGAAGTGCCTTAACTGCATCCTCCTCAACACACGCCCCCTCCACAAGCATGCCATGGAACTCTGGGACCTGCTAGACTTTACCCGCCCAGAAATCGTCCTTTCTCACCAAAAAATGGACAAACACAACATCAGCACCATACATCGCCATTGCCATCCCTAGCGCCTACAAATTGCTCTGCAAAGACTGGCCCTGTCGACCAAGCAGCAGCCTGGCCATCATACACAAACCCAACCTACGCCTGACAACCAACACATAAGAACACACCCCACTCATGGAGCACCTCAATTTCCAGATCCACGTCACCCCCAAGTCCACCCTCCATGGCACCCTCATCTACAGCCGTCCCAGCCCCTACCCAGCCTTCAGTGACTCCATTGTCAACATCATAGCTCCCCACCCACTTGCCTCCACAAACTACCTTCTCCTCTGCGACCTCAACTACCACATCAACAACTGCAACAACATTAATACTGCCTCCCTGCTCAAAAACCTCGCCACAATAGGCCTCAAACAACTGGACACCTTACCAACACACATCGCTGGACACACACTGGACCCCATATTTTCTGCCAGCAACAACATCACCGTCCACAACACCTCCACACTACACTGGACGGACCACCACTGCCTTAATTTCTCCATCACCACACTGACCATACACCCCTCACTCTCCACTCCTTGAGCAGAAAATAGAACCAGATCAAATAGGAACTGCTCACAAATACCATCAGCAAATCTCCTCCTCACCTAACCACAGACTTAAACATTGCAGCACGGAACCTCCACCAATGGATCTCCGAATACGCCAACCCCCGAGCACCACTCCGAAAGGCCTCAGCACATGACAACCTGAAGAAGGCTAGCTGGTTCTCCCCTGTACTCCAGGACTCCAGGTGCACCTGTAGATGGCTAGAAAAAAGATGGAGAAACAGCCATTCTCCGGAAGACCTTGCAGCCTTCAAATCTGCCATCAAAACTCCCCACCACCTCATCAGGTCCACCAGGAAAGCCACCCTACAAGACTGCATCAGCGGCACTGCACACACCACCAAAGAACTCTTCACCGTGGTCAAGGAGTTTGCCAAACCCCAATCGGAAGTAGCAAATATCCCTCCCTCTCAGGACCTCTGTGACAAACTAGCCACCTTCTTCCACCTGAAAATCAAAGACATCTATGATAGCTTCAGACCCCAAGACCCTCAGAGCCCACCAACAACCCTCCAGCTCAGACCCTCGGAATTTTCACAGATCCTGACTGCTGGACCACCCCCCACCACAGACGAGACCTGCTCCTTCAAGAGCAGCATCCACTCTGGAGCCCTTACTGACCCCTGTCTTCACCACATTTTCAACAAAGCCAACACCTCCATTACACCCGAGCTCCGTCACACTCTCAACTGTTCCATGGAGACAGCTACCTTCCCTGAGGACTGGAAAAATGCTGAGCTCCGCACGTTCCTGAAAAAACCCACTCCTGACCCCTGGACCTCAAGAATTACCACCCCATTTCTCTGCTGCCTTTCCCAGCCAAGGTCATTGAAAAAGCCATCAACGCACAGCTCTGCAAACACAATGAGGACCACAACATCCTAGACATCACTCAATCAGGATTCAGGAGCAACCACAGCATGGAGACTGCCCTCCTCGCCACCACAGATGACATGCGCTTGCTCCTTGACTGCCAAACAGCAGCCCTCATCCTACTGGGCCGATTGGCTCCCTTCAACATGGTCTCACATCATATCCTCTGCTCTAGACTCCACCCAGCTGGCATCCACGGAAAGGCCCTATAATGGATATGCTCCTTCCTGACCGGCAGAATGCAGAAAATCAAACTCCCGCCTTACTGGTCAGAACCTACAGAGATCAACAGCGGAGTTCTACAGGGCTCCTCCCTGAGCCCTTCACTCTTCAGCATCTTGCATCCATTATCAGGAACCATGGGCTGAACATCGTCTCCTATGTTTGTGACACCCAGCTGATCATCTCATTGAATGAAAATCCCACAACTGCCAAGAAGAATTTCTACAACAGGATGGAAGCCGCTGCTGCCTGGATGAAGGACAGCTGCCTCAAGCTCAACTCAGACAAGACCGACATCCTCAACCTGGGACCCTCCACGTCAGCCTGGGATGACTCCTGATGGCCTGCTTCCCTCATCACCCCCCAACAAACCACGCATGCAACCTCAGCTTCATCCTGGATTAATTGCTCACCATGACTGGTCAAGTTGACTCGGTCACATCCTCCTTTTTTCACACACTCTGACTTCTCCGGAAGATCTTCAAATGGATCCCAAATGACTGCGGCAAAACCGTAATCCATGCCTTGATCATCAGCAGACTCGACTACAGCAACACCCTCTATGCCGGCACCACCCAGAAGAACCTGAAGAAAATACAACACATCCAAAATGCCTCTGCCAGACTCATCCTGGATGTCCCCCGCTGCAAACACATCACCAGACTCCTAAGGGACCTCCACTGTCTCCCCATCAAGAAGAGGATCAACTTCAAATTTCTCATCCACGCATACAACACACTCCATGACCTAGGACCCACCTACCTTAACCACTGCATCACCTTCTACTCTCCTACAAGACTTCTCCATTCCATTCAACAAGCACTAGCCACCTTAGCTCGCAAATGGAATACCTCGTGGAAAAGAGCTGGAACACATTGCCTCTTCACCTCAGGCAGTCACCAATGTTGCCTTAATTCTGGAAGGCCCTTAAGATCTGGCTCTTCAACTGAAACACAATTGACCGGCCCCTTCAGCACCTTAAGATCCTTATGAGTGAGTAGTTGTGCTCTATAAAGATGATTGATTGGTTGATTGATTGAATGAGTATCAAACATGCTCCTTAGGGTGAACTTCAGTCATACATGCCCATTCAACTTCCCTGTAGTGTCTGCTGGTCCGGCATCTCTGCTTACAGGTTAACAATTCAACAAGTGACAAGTGCAGTCAAGGAAGGAGAGTACTGCTTAAAACTTGCAGCAACAGAAGACTTTGTGAAACTTACAGGTAAACATGTACAGTCAACCGAGCACTCCTTGATGCTAAACACACAGTGGTTGAAATATTTAACGAAAAGTAAAATTAAAACACATGCAATCACCACAACAGTCCTTGAAATCAAACGCTGCATATGTGCAGACAACAAAACACAGCATTCAACTTACAGTTCACAGATTGCCACATATAGCACAATGTTTACAACACTGCATGTCACTTTTAGTCTGCCGATCACTGTGTGAAACTAGAAGTTACATGTGTTTGCAAACAATCAGAAAAACACGGCGTGGACCTCTGAGAAGCAATCACAACAGCAAACGGTCAGCATACACAGGCATTAGCAGAGGATGGGATTTCAAACTTGCGTTTACCGCAGCTTCTTTTGTCTTGGCTTGGACCCTGACCCAAAGCAGGACAGGTCAGATCCTAACCTGACTCTGGGGCTTTGCTTGCATCCAGGGACTGTGCTCCCTCTGTAGTGTGACTGGTGCTCATTTAAAGATCTCTTCGGTCGCTCTTTCAGGTCGAATATAGTAGGAGGGGATTGGTAAAACTACAAGAGAGGGTGAAGGGTGAAAAAGAGAACTGCGGACACATGGAGAGGTTGGCAGGCTTATGCACTTTCTAAGAGTCCGTGTGGAAAATTAAAAGAGTTTCAGCAGCCAGTGAAAGGCCACTGACCACAGAATACAGTACTTGGTCCAAGCTCCAGGGCTTGGACTAAGACTCTAAGAAAGTTGGAGGCCAGGAGGAGCCGCTGACCAATAGGAAAACAGGAAACAAAAGTGACGTGAGAGCTAGCCAATGATAGGTACAGGTAAGTAATGGGAGGGCTCTAAGCCCCTTTTAAGATGTTTCTTTTTCATTACAAGACATTTCTCAAGCACTGTACAGGCCAAACCTAAAACAGTGATGCAAACCAGCGTGAAGCACTGGTTTGTGTTAATCTGCATTAAGGGGCCGTCCCATGGGTGGTACATGGGTGTCCCATGCTACCACCCACGATTGTTGACTCAAAACCCTAGCTTCTAACAATAGTAGACAGGGTTTTATGCCAAAAAGTATTGCCACTTGAAAGCAGGCATTAAAAGGAGGCATGCTTTCATTTCTCCTTTCTTTTCTGACTTTGCATATGTACTGCACAGTACAGCACACATACAAAGTAGGAAAAGTAGTAAAGTCAGTCTAAGCATAGTATTTTGTACTGAAGGGGTATCCTTCCAATACAATCCCTATGCTAGACTCAAGCAAGCACCTTTGCACTATAACGCCAAGATGTATGCGTGGGTCTCAGGAGCATAATTCTGTGACAGCTCTAGGTGGAGTGGAGGCGAGTGCCATGTCTATGTTGATATGGTGCTGTACTTCTAGCTCGCTCTCACGTGACGCAGCACAACAACTTTGGATGCTGTGCTGCGTTGGATGAGAGCTTTGTAAATCATGACTGCTGATCTTCCATGCCCGAAGTCAAAGCCAAAGGGACTGCCTCAATCTTTATATCTGAACATGAATGACCTTGAAATCACCTTCATTTATGGATATGGCGGTTTTATTCAAAATGTGGACATTTTATAGGTACCTTTGTACAAATGTGAGGACAGTCTAATAAATTCCGATGCTATGTTGTCAATTTTAAAGATGACTGAACTTCGAATTCTTTTCACAATTCCATAGTTTCCAACAATGATGACTGGCAGAATGTCGAGAAGTTCTTATTCTTGCTGGAAGAGGAGGTGTATGACGTTCACCACTGTGGTATTTGCATGCAAAAGTTGGTTAAAGCCATCAGTTGATTGTTTTACAGAACAGATACATATTACATGAATCACGTTGCTTTATCGAAGCCATTTTTCATGTGCTAAAATGCTGCTTGTGTGGAGGGCAACGCAAAAGCACTGGACATTTGGGTGCTTAAAAGATTTTTTTCTTAAACACAAGATAAACAACTTCGGAAATTAATTCACTTGCAGTCCCAGCCTCCAAAAGCCTGCCATGATTCCCGTGTGTGATTAAACCACACACTAGCCACCTGACCTTCCGCCTGATTGATTGTTTTTGCACAGGGCTTAATGGTATACTCGGCTTCTTGATAAATTAAAAAATGCTTTACTGGATGACACTATTCTTTTGTTAGGAAGAAGATAAACTGACATCATTCTTTTGCGTGACTTGGCAAAGCAAAACACCAAACTTGTTTTCCCAGGAATACTTTTATGAGCATTACATAACATGAGTATCATATGATTAACCAAAAATGTTTCATCCTTTTGTTTATTTGGCCATTTATTTTGCAAAATGAATGTTATTGAGGAAGATATCAAATACAGAAATGACAAAATACCAATGTCAACATTTAGGATAGATGTTTATGCGGTACAGAATGTAAATTTGAAACAGTCTTTTCTCTTTTTCTATCTTTCCCTGTTTCCAAAATATATACACTTCCATTTGTGTAGGATAATGCTAGATCATTTTGTGCTTTGACCGATACATGTAAAAAAAAAATTGTACTAATCGTTTGTTCGGACAAAACTGAGTAAAAATGAACATAGCGCTTACCATTTGCGCTGACTGAACAGTGCAAAGGTTACGTTTTTGCCACAGTCGGTGAGTATAAATTCCGCTCTTGCACTGATAAATACGTACAAAAATGCCCTATGCCGACTCAGTATTATGTAACTTGTTCACAATCCTTAAATTGGCAAAAAAAGAAGCAGATAGCCTATGGTGGGCCTGATACACAAAGAATGAAGAATTTGTGTTGATGTGCGATTTACTCTTGTAGAGCTCCTGGCCCTCTTTCTCAAATTCAGGAGTAAACTAGAATCTACTTCAGAAATTCAGGAGTAAGTCACCATGGCGCAAACAGCAAATGAAGCAAGGGACAGATGCATTATTTACTGGTTGGTTGCAACCAGAAAACAATATTACAAACCAGCCTATGTATAAATAGGTCAGATCGCAAAATTTCACTTCGGAGAAGGTCATAATTCCACCTACCTCATGAATATTAATGAGATAAGTAGAAAATTGGGATTCACTCAGATTGGAGGTGAATACATAGCTGCTACCTGGTTAGAGTCAGCAGACCACCATGTCTGTGTTTGCTTCTCCATAAAGTTTTTTTTTTTTTAACTTCATTCTGTTGTCCTTAAAAAATGTTTGTTTGAGATTCAGCAGTGGCCGCCTGGACCATGACCTACTGGCCAACAAACTTTTTTCAACATTCACAAATGAGAAGAGGCTGTAAGGAGATACCACCCCTTTGAAAATAGGTTACCACTCCAAGTTGGGGTTCAATAACTTTTCAAAGTTTTGCAACTGGATATCAGTCTCAAAACGCTGATGCATTGCATACGGAATCAGTATTTGGAATCAACGCCCAAAACACATCCCTCCCAAAGATCAGAAGGCTATAGGTTCGCAATCTCATTTTACGAGTCAAACAAAGTTTACAGATTCCCATAATGGGATAAAAACATTTAAAAAAGCATTTTTGTAATCACAAACCCCATAAAAATACTTTGTACGTGTGACACTAAGATCTGTTTGAATCCGACCCTTTATAATCAATAAAAGCCACTGATTATTGGAGGTACATCAAACAACATGACTTTGCCAACAGCCCAGATCTCCAGATAAGAGTCTCTTTGAAGAATTCACAGAAAAAGATTAGCATTTTAACCCAATCTATTGTCTGATTTCTCGTTCAATACCATGGATGTGTAGTGAAAAACTATTCAATGTGTTGAACTTTTAGAATGTAACAATAAATTGACTTAAAGGCTGAGTCATGCGAGGCAGGAATCTCATGGACAACAAAATATATTTCGCTATGTGTCATCGTAAAAAGTAAAATACCTTTGCCAAAGTAGATATAACATTGAAATTAGATTTCATGAAAGGACAGAAGGAGAGTGTAACTGGTAATTGGAAAAAGAATAATGAATAATGAGTACATTGTGTGAGCAGCAGATTAGTTGACATAAAATAAAAAAAAGACGTGTTTTGCTGTTTAATAAAATAGAAGAAATCTGGTTGAGTTCCGAGTAGGGGACTGACCAGACTTCCATAGATTGGAAATTGCACCTTTGAAGCCAGTTTCAATGTCAGAGATGTTTTATATTTTGTGGGTTTTTATCTGAAGATGGTCCTTTTTTCTTAGTTCCCTCAGTCTAATTGCAATAGCTAAAGGTATGTTACAATGTACAGAAGCAAGGTCTAAAAGTCAGAGAGCATATTTTAAATATGATTCTGGCATGGATTAGTATGCATTGTCATTCTTTTGTGGTGAATCCTAGTTTTTTTCAATGGGATACAGGCGTTAGCTTAGCCTGTGGCTTGCAGACTCATGCCCCGTCACCCAGTGACTTTTACCCTACTTAACTTGCTCTGTTTTAGCGCATTTATTTAATTAAATCTTTTAAGATGGCTGCCTTGTTTTGAGTTCGGCACAGGTTTTAGTTTGCGTTATCAGTGTTACCGCTCTAAGGCATGAAGATCAAGCGACAAAGACAAAAAAACTGTAGGTGTTCACTTTAGGTACTTTCCCTCTTCATGGTTTCGAGGGGATTGTTTATATTAATTACCGTCGAAAGCACGCCTTGTTACCTATTGTTTGGGAACAAACCTATGTTAGGGGTCCAAGTAGATCTGTATAAATACTCCTCACTTTAACAGATAGTTAAAGGGATTCGGACCAGATGCCATCGCTGCTTTCGATGCTGCACATCGCCTTGATGCTGACCCAGTCTTCGTGTTCCTACGGAGTCTGAGCTAGATACCTCATTCCAAGGTAACAAGGGTTGGGGGCTCTTCTCATGGGGATGGCATTGGCAGATTAGGTTTAACATACTGTAGACGGATCTCTTCGACCGCGTCTACTGCTTCCCGTAGCTGGCGCCAATTGCCCCTCCTCCCAGCACGGCGGTCCCATTCCCATGACGACATGGGAACGCTATATCGGAAGCGTCGGACCCGGACTTCAGGGTCCGACCGAGAAAAGAGACGACGGACTCCCAAGAGGTTGTAAAACACCGGGAGTCCGAGGAAGAAGAAAGGAAGGAGAAGACGCCGAGCAGGGGATCGAGGACGCTGGATCCAAGAAGAGAGCCGAATACCAGAACCGCAGGTTTCCTGCAGGACTGGAGAACCGAGGGATGCGCAGAGCAGTTCCCGAAGAGCCCAGAAATCAACGCTAGCAAGCTCAGCAAGGTACGGTCCTTTATAGGACTCCCTAACGTATACCCACATAAAGGGAAGCAAGGAGGGAAACCCGGGCACGAGGGGAGGGCTGGGGTTGGGAACAAGGGAAAGTGCACGGGGTTCGCACCAAGAGCACGGTCAGTCTCACTAGAGAAAAGAGAGTGATAACACCTGCCAAAAAGCACGTGTGACCAAAACCCTGCACAACTGGACCCTCCCCTTTTACCTTTCTCCTCCAACCCAGAGTACCCTTTTTCCTTGCATGCCACTAACAAATAGAACCCTTAAGAAACCCCACATTCGACTTACCTGTTCCTGCCATTTCTTTTCCTTTCCGGTACCCTCGGGACAAGACGAGCTGATGTCCACCACACCTTAAAGAACCAGAGAAGTTAATATCGGAGCAAAGAAGACTTAATAGATCTACGTTTACCGGAGTCTGTCCCTTTTCCCTTCCCATCAATAAAACTGCACTAGAACTCATATAAATAAACACCTCTCACCTTATCTCCGTCTCCGAGTTCTCTGTACCGACAGTAGCCTACCACACATACCTATCTCTCTTTTAGGTTAGAGGTTAGGCTCATTATGCTAGGGTATTAGGACATATTACACACCTCATGTCATTTCATGATATTGCAAGATGGTGGGGTCTCTTTGTATTAATGACTCTTGTCTTTACCATTCTGTGTCTTGCACTGTTCATTATCCTAATCATTGCTGCCCATGCAACTTATCACAGATTGCAGTTTTACTAAAATAAAACCTATTGAAACTTTACTGCATCTTCTTCATTTGCCTGTGTGTGATTGAGACATGTTGTTAATGTGAGAAAGGGGTAATCTCCATTTAACCACAACGCTCCCTGAGATGTCATACTTTTGAGTCCATGCGTAAAGATTGCCACAAAATACCTTTTACTGTCTTGGGTTTTTGGTGAGGTACTGCTTGTGTGCCGGAACGGTCAGGACGACAGATGCGATTTGTTGTAGGACTGGCATAGTCGCCTACAAACATAAGTTCTGTCATCCTAAAACCAGCAGTCTTGCCTAGAGCTAGAGTCCAACTACGACATGGCACCACCAACGATGGTGTTTAGGCAGTCATTTACAGATAGACTGATTATCACTGTCTCGCAGACAACAGGTACCCTAAGTACCATTACATGGAGACGTCTGTGGTCTTGGGGAAGATCCTCCTCAGCTGAACAGGGACCACCTAATTAGGCTGTAGGCTGTTCAAGCTCGAACTCATAAAAGGACTTTACTCCCCACTTGGTGTTCCCTCTCTTTACTCATTCTTACAATATGGCTAACGCCATAGACATTCCTGAGAATGCTAGACATGCATTAACTTTATATTTAGTAGGGCATGGCTCAACAGAAGAGGGCGGTTATGTTACATTCATAGTAGAAGCTAGTGAAGCTAACAAAACAGAAATATTTTATTCTTGGGTCACATTTCCTGCGAAAGACCGCAGATCAGTCACATTCCACACATATAACATTGCGAACGTACCTTAATGGTACCAAGCATACCAGTATCTTGAAATACCGCTCACTTACCAAGAGCATCAGAACTGGTTTGAAGGCGCCCTACCACATATAATACAATGAGTGCGATTAGGTCCTTTAAGTAATGATGGACCAACGTGGCCTATGTTTGCCACATATTCACCTCACCCAGGTATACAAAACATGCAGGCAGCAGACCTGCGAAACTTATATCTTGAATTAGTAACACTTTACAGACAATTAGTCCAGATCGTAATGCGAACATTGAATGCAACACCTGCGCGTCTAGCCCCACCAGCACCTGCTGGCTACCAATTGGCTACTGGGATTAATCAAACAACAGTACATACCATCATGGGTAAGATACCCACAGAACGAGAGAAAATACCATTCTGGATAGCCCAGAAAACAAATCAGCTGGAAGTTGTGTTTCCTCATATGGGACCACAGGAGAAAGGTAGAATTCTCACTATATGCTTGCCATTCGGGATGGTTCCCTTGGTGGATGACTATGCCACATGGGGTACAGTCTTCGCTGCAATATATACTACCACACATGGTACCCCGACACTTGCCATTTTACCAGAAGTGTTAAAACAAATACAGAATGAGCACGGGGCTGCACCAGCCCTAGATTTGGGGATGAAAATAATGCGTAACTTCGATGCAGTCTCCTCAATCATACTCAGTAACATTAAAGGGGAAGCAGTAGCACTGGCTATACGCCAGCGTCTCCGAGAGATTCCACATTTCCGATACCTATACTAGTATAGGACGGGATAGTTTGGGAGCCAAGCTGAAGAAGCTGGAAATACAAAGTACCACCCCTAAGGAAGGTACTAAACAAGCACAGGAGAGTTCTAAGAAGCACTGGGATAAGCAGAAACAATTTGAATAAAGACGAAATAAGAGAGCAGGTTCTCCACATCTGGAGAACTCCAAAAGGAGATATACTCTCAGAAATAGAGAAAGTGTTAAAAGTCCTGACAGATATACTGATTGACGTCCCTATCGGTACTTTCAGGACGCACCAGAAAGACGTAGCGAGAGAGGGGGCCGTCCTGATCGACGTCCTGAATGCGTGAAACAGAAGAAAGACCCACCACAGTCTTCAGACAAAAAATAAGAAAAGTTCCTATAACAGAAGCCACAGTTTAAAAAGAAAAAGGTGGCAACACTTTCAATTAAAAATGCCAATACACTTGAGACCATTGCTGAAGAACATGACGTGGGCAGTGATACTGTTAGACAGCGCAGCAGAGGTCACAATATGTCACCACAGTCTGAAAGATCACCTGGATGTGACGGCAACTAGCAAGTTCACTGCAGTTGAGACTGCGGACGGGTGCGTTCTCCCACCCGATAGGGTTTATGATTTAAATATCCAAATTGAGGGAGACATAGAGCGCACCATTGAAGTGATATTCTGGGATGAACTTTATTGTGATAACCTATTGGCCGAAGGAGACTGGGCACCTGAGCATGTCCATTAGCTGTCATTTTGCCTTCTTTCTCTGATCTTGTTCCGGAGGCGGTAAAACAAGCCTACGCTGTCGAATGAGCTTTAATGCAGGCACCTGAACTATACCGCAATCACGAAGGTTGGGACAAGGACTCTCCATGTCATGTAATTCCTATTAGGTCGACATCCCAACCTCAGCCACAATATCTTGTAAAACATGAAGCAAAAGCTCCAGTGAGATTTATTCTTCACTCAACTTGAGTACCAGGGAGTAATTGAGCCCTGTGTCTCTGCAATGAATAACCTGTTATTCCCGGTTGCAAAGCCAGACCATTCCTATAGAATAGTATTAGATTACAGACACTTAAACAGTAATACACGTACATACGCTATACAAAATTCACATAGCACAGCACTAATTAACAAAATAGTGCGCAAAAAATACAAAACAACGTTGGATATTTCCAACAGGTTCTTCTGCCAAAACTTAGCACACAAAAGTTAGGACCTGAGTGCATTTTCATTTGGCTCACAGAAACGCTTTTGCCGTTTGCCCCAAAGCTATAGGAACAGCCTAGGGCTGTTCTCAGCCCGTGTAACATCAATATTACAGGATATTGATCCTGAGGCGTTATCCAATTTGGATGACATATATGTCACGGACGACAACCTCAACATTCATCTTGTCAGGGTCGACAGACCTCGGCTACAAACTCAACTTTAAGAAAAGTAAGATTGCCTTTCTCAGTGTATTGTTCCTGGGATATGAGCTATCAAACAAGGGGAAGAGCCTGGCCCGCACTTCCTAGAGAAATTTGCACAACTTCATCCACCTAACACGCTCAAGGAGCTACATTCCTTCCTTGGCTTCTTTAATTTTGACAGAACATACATTCCAGGCTATGCAAAACATATCAAGCAACTCTGTAACTTAATACGCCCAGATATTTCAAGCAAACACCGGACAGTTGAAAACACACACATCCTTAGGGAATTGCAACAGGACATGCTAGGAGGCAAACACTTGCACACATGTGACAACAAAACAAATTTGGCCATCAGAATAATTGCTGATGCCGTTAGGTTTACTTATGTCACCTTTAACAAGGGGGAAACGGAGCATACAAATCACATTTATACTCCAATGCAGAACGTTTTGTACCCACAGAAAAGATTCTAACTGCAGTTCAAATGGCTGTCATTAAGGAGAGGCCACTTGCCCAAGGGAAACGCATCTTTGTCGTTACCTCGGTGCCAGCCTTAGAGGCCGTCACCAAAGCAAGCGTTCCTAACGTTAAAGCATTGCATCCACGTTGGATTTAGTGGGCAACCTCCCTGACCTTCACTGATATTGACTACATCTTTGATCCAAAACTTCAGACACAAAAATTTCTCCAGTACGAACAGGAGTACCCCGCTCTTCTAGATATTTTGCCGCTTGACAGATACCATACTGTCATTTATACTGATAGTTCAGCACAGCCAGCTATTGGTACCAAACATCAATATTCAGCCGCTTGCGCAGCCGTGAGTGGAGTAATAAAGGATGGAGTTTTCCACCCTCACAATACCTACACGCAGACCCTAGGGGACTGCACACCTCAGCTGGCTGAACTTAAAGCCCGTCTTCTAGCGCTAGAACACACTGAGCCAGGATTGCCAACTTTGATTGTCTGCAACTCATACTACTGCGTCCAGTCCTACAATGATTACCTTAATCATTGGAAACTGAATGGGTTAAGAGATTCCAAGGAGAACACCATAAAGCACAAAACATTGTGGGGGAGGGTGGCTGATCTTAAGGATAAACTACTATGGGGGTCATTACAACCCTGGTGAAAGACGGAGAACCGGCGGAAAGACTGCCAGCAGGCTGGCGGTCTTACTTTGTGGAATTATGACCATGGCGGTTACCGCCATGGTCATCCGCCGGTTCTCCGTTCCGCCCGCCAGGGCGGAGACGACCGCCGGCCTGGAGACCTGGGTCTCCAGCCCGGCGGCCGTCACTATACCGCTGGCGGTATTTGGACCCCGCTTACCGCCGTGGATTTCCAGCGGTTTGAACCGCCATTAAATCCATGGCGGTAAGCACTATCAGTGCCAGGGAATTCCTTCCCTGGCACTGATAGGGGTCTCCCCCACCCTCCACCCCCACCCTGACTCCCTCCCCTACCCCCCCCACCACCCCTGCCACCTCCCAAAGGTGGCAGGGACCCCCTCCCCACCCCGACCCCCAACATCACATCACCCATACCCACACGACACACACGCAGGCACCACCTAAATACTTACATACTTACACGCACACACGCCAACATACATGCCTACATCCACACACACAGTCATACACGCACACCCACATTCAAACATACACGCACACATCGATACAGACATACCCACAGACATACACGCACTCATTCCCATACACACAACACCCCCGCAGGCATACACGCACTCACACACCCCCTCTACATACACACACGCACACCCCCATGCACGCACACAACACCCCCCCACCCCCCTCCCCTCATGGACGATTGACTTACCTGGTCCGACGATCCTCCGGGAGGGGACGGGAGCCATGGGGGCAGCTCCGCCGACACCACACCACCAACAGAACACCACCACGGCGAATCACAGGACGTGATTCGCTGGGCGGTGTTCTGTTGGCGTGGTGGTGGAGGTGGAGCAACCTCCACTTCCCCGCCTCCCGCCAGTATGGCTGTTGGCAGCTCTCCGTCCGTAAAAGGACTGAGAGCTGCCAACGGTCATAATAGGCCGAGCGGCAAACCGCCACCAATGGCGGTCCTCCGCACTGCGGTCCCTCGGCGGTCTTTAAAAAAGACCGCCGAGGTCAAAATTACCCCCTATGTGTCCATGTAGTACATAAATTGGGCCACCAACGTGTAGGAGTACATTTTATCAGCAACACTTTGGCTGACGAAGCAGCCAAATCTGCAGTAGCTACAGCTTCTGTGGCTGCAGTGACTCGTTCTCAGATGAGATTGATTACTGAAATTATGACTGCAGTGAAGGCTTCAGCTGAAGGCAAATCTCTTCTCAAAGCATACCCTACAAAATATTCTCACCACATCAGTGTACAGAATGTTGCTTACTCAACAATTCCTTGAGTTGGAGATCGAGTGATCTCCAATGAAGACCAGCGACTAGATCTAATAAAAGCAGCGCATGAGGGTGTCGCTTCTGCAAATACTGGTATCTCAGCCACGGTATCACTCTTACAGAAACACTTCTGGTGGCCAGGTCTATACAAACAGACAAAACAATACGTCCTTTGTTGTGACATTTGCCAGCAAATAAAGGGCTCTAATATCAAACGCCCACTGCAGACCTCCCTATTAGTGCCCAGCAGGCCACTACAATGTGTGTACCTGGATCACTGTGGTCCATTCCAACCTGATGGTGCATACAAATACATCTATCTCTGTAGATTCTTGTTCTAGATTCCTGTGGGTATGGCATCAGCGGTCGGCTGACGCTCAAACTGTTATAAAAGACTTGCTGATCTTTATCGGTACATATGCAGTTGTAGCATTCCATTCGGACCAGGGCCCTGCATTTTCCTCCAAGGCATTCAGGAACACCATGGGGATGATGGGTGTTGAACTCTGTTGGACCTGGCCCTTTTTACAGGGTCATCCCCAAACTTTTTGCCTCCTTCCTCCTATTTTTCCTGACCTGTTTTTGTTGGCTTTTGAACTCTGAGCACTTTACCACTGCTAACCAGTGCTAAAGTGCATATGCTCTCTGTGTAAATTGTACTGTTAATTGGTTTATCCATGATTGGCATAGTTGATTTACTAGTAAGACCCTAGTAAAGTGCACTATAGGTGCCCAGGGTCTGTAAACCAAATGCTACTAGTGGGCCTGCAGCACTGATTGTGCCACCCACATAAGTAGCACTGTAATCATTTCTCAGACCGGCCACTGTAGTGTCTGTGTGTGCAGTTATAAACTGCAAATTCGACTTGGCAAGTGTACCCACCTGCCAGGCCTAACCCTTCCCTTTTTCTACATGTAAGACACCCCTAAGGTAGGCCCTAGGTAGCCCCATGGGCAGGGTGCAGTGTATGGTTAAGGTAGGACATATAGGGGGTTATTACAACTTTGGAGGAGGTGTTAATCCGTCCCAAAAGTGACGGTAAAGTGACGGATATACCACCAGCCGCATTACGAGTCCATTATATCCTATGGAACTCGTAATACGGCTGGTGGTATATCTGTCACTTTACCGTCACTTTTGGGACGGATTAACACCTCCTCCAAAGTTGTAATAACCCCCATAATAATGTGTTTTATATGTCCTGACAGGGAAATACTGCCAAATTTGTTTTTCACTGTTGCAAGTCCTATCTCTCATGAGGAGTTTGGGACCTCTGAACTCACAATTTAAAAATACATCTTTTAGTAAAGTTGGTTTTAAGATTGTGGCGGTCATGCGGTTACCGCTGAATGACCGCACCGCGGTCAAAAGACTGCAGCGGTCATTCCAACTTTCCAGCTGGGCCGGCGGGCGACCGCCAAAAGGCCGTCCGGCGGCCCAGCGTGAAAGCCCCTGCAACGAGGAAGCCGGCTCCGAATGGAGCCGGCGGTGTTGCAGGGGTGCGACGGGTGCAGTGGCACCTGTCGTGATTTTCACTGTCTGCAAAGCAGACAGTGAAAATCTTTGTGGTGCCCTGTTAGGGGGCCCTTGCACTGCCCATTCCAGTGGCATGGGCAGTGCAGGGGCCCCCAGGGGCCCCACTGCACCCGTTCCCGCCATCCTGGTTCTGGCGGTGGACACCGCCAGAAACAGGCTGGCGGGAAGGGGGTCGGAATCCCCATGGCGGTGCTGCAAGCAGCGCCGCCATGGCGGATTCCCTGGGCCAGGGGAAAACCAGCGGGAAACCGCGGGTTACCGCCGCGGTCAGAATAGCCCAGGAAGCACCGCCAGCCTGTTAGCGGTTCTTCCGCCGCCCTCCGCCATGGCGGTCATGGACCGCCAGGGTCGGAATGACCCCCTGTGTGTTTGATAATGCCACTTTTAGAAAGGCATTTTCTTGCATGAAACATTTTGTGACCCTGCCTGTTTGTGGATTCCCTGTCATGGTTAGTTTGACAGTTGGGCTGTTTGCACCTCTCTCCAGACAGGGACACAAAGGGGGCTGGGGTGTAGCCTGCATATTCCAATGAGCCATCTATGCTAGGAGGGATGGGAGGAGTGGTCACTTGCACCTGAAAGGGCTGTGCCTGCCCTCACACAATGCAGACTCCAACCCCCTGGTGTGTGTCTGAGGCCTTGCCTGAGCAAGGCAGTATTTCACAATCAAGTGAGACTTTCCGTTGAAGTAAGCCTACTTCAAAGGCCAAAATGGGTATAATAAGAGGGCCCAAAACCACAGACTGGAGACACTTCTTGGGGTAGACACTGTACCTCACAGACACTTCCTGGAGAAGATAACTGGAACCAGAACCTGCATCCTGCCAAGAAGAACTGCCTGGCTGCCCAAAGGACACACCTGACTGCTTTCTGTGAAGGACTGCTGCCTTGCTGTTGCCCTGCTGCCTTGCTGCTATCTGGCTGAGGTGAAGAAGTGCTGTCCAAGGGCTTGGATGGAGCTTGCCTCCTGTTCCCTGAAGTCTCAGGACCAAAAAGACCTCTCTTGCAACTGGACTCCTTGTGCGGTGAAAATTAGACGCACGGCCTGCTAAGAACAATGCACAGCCTGCCCCGTGGTGAGAAATTCGTTGCACGCCAAACTGGGACGACGCAGCACAACTTCACAAGGAGAAGATCGATGTGGCGCCTGCATTGCGACCAGAAGTTCAACACACGGTCCACTGTATCGACGCACATCTGACCCGGGACGATGCAGCCGGACTTCTAGAGAGAAGATCGTCGCAGCGCCTGCCGTGTGGGAAACATTTCCATGCAATGCCCACTGGATCAACACAGAGCTTGTGACTTCGCTCCGCAAGCCCAGGATTCCACGCACAGACCCCGGGGCGTCTGAAAACCCTGCGTCCCGAAGAGGATCCATGACAGAGTGCCGGAAATCAACGCACAGCCGCTTCTGCGTGGAAACTAAACAACGCATCGCCGTGTGTGGCCCAAGAAATCAACGCACACCCCTTTGTTTCTACGCTTCTCCTCCTCTGCGGCTCTTTGCGGAGAATTTTCACGCAAACCAGGTACTTTGTGCTTGCTAGAGACCTTTATTGTTTTTAAGAGACATTTACTTGTTTTTAAAAGACTTAAGACACTTTGGCACTCATTACAACCCTGACGGTAAATCCCGTTTACTGCTGTGCTGACGGCCGTCAAGATACCGTGGCCGCGGCGGAAATCAGCTACAGGTATTACGACCCACAGCTCGCAATCTGCCACAATACAGACACCCACACAATACCGCCACACCAAAGTTCAGAGATAAACTGGCGATAGCAAAACCTACACCGTCACGCCAACAGAACTACACCCACATTATCACGACCCATGAATCAATGCAGTGGTCATTCAACCGCAGTAATCCATTGGCGGTACACACTTCTGCACTCAAAAAATACACACACACTTACAAAATACAACCACATTGGACAATTCAAAATACACATTCCTAATACACATACACGCACTACACCCACACACCCAATCCAATATAAAACACACACCCACATTACCCACAACCCCTTACAACGACCTGTTTGGAAGAAGCACAGAGAGAGAGAATAGCAAACATAACACCAGCATCCACAGGCACACAACACCATCACTCATACAACATCCACGCAACTGAAACAACACACCCCAACACATCACCCCAGACATCACAACAGACAGCACCTCACACATCACCCAAACCACATCATGGCACCTCAAAGACACCCCAGGTTTTCTGAGAAGGAACTCAGGGTCATGGTGGAGAAAATCATCCGAGTAGAGCCACAGCTATTCGGATCACAGGTGCAGCAGACATCCATTGCAAGGAAGATGGAGCTATGGCGGAGAATTGTCGACAGGGTAAACGCAGTGGGACAGCATCCAAGAACACGGGATGACATCAGGAAGAGGTGGAACGACCTACGGGGGAACGTGCGTTCCGTGGTATCCAGACACCAGGTAGCAGTACAGAGGACTGCCGGTGGACCCCCACCTCCTCCCCTACAACTAACAACATGAGAGGAGCAAGTCTTGGCAATCATGCATCCTGAGAGCCTCGCAGGAGTAGCAGGAGGATTCGACTCTGGTAAGTCATATCTTTAATACTATATCCCCCCACCCTACCTGCATGCCATCACAAACCCCTACCCTCAAACCCATCACCCCAACACCCCACAGATACCCCTCTATCACAATCCACACATCCCAATCTCAAGACCTGCATGTCACACCAATGCATGGACACCTATCACCCAAGCATGTCCAGTACAGATACTCACTCAGGCCCCAAAATTAACAATCACACAAGGCCAAAGACATTAGGACAACCACAGAAGGCAAGGGTAACTCACACATTGGACAAGAGGGCACACACAGATACAATAACTATGCATTTATCCCCCAACAGGACCCCTACCCAATGTCACCGGACAGGAGGTGCCAGACATATCCAGTCCCCCCACAGACGAGGCCCACAGTGATGACAGCAGCTCTGCACACCTGGATCAAGATGACCAGCTCGGCCCATCAGGGACCTCAGGACAGTCGGTTCCCCTGCCACTGTCACGTTCAACCACAGAACGTCCTCCCTCAGGAAGCACCACCACAGCACCCACCCAGCGGGCCCATACCTCTGTCCCCAGGGCACGTCAATCAGCAGTGTGTCCACCACTACAGGGAACCCAGGCAAACCCACTAACCCAAGACAATCAGGGACCTGGGGTCACTGGCAGTGGGCACACACTTCAGGGGACAGAGGCACAGGATAACAGGGAAGCTGGGAGGACTTCTGTGCGACAGGGGGAGGACAGGCCCAGGGAACCCACTCTCCACGAGGCACTCTCAAACATCATGGGAGCATACCATCATTCCCAGGAGACCATGGGCCCGGTACTGGCAAAGTTTCAGGAGACCCAGCGGCTGCAGGAGTATCACTGCCAGGGGATCAGGGAGGACTTGAAGTCCATTAACAACACCCTGGTCACCATTGCAGGGGTGATAGCAGACATGGCCAACACCAAGAGGGACACAGTGGCACACCACCGGGCCCCTGACACTAGCCTGAATGATGGACAGCCCTCCACCTCCGCCGGCGCTAGTGGACAGGAGGTCCCGCCACAGGACGAACAGGTCACCAGGACCCCACCCCCTGCAGAAGGAGAACCACCCTGCAAACAGTCCCTGGGATCCAGGCACAAGACAGAGAACATTGCCAAGACCCCCGCCAGGAAATAAGACTCTCCTGATTGTCACCCTTCTGTCCCACTCTGTTACCCTGTCCACCTTCAACTGCCATTACTCCACTTCCTATGCCCCCTTGGACAATGCACCTGTGATGCCAATAGACTGGACTCCACCATGGACATTCCTCCACCATCGCCTCAGCCCATTGCACAGCCCCCTCCACTTATTAGCACAGAAATAAACACCCTTGAATCACAAATCAATCTGGAGTCAGTCTGTACTTTCACAAATGTGTAATTGCAACCTTTCAGAAAAATAGCAATGTCAATGTTCATTTTCACATACCAATGTTAGACAGTTGTTGGGCAGCAGTAAACATAGCAGAAGCTGGAAAGTGGTACACAGATCTGTAAAATGGAAAGCCAAAGGTAACTGTCAGGGTCCATACACAGAGGCAAAAAGGAAGAATCATGCAATGTCCTAAAGTAGTCTGACATGAGAGGAGCAGTGCCAGTCTCCTACCTGTGTCTCACTGGAAGTATTGCATGATGATGATGTTTCGGTTGTCTATATCTTCTTCTTCTGCCTCCTCTTCTTCACTGCCCACAGGCTCCACAGCTGCCACAAGACCAACATCAGGCCCATTCTCCTGCAGCAAAGGCACCTGGAGTCGCAAAGCCAGGTTGTGCAACAAACAGCATGCCACAATAATCTGGCACACCTTCTTCGTTGAGTAGTATAGGGAGCCACCTGTCAGATGGAGGCAACGGAACCTGGCCTTCAGGAGGCTGAATGTACGCTCAATTATCCTCCTAGTTCGCCAATGTGCTTCATTGTAGCGTTCCTCTGCCCTTGTCCTGGGATTCCTCACTGGGGTCAGTAGCCATGACAGGTTGGGGTAACCAGAGTCACCTGCAAATATCGAGGGACAGCTGTGAGACATACACCAACCATTAGGGACTCTACCATAGCCAGACACCTATGTAATCTGTGTTGGGACCTTGGGCTCAACTATTAGCAACACACAGTGCCTCTGGAGTTGCCCCATCACATAAGGGATGCTGCTATTCGTCAAAACGTAAGCGTCATGCACTGAGAAACACGCAACTCTACGGTCCACCAGACAAACAGGTGAGTACACTGTGAGCATGATGGATGGGACATGAATGTATGGAGTGGCGTCGATGGAAGATACAGGTGGGGGGTGGGCAGAGGCCAGCATGTGAGGATGGTCAGTGTATGTGTTCGTGGGCCAGGGGGCGTGGTTGTGGCCAATGAGTAAGAATAACCAGACGGGGGAGTAAAATCCATTCCTACTTTACATTTCTTCTAGGTCAGCACCCACCAGAAGAAGGATATTTGGAGTGCCATCGCCAAGGAAGTGCGGACCCTGGGGGTCTACCATAGACGGAGAACCCACTGCCTCAAAAGATGGGAGGACCTGCGCTTCTGGACCAAGAAGACGGCAGAGGCCCAGCTGGGGATGGCCGCCCAACGTGGAAGGGTTGCCCGTCGCACCATGACCCCCCTGATGTACCGGATCCTGGCGGGGGCATATCCGGAGTTGGATGGGCGCTTGAGGGCATCACAGCAGCCACAAGGGGGTGAGTACAGTCTCATGCAGCTGACTTTGCGTGCTTTATGAGGTTTCTGGGTGTGGGAAGAGGGCTGTGAGTTCCGCTAGGTCAGGGCAAGCGTGCCAGGGCAGATCCATTGTTAGGCAGGCTCAGTGCCAGTCCAACCCCAAAAGTGGTAGTGGCCCTCTACACCTAGTCAGGCTCCTGTGGGTTCCAGGTGTGCATCAAATGGGTATAGTCACAGTCCACCATGGGCATGTGATTTTCCCCTGAACTGTTAGTGCATGGCCTAGTGCATAGGTCTGCTCCCTGTGTGTTATGTCCACCAACGGTGGTGTTGTTGTAGGCATTGACCATGCCTCTCCTCTGTCTTTCCCCCTCTTTTTGTTTTGTCACCCTGTCCTTCTGTGCATTAGTATCATCTGGCGGAGGAGCAGTGGCACAGGGGCAGGAGGGAGCTGCAACCCACATGGCCCTGGAGGGTGAATGTACGGAGTCTGAAAGCACCAGTTGGACGGAGGGTGAGGGGAGCGCCATGACGGGGACAGGAGAAGACACCAGCGACAGCGAATCCTCCTCTGATGGGAGCTCCATAGTGGTGGCAGGCACCTCTGTGCCAACCTCAACAACAGGTAGAGCCGCCACCCCCCCTACCAGCACCGCCCTCCCAGCAGCCCCTCATTGAGTTTCCCGTGCCCGCTCACCCAGGAGGGTGAGTATCTCCTTCGCCCAGGCACCTCAGGCCCTTCCTCAGTCAGCCCTGCTGCCCTCAGTGAGGAGGCTATTGACCTCCTGAGATCCCTCACTGTTGGGCAATCAATCATTTTGAATGCCATCCAGGGTGTTGAGAGGCATTTGCAGCAAACAAATGTATACCTGGAGGGCAGTTATTCTGGTGTGGCAGCCCAACAGAGAGCATTTCAGGCTCTGGCCTCAGCACTGATGGCAGCCATTGTCCCTGTGTCCAGCCTCCCCCCTCCAACTTCCACTACCCAGACCCAATCCCGTCTACCTCAGCCTATCCCAAGCACACCATTAGACCAGCATGCACATTCATCAACACACAAGAGTGGACATGGCAAACATAAGCAAACATAAGCACCACACATGCCACAGGCACTCAAACAAGCACCATACCCATGCAGACACACCAACATCCACTGCCTCCACTGAGTCCGCCTACTCCAAAAAGACCTCCGAGGCCATGGGAGACAGAATTGCCGGCGGTATTCCTGGCTCCCCATTATGACATTTCCGCTGGGCCAGCGGACGGTAACAGTGTTACCGTCCACTGGCCCAGCGGAAATGTCACATCAACATAGCTGCCGCCTCCTAATTGAGCAGACGGCAATGCTGATGTGCAGCGGGTGCAGTAGCACCCGTCGCGCATTTCACTGCCCAAAATTCGGGCAGTGAAATGCACGACGGGGCTATGCCTGGGGGCCCCTGCACTGCCCATGCCAAGTGCATGGGCAGTGCAGGGGCCCCCAGGGGCACCCCAAGTCCCCTTTCCGTCAGCCTTTCAATGGCGGTGTTTACCGCCCCGGACAGGCTGGCGGTCCGGGACTCATAATGACCCCCTTTGTCTGACAGAATTTATTCACTGACAAACATCTGCGATAGATATCATTCAGACAGACATATCCCGTTTATATCATGGACAAAGTCATCTGCTTCCCATCATGTAGTTAGGTTGGACGTTACAGACATTGAAAAATGGCCGAATTCCATGGAAATACATTAACGGTAGTGAATTCTTCACTGCTTTTAATTTATCCAAGGAACAGCAGACAATGGCTAAAACCATGCGTCATATAGAGAAGTTAGAAAAGTTGCCCTTCACAGTTGCAGAGAGTCCTTCAACAGTAAGGCCCCTACAGGGCATTATTAACCTGCCCATTTCCACTTTTAGTTTTTCAAAATATCTGGACCATCTTGTTGTGGGCAAATACGAGTGACTGGCAATAGCTATATTAAAGAACAGTGGTAGTTGCCCTTTGATTTTAAGTGTCTGAATGGCGAAACAGAGGTCTTTCTTAGAGGAAACGAATGTGAGACTACTGTTAGTCATTGAATGATGTGCAAGCAGGTGTCCCTTCATGGCCTTTGCAATGCAGGGGTTGCGAACTTGCCCTGTTTTCTGAAGGGTATTCCTGTCCCTTTGATTTGACCGGCATTTCATGTACTTTCGAATGGAAGTTATGCGGTGCTGAGCGACCAAAGCTGTTGCGGTATGCTACCAGGAATTGCCTATGAAATTTTAGTTTCTAAGCTCGTTACGTGTTGTGAACAAGTTTTGTCCCCCCCACATGAGAGATAAAAGTATCAGACATGTGGCCTCACATTGATACTAATAATGTAAAGTATGATGAGCTGAACAGACTAAAGGTGCTACTGTTTCAAAAACAAGTCGCGTTGACATCATCCAGAGAGACATATTCTCTGCAGATAGCGAGATCATCGGAGATCATCAGCCGAGATACAATCCCTATTAAATACCAACTTCCCAAAGCTCTTTGGAGAATTGGTTTCCAGAATTTTCAATGCCTCAAGCACTACTAGGATTGTGCATTTCTTTAAGGCTGTTGGGTCTGGATTTGTGTCCATCTTCCAGACTGTATTTGGAGTCATCCCATTCGACAGCCATTCACTCTTTTCAAGTGTGTTTGGCGGCTTTCCTATTATTTTGAGATTGATTGGCAGAATACTGCTGCTATTTCTTCTGATTTGCAGTGGTTGTGTCTTTTCAGGTACACAAAGCAATGGAGCCGCTGCCACCAGCTCAACCGTGCCATGATCGCATGGTTCAGATCTTCGATGCTTCCTTGATGGTGGAATTAGAGCGTGATTGGTCATCGTCATTCCGACCACTCCTATGGTGCGTGCAACCAGTCTTTCGCTACCTATGGTGCCTCTTCAATCATTTGCCTACAGTGTGTCTTGCTGTTACGCCAGTGCCTCCTGTGGGCCAAGAACTGCTAATGTCCCCGATGAGGATTAAGTCACGGTCGTTCCCCATGAGACTAAGGCTGATTCCCAAGGCCTCTTATGAGCATACCTTGCTGACCGAGTTGGCTTGTAACACTATGGAGGATGGCACTACTGCAGGTGGACCTGCACAAGAGACTACTACGCACTACTGCTCCGTGGACCCATCTTCCCATCCTGTGATCGATCTAACATCTGATGATGTGACCGCTTTCTTAAGGTCTTTTTCATTCAATGACTCCGGAGATGCTCTTCAAGATCATGACTATTGTAAATAATTTGATGATTGGCTTATTACACAAAAATACAAAGTCCTTACTTTGGCCTGCTGTGCTTGTCATGGTCGACATTATGGTGGTCATTACAACCCTGGCGGTCGGTGTTAAAGCGGTGGTAAGACATTTTGCAATTACGACCGTGGCGGAAACCGCCAACAAAGATAGCCACTTTAACACTCCAACTGCCACGGCGGTAGAAACAAACAGCACGGCGGTCACCGCCAACAGACAGGCAGAGGACAAAGTACCGCCCACAGTATCACAACCTACCAATCCGCCACCTTTTCCGGCGGAAACAGGGAGGGAAAATGCTCACCTCTACACACCCCACGAGGAACTAGGACACCATGGACCCGGAACTCCAAATTCTCCCTGCGATAGTCTTCCTGCTCCACTACCAGGAGTACGAACGCCGGCGGCGAAGACCACGGTGAGTACTGCACCTGCGACACAGGGGAGGGAAAAAACTGAGACTCACACACGCAACACCCCCACCCTCCCCGACAACACACACACTAATCCATATTGATACATCACAGTTACACCCCCCAAACCCCCTGGAAGAATGCAAAGACAATAGAAAATGAGTGTAACCACTGTAATATATTAAAATCAAGTAGGCAAAAATATATATATACACCATTTACAAAATATACACCAAGCATAGTAGTCCAGGTAGTGCTCCAATTAAGTCCGTGGAACACTGGGACCACACAGTATGTGCGAGGCCCACACAAGATCCCGGACCATGACGGAGAGAACACTGCAGGGGCATCGGAGAGCAAGAAAACAGGCACCTCAGTGGGAGGGAAAGGGGGCCACCTCAGCCGGTTGAGCGCATGACGCCAAATCCACGAGAAGGCCACATGCCCACTGTTCAATCCTGGGAGTGCAAAGCCACAGTCTCTCAAGTCTCTACAATGGGTGGGTTGCCCACTGCCATATCCTGGGGAGTGCAAAGCCACAGTCTCTCAAGTCTCTACAGTGGGTGGGTTGCCCACTGTTCCATCCTGGGGAGTGCAAAGCCACAGTCTCTCAAGTCTCTACAGTGGGTGGGTTGCCCACTGCCATATCCTGGGGAGTGCAAAGCCACAGTCTCTCAAGTCTTTCCAGTGGGTGGTTTGCCCACTGCCATATCCTGGGGAGTGCAAAGCCACAGTCTCTCAAGTCTCTACAGTGGGTGGGTTGCCCACTGTTCCATCCTGGGGAGTGCAAAGTCACAGTCTCTCAAGTCTATACAGTGGGTGGGTTGCCCACTGTTCCATCCTCTCCACTGGTTCTGGAGGGGGCATTGTGCCCAGAGTGCTTCATCCTGCTAAGGACAGAGGTAGTGGATGGATCTCTCCACTGGTTCTGGAGGGGGCATGGTGCCCAGAGTGCTTCATCCTGCTAAGGACAGAGGTAGTGGATGGATCTCTCCACTGGTTCTAGAGGGGGCATGGTGCCCAGAGTGCTTCATCCTGCTAAGGACAGAGGCAGTGGATGGATCTCTCCACTGGTTCTGGAGGGGGCCTGGTGCCCAAAGTGCTTCATTCTGCCCGTGACGGACTCAGTAGCGTCAGTGCCCTTGGCGCTCATGGGCCAGCATTGCTTGAGACGGCGGTGCCCTGTTCAGCGTTGCTTGAGACGGCGGTGCCCTGTTCAGCGGTGCTTGAGACAGCGGTGACCTGTTCAACTGTGCTTGGAGCGGCGGGCTCCTTTGCAGTGACTCAGCTGCTGGCGGTCCTTCATGGCCCAGCGGGGCTTGTGCTGGCGGTCCTCTCTGTCCCAGCGGGGCTTGTGCTGGCGGTCCTTCATGGCCCAGCGGGGCTTGTGCTGGCGGTCCTCTCTGTCCCAGCGGGGCTTGTGCTGGCGGTCCTTCATGGCCCAGCAGGGCTTGTGCTGGCGGTCCTTCATGGCCCAGCGGGGCCTGTGCTGGCGGTACTCTCTGTCCCAGCTGGGATGACGGCTGTGGCCTCCTGGGCAGCAGGGCTGGTGGCGGTGGCCTCCTGGGCAGCTGGGCTGGTGGCGGTGGCCTCCTGTGCAGCTGGGCTGGTGCTGGCCTCCTGGGCAGCAGGGCTGGTGGCGGTGGCCTCCTGGGCAGCTGGGCTGGTACTGGCGGTGGCCTCTTGGGCAGCAGGGCTGGTGGCCTCCTGGGCAGCTGGGCTGGTGCTGGCAGTGGCCTCCTTTGCAGCTGGGTTGGTGCTGGCGGTGGCCTCCTGGGCAGCAGGGCTGGTGCTGGCGGTGGCCTCCTGGTCAGCTGGGCTGGTGCTGGCGGTGGCCTCCTGGGCAGCTGGGCTGGTGCTGGCGGTGGTCTCCTGGGCAGCTGGGCTGGTGCTGGCGGTGGCCTCCCCGTCAGCTGGGCTGGTGCTGGCCTCCTGGTCAGCTGGGCTGGTGCTGGCGGTGGCCTCCTGGTCAGCTGGGCTGGTGCTGGCGGTGGCCTCCTGGTCAGCTGGGCTGGTGCTGGCGGTGGCCTCCTGGGCAGCTGGGCTGGTGGCGGTGGCCTTCTGGGCAGCAGGGATGATGGCGGTGGCCTTCTGGGCAGCGGGGATGATGGCGGTCTTCTCCGCCGTGCTGCTCTTCCCAGACTTGCTGAGTTTCTTGTGCCCCTTCCCCACTTTGGAAGGTGTTGCAGCTGACTCCACACTCCCACCGGGACCCCTGGGAGCGGCTTTGGTGGCTAGAGTCTTCTCTCTCTCCCGCCGGGCCCTGGCCAACTTCTGATGCTTGACAGTTGGGGGACTGTATGTGCTGTGGCTCTGTGCCACACTGGCTGCTCTGGTGGCCGGTGCACTCCAGATTCCGGTGACTACAGGCACCACTGGTCCCAGAGATGTTGTGGCTGAGGTGCTAGTTCGGGACCTAGGAGACGGACGGGGTGGGGGAGATGTGGGAAAGTGGTCAAGGTTGGACAGGAAAGGTTTTTGGGAGACACTGGGACGGGTAGCTGGAGGGAGTTTGGGAGT
Source organism: Pleurodeles waltl (assembly GCF_031143425.1). Classification (NCBI taxonomy): domain Eukaryota; kingdom Metazoa; phylum Chordata; class Amphibia; order Caudata; family Salamandridae; genus Pleurodeles; species Pleurodeles waltl. Next base: position 272,771,117 of record NC_090436.1, on the reverse strand, counting down.
GGAGGAAGAGGTTGTGGTTGTAGGAGGTGTTCGTTTGCTGACTTTGGGTGAAGGTGCATGCGCTGGAGGCTGTCGTGAGGTGGATGGCTGTTGGGTGGGTGGGTGCCTGCGTTTGTGTATCTTGGGAGGGGGCGTCACAGACACACTGGGAGAGGACACAGGGGACGTGTGCATGGTAGTGGGGGTGGTGACTGCACATGAGCGGGGTGTGGTGGTGGGTGTGCTGGTGATGGTAGTAGTGGCTGTAGAGGTAGTGCATGCAGGTGTGAGTGTAGACGAGACTGGGAGGGAGGAGGGAGACGAGGAGGAGGGGGACACAGTGGAGGCAGTGGATGTTGGTGTGTCTGCATGTGTGTGATGCTTGCGTGAGTGCCTGTGTGATGTGTGGTGCTTATGTTTGCCTGAGCTTCCCTTGTGTGTTGACGTGTGTGCATGCTGGTCTAGAGGTGTGCTTGGGATAGGGTGAGGTACAGGGGATTGGATCTGGGTGGAGGAAGTTGGATTGGGGAGGGTAGAGACGGGGACAATGGCTGCCATCAGTGCTGAGGCCAGAGTCTGAAAAGCTCGCTCAAGGGCCGCCTGACCAGAATGAATGCCCTCCAGGAATGCATTTGTTTGTTGCAACTGCCTTTCTAGGCCCTGGATGGCATTCAAAATTGTAGACTGCCCAACAGTGAGGGACCTGAGGAGGTCAATGGCCTCCTCACTGAGGGCAGCAGGGGTGACTGGGGCAGGGGCTGAGGTACCTGGGGCGAAGGTGATGCCCACCCTCCCGGGTGAGCGGGCACGGGGCAAAGGCTGAGGGACTGCTGGGAGGGCGGTGCTGGAAGGGGGGTGTGCGGCTGTACCTGTAGATGGGGGGCACAGATGTTGCCGCCACCACAAGGGAGCTCCCATCAGAGGACGAGTTTGTGTCACTGGTCTCAGCTCCGGTCCCCGCCGTGGAGCTCCCCTCGCCCTCCATCCCACTGGTGAAGTCCGATTCCGTAGTGTGGCCCTCCATGGCCATGTGGGATGCAGGCCCCTCGTGCTCCGGTGCCACTGCTCCTCCAGCAGATGATGCTAATGCACACAAGAACAGGGAGACCACTAAAAGGGGGGGGTGACAGTAGAAAGACATGTTGAGTGCATGCATTACTGCTACCGTTGGCGGACACGACAGACACAGAAGCCCCCTGCACTACGCCGCGCTCTTGGGCTCCACTGTTCAATTCCTGGGAAATGGCCTACTAAGCTATGGACGACATCTGCACACATTGATGACACAGGGGCATGACTAGGTGTAGTTGGCACTCTACAGAGGTGCGGTGGGGTGCCACATGGCCTGCCTTATGGAGGGACCTTGCCCACGGAACTCGCCCTGGCCAAGGGAAACCCACAGCCCACCTCCCCCACCCAGACCCCTCCACTGCGCGCAAAATCAGCAGAATGAGAGTGTACTCACCCCTTTGTGGCTGCTGGGATGCCCTCAAGCGCCCATCCAACTCCGGGTACGCCACCGCCAGGATCCTGAACATCAGGGGGGTCATGGTGCGACGGGCACCCCTCCCACGTTGGGAAGCCATCCCCAGCTGAGCCTCCGCCATCTTCTTGCTCCAGCGGCAAATCTCCTCCCATCTTTTCCGGCTTTGGGTGCTCCATCTGTGGTAGACCCCCAGGGTCCGGACGTCGTTGGCGATGGCACGCTAAATATATTTTTTATGGTGGGCGCTGACCTACATGATTTGTACTAGCAACTGCACCGTCAAAGTGATTGGCCCCCATCCCTATCCTTGCCATGTGGCACATGCACGCCGCACTCTCCCCCCTTCCTTCTTACATCCACCCCTCTCCACACAGGCATAGCCCATACAGCATGCTCCCAGTGTACTTACCTGTTTGTCTGGAGGACCGTAGAGTAGCGTGTACTGGGGGAGGACCCCATCCACGAGTTTCTCCAACTCCTCTGATGTGAAGGGAGGGGCCCTTTCCCCAGACACTCGAGCCATTGTCTCTTCCAGACCGAGGTCACAGCAGCACTTGCAGTGTAGGTCCTCTCCTGTCGAAGATCAGGTATCGAGTGATTGAACAGATAGAAAATGGCGGTCACGTCCGTGGCGGTGCGCACCGTCACCACCGGCGTACATCGTCATTGGCTCCTTGGACCCATAGAGTCCAATGTTAACCAATGCAGCATTGCGCCGCGGTCTTCGACCACCTGCAGCGCAGTTACCTCACATCCCATTGTCCCACCTTTTAGGTCAGGCAGCCGCCATTTCAGGGGCCCACATGGCTTCATTTTCAACTGCATCACACATACCTAGGCCTAGACTCAACACACATACAGGCCACTTTTTAGATTATGATTGGTGTTCTGTGTAAGCTGTGGGTACGTACCTCTGAGCTCTTTGACTCTGTGCTCGCTGTTGTCCTTCATAGGCACCGTCCGCTGGGACATGTGAGGAGATGGCGGCATCCTCCGGTGTACCGATCGTTGGTGGACCTGTCGACAATGGAGGAGCGACATGTGATAATCACAGACAGGCTTGACCGTGCCACAATCCAGGAACTGTGTACCCAGTTGGAGCCAGACCTGATGTCAGCTATCCGCCATCCCACAGGAATCCCACCTCAAGTGCAGGTGCTGTCAGTGCTCTATTTCCTTGAAAGTGGGTCATTTCAAACAACAGTGGCCATAGCATCAGGGATGTCCCAGCCCATGTTTTCCAACGTGTTGTCCAGAGTGTTGTCTGCCCTGCTGAAACACATGCGGAGCTCCATCGTTTTCCCTCAGGTGGAGGATTTGCCTACAGTGAAAGGTGATTTCTATGCCCTGGGACATATCCCCAACATCATAGGTGCCATCCTCACTTTAAAAGACAGTCAGAGGGATTCTGACCAAATGCCATTGCTGCTATCGATGCTGCACCCCGGCTTTGACGCTGACCCTTTCTTTGTGTGCCTATGGAGTATAAGATATAGACCTCATTCCAAGGTAACGAGGGTTGGGGGCACTTCTCATGGACATGGCATTGGCAGATTAGGTTTTACAGACCTAGCTCTCTTTTAGGTTAGAGGTAAGGCTCATTATGCTAGGGTATTAAGAAATATTACACATCGCATCTCATTTTGTGATACTGCAAGATGGTGGGCATCTTTGTACTAATGACTCTTGTCTTTAGTATTCTGTTTCTTGCACTGTCCATTATCCTAATCATTGCAGCCCATGCAACCTATCGCAGATTGCAGTTTTACTAAAATAAAACCTATTGAAACTTTACTGCATCTTTTTCATTTGCCAGTGTGTGATTGAGACATGTTGTTAATGTGAGAAAAGGGTAATCTCCGTTTAACCACGACGCTCCCTGAGATGTCATACTCTTGAGTCTGTGTGTAAAGGCTACCACAAATCACCTTTTACTGTTTTGGGTTTTTAGTGAGGTACTGCTTGTGAGCCGGAAGGGTTGGGCGACAGATGCGATTTGTTGTAGGACTGGCATAGTGGCCTACAAACATTATTGCTGTCATCCTTAAACCAGCAGCCTTGCCAAGAGCAAGAGTTCAACTACGACACTTTCTGCTTTGGAGAAATATAATCAAAGTTTATTTTTGTAGATAGAAGACACATCGCATGGAAAATAGGCTTGATTGGTGCCAAAGATGATTGGAGAACTACATCCAAGGTGACATTGCCAAATTATAATCAAGCAATGGCTACAGCATGAGTGACAGTTTTAAGTGTTTGGGTTTCAAGAAGTGTTTAATTTTCTTTTGCGAATTTTGGACAAAGTTCAAATATTTGTCTCGTCGACATTACTGATTTGAGGTGTGAGCAGTGTCAATAGTGATACTCAGGGTTTTCAGAGAGTAAGAGGGGAATGGGTGAAATACATGAGATCATTCAAGAGTGCCATATGCGTGAAGACGGAATTGTTTTTTATTTATGAGGATTTATCATGAGAAAATAATTTGCCATCGAACTGTTGGATAATGTGATTTTTTTATGAACCACATATCGTGCACGTTTTATGATAACAATAAAGTGTGTCTTAAAATATGGTGCTTCAAACACGCAAACAGTGATAAGAAGAATAAGTCTAACCAGTGGCAATCACTTTGAGTAGAATTAAATGCTTAGGTATTTTGCCCCCTATGCCACCTCATTTTTAACCCAGCTGTATTCAAATCAATATTGACCCTGCTCCAATAGGTACAGTCCAGCCTAAAATGCCAGGCCAGGTCTTCCTGGAACTGGTTCAGGGGAACCAAGCTTCACCAAAATGACAAGCCCCAATCAGGGCAAAATGTATCTTGGGTTGCTTGTGTTCGAGATCAGGTAGGACCTGGCTTGAGGTGTCATGGAGGGTAAAAGAGTGATAGGTTAGAATGCTACCCTAAACAACTGCCAGTGGTTAGACACATTGCAGGTATTCTTTTAATCATATTGGCGTGTTTTATGCAATGCTGTAAGGGGATAAGGGTATGCCCAGACGTGGGTCATATGCTCAATTTGTCACTTGAGCCAAGCTACACCAGTCTGATGAGCCTCATTTAGAGCTAAACCAGTCTTGGGCTGCTTGTGTTCTGGCTCAGGGAGTTCCTTGTCTGGCAGTTTGGGCTGGACTGCTCCTATTTGAGCAGGATCAAGATTGATGCGCATATGACTAGGTCCAAACTGATTTGGCATGGTGCAAGGTACACACATTTTCAACAGGATATTGCATTACAAAGTTTTGTTGCTGGGTCTTCTTCTTCTGGAGAACAACATCTGAAGCCTTTAGACTTTTGAACTATATTAACAATCTACATTTTCTTATAGAAAGTCAAATTCTCTGCTGGTAAATTTCCATTCAAGAGCTACCATCAGTTAATGGGTTAAGAAAGTAATTTCCACAGCCTGTGAAGTGTCTGGTATGGAGATTTCTCTGGAAATATTAGGAAGTTTCACTAGAAGAGTACCTACATCTTGGACCTAAGCCAATGGTACTTCAGTTTATGAAATATGTCAGGCCTCAATGTGGTCTACTTCCATATGTGTATTCAACATTATAGATTAGATGTATTGGCTGGCTATCTAGGAATTTTATTTACAAAATACTACTGTTTTCGGTTGTTCAGTAAAATTAATTTAGTTTCAAAAAGAAAAAAACTGAAAAAAGGAGACAAGAAAAATAAACTGTATTTCTGCATTCACATTAAGAATCATTATTCATAGTGTGAATTTATTGATATCAACAAGATAATGTTTATATATCCTCATCTGCCAGGACTGAGAGAAGGGATAAGACGATGGAAAAGTAATGACCTGATTACCTATAGGAGGATTCATTACTCCTGGTCTCAATATTCCTTCTCCCACTCCTACAACATTCGGTAATGCCTGCCCTCCCACTGCCAGTAAATGCTTGCTATTGATAGTTGATGTTTGAGGGTTACATTTAGCATGCAAATCAACAGACATTTTGTTTTTTATAAACAGGAAGACTTTCTCTGTCATAGGGGTTTTGCCGGATTCGGACTAGGAGTATTGAAGATTACTAGTAAGTAATTGGTAAAATACAGTGGCCCCTAACATATTCCTAAATTGGGCATGACAACTAACACAGATGCTGTAGATCTAATGTTACTTCTGAAGATGTCTGAAACTCCTCAATTATAGTTAGTTTTGCAAACCATAGCATGCACACCCATCATGCACGCCATAACTTACATACTAATGGGCAGATTTAAGAGCTCCTAGAGCCTTCTTGCGCCACAGTAGAATCATTTTTGTAGGCTAATGTGGCCTAACAAGGCCAAAATTGCAGGCCAAATTCACAAAGTGGCGCAATTACGCTACATTATGCCTGCACCAGGCATAATGTATGCAAAGGGGGCATTCCCCCTGTTAGGGAGGTTGAAAAAATGTCGCAAAGAAATCTAAGACATTTCAGACATGCTCAGACCAGGCTTTAAAAGGAGGTTCCCATTGGTTTCAATGGGCCTCTGGGCCCTTTGCAGGATAAGGGTCAGAATGTATTAAATATGGTGGCATTAGGGGGGCACTAAGGGGTGCAAGAAAGGTGGCACTGCACAGGGTGCAGTGCAACTTTTCAGAAATCTAAATTCTGGAAGGTTTGACCAGCTGAAATTCAACAAATGATGAAGTAATTAAAGTATAGAGTAAATACTGTGTGTGGTAAACAACACAAAACTAAGAATTCCGCCCCCTGCTCTATCAATGGTTTGAGCCGGGGTGAGATAAACCCAACCCACTCATAATTAGGTCCTATGACTCTGGCATTTTTAACAATTTCCTTTTGTGCCAGTATTGAACATTTGGCAAAATACAAACATTGATTTTTACTTTTTCAATAAGTAGTCAATAGCATAAATATAAGGAAGTGTCTATTTACCCAGCTGCAGGCCAAATAGTACAAAATCTCTGCTATTTACCTAGGGCCAGGAGAATAGTACATAATCTCTTCTGTTTATTGGTTATAGATTACTTAGTAGTGAAGATGTACAATTTGACCAGTTGCTGGATAAATAGTGTGAAGGAGGTCTTTATTTATCTGGCCATAAAGAAAAAAGGGACTCCAGCCAATGGTAGTGTGGTGGCTATCTTGTAATGAGGATGCAACATGTGTGAAATATTTAATAGTAAGGGCATATACAAATGTACAATACTTTGTAGAATGATAAGTACAAGAATTACGCTAAGCTGTTTACAGATGAAAACATACTTATATCAAATTTGAATAAAAATATTCATATTTTTAAAATTCAAATAAGAAATGTAGAAATCAAACAGAAGCTTCAGGATATGTTACACAGATATTTTGAGCTTCCTTCAGGGGGTGTTTGGCTGTAAGCAAACAATACTGAGTATGGTTTTAAAGAATGTTATTCACTCATGAAAATGCATTGTTTTCCTAATGTTTATAGTAATCTCTGATCGTTTTTGATGGCTGGGCTTTTTTGGGGCTTCTTCTGGACGATATGGTAACACAGCTTCAGTCAATAAGCAGCAGCAAACAGAGGGAAGGACACATACAGAAGATAATTGGTGTATATGGACACTGTGCTTTGGGGCACTTGCAGGAGATAAACCAAAGGAGACTCTGTAATGGGGCATCTGTGGAATGGGGAAGTGAAAGCAGGACACAGGTAAGGAATGCATCTGATAATTCACAGGAGGAGATCACTCTGCCTATGAATAAACACACTTTCTGATACCACTCACCCAGCAGAGTAGGCTTTGAGAATTGATGCCTATTGGTCCCATGTCAAGAGCGGCCCCTTCAGCCATGCTGACATTTTAGTCACATGTTAAGCAGTGTTTTAAGTGGGAAAGGTCTTGTCTCTACTGGCTCTTCATTTTTATCATTTACAGTATCTAGAAACCATAAATAGATAAATAAATACAAATCTATGTGACAGGCTTTTAGGCTGTACCATTGTAAAGTCATTATGGAGGGGGCACTTGAACAAGGAGGGGCAGGATAAAGTGGGCAAGTTAGTCCAAAATGACAACGCACAGGAGGATTGTGGCCAACAGTATCATGACATGCTTGAGGGCGATCCAAAGAACTAGTCTGGTCAGGAGTAGTTAGACTAGGGCCATTACGACTAGGGACTGAATGGGTGGATTAGGGGGACTAAAAGGATCAGAATAGGCAGGACCAGGAACAGGTCTAGGAAGACCAGAAATGTCAAAACCAAGGAACCAGGACCTGAACTTCCAAGTGGGGCAGGAGAACTAGGAACCTGGTTATTGGGACTAAGCTGGTGAGGAGCAAGGAAATCAGGACAACCAATGCCACGAGGACTAATGGGACCAGACATTGATTAAAAGGAACAGGCCCAAGACAAGAGGACCTAATGAGGTGGACCAGGACCAGTGGAGGCAGTCCAAGTGGAGCAAACGGACAAGGACCAGGGTAATAAGAATCAGGGTGACCCAAACCAGGAAGACTAGGACTGCCAGCCCAGTCACTATTCTAAACTGATAAACACCAGTCCTATAGTGCACCTTTTTTGAAGTTCATTTAAAGCAAAAGGTAATTTAAAATGCTATGGAATGTGCATTAGCAGGAGTGGCAGAGATTAGATTGAATTGATTAGGTACTCCTTAGGTGTACTTTTATATTTGTTTTAGTAATGGAGATGTTTGCCTGAACAGCCCTCACTTTGGTGGCATAGGTAGTTCAGTGTTTAAAAAGATTCAAGTTAATGATCAGCAGCGAGTATAATGTTACTTTCGTGCATGTGGGTGTGTGAGCCGGAGTGCCGTCGTATTTTGAAAATGCTTATATGTTCTAATTATCTGGTTTGGTAAAGTTTATTTTCTTGATAATGTTAGCGTTGTTTTGATATTGGCATATTGGTGTCTGAAAAGACAGACAGTGCTTCAAATTTAACGATCAGAAGCGAGCTATTTTCTCCTTGATCATGAAGGCTTTTTTCGAACCCAACCACTGCTCATGTGAAAAAGAGGCACGTAAGTAGTTACTCTGTTGCAAAGAACTGCAGTGTGAAGCTTTTTTTTCGCTCCTTTTGAAAAACTGATTGTGTGTCTCATGTAGCATACATTTTCTTTTAGCTAAAGCCAAAAAAACGTAATGCAGTAACTGGTTACAGATTGAATGGTGTTCCATAGTGACTCGTGAATTGTAGATTTGTCAGACTTCACTATTAATCTTAATTAAGCATTCATTTCTGCTCAAACTAACTAACGGTTCCAAAGTAAGGATTTTCTTGTTGTTTTTAGGTGACACGTTTAGCACGATTAATTCTGTTTTGGAACAAACACATCTTTCTCGTATATCAATTGAATGCCTCTGGTTCAGCAGAAAGTTATCCTCTTGTGGGACAAATAGGAGTCTTGAAATCCACTAAGTGTATGGAAGAAGGATGTTCTCAATAAGAAATAATTCCTTTAAATCTAAAAATAATAATTTTTTGAAACATTGCTACTCTGCTATTTTCAGTTTTGCAAAATCTGAGTATCCATTCGATTTTATGAAGTAAGTCTAAAAGCAAGGGGCGAATTATATAAAAATAATTTTTTGAATTATCATTTTTCGCCTTGTTTGTTAAAAAAAATCTTTTTTTTTTTACATTTTTTAGATCAAATTTCGATTCCAGTTCATGGTCCTGAGGAGAATCCTGACTAGAAGGGTTTGAAATGCTTCAACAGTTTATCACTAGGGATTTGGCTTTACATTTGGCAGGGTTAAGGGACCCTTTTAAAAGTCTTTTAGGTCACATCTTCATTGTAGGCCCTTGAAATTACAAATGCTAATTGCCTTCCATTCCCTGAGGTTTTGGGTTAGGAGTTTCAGTATAAACTTGATCTTAAATTCCTTTTTACTACTTTTTGAAAGACCAAACTGGTTCTAACTAATGTGTGATTAGTGTAGGTTCTAACTCACATGTGAGATTTATGTTTTGTCGATTGTCTATATGTTTTTTTACGTAGTCAAATGTTGTTAGTGTTGAATGTTATTCTAATGTATTTGTTTTAGGTTAATGATTTTGAATAAGCTAGTGAAGTCATTTTCTTAGTTTGGGTACAGAAATGTAGTTTCTCTAAGTGCATGACATGTTTTTTTAATTGATTGTGTTGATTTAATTGTTAAAGTCACTTAATAAATATTCAAGTGGCTGCAATAACTTGACTTAACCAACCTTAAAAATTGTGTGTACTAGTGTCAGTGATGGCATTTTTTAAAAAGTTGGCATTTTCCTTATTCTAGCCCTGTATGCCTGCAGCCTATCTCCAATGCACATCTGGGGTATGTGACAGCCTGGCTTTGTGCACCCCCTCTAGACAGCCACACACAAAGGGAGTTTAGGTTTGACTGATTGGGCCATCCTGGGCAGGATGGGAGGAAGGAGCTGGGCACTTCCTCACACTTACACCTCAATAGGCTAAGCCCTGTCCCCAAACAAAAGGACTACTTAACCCCCTATAGTGAGTCTGGAGCTATGGCAGAAAAAGAGGACTTCTGTGCCCTTTAAAGCCTTTCTTTGAAGTCCCCCCCACTTCAAAGACAACACTGGATCTAACATGTCCTTTGCTTCAGTTTGGACAAGAACAGAATGTGAACATGTCAGGCACTTGTTATGATATTGCAGGTACAAGTTTGCACACACAATCTAATGTTTACGGTCATTCCCATGTCAGGATGCCAACACAAATAATAACATGTGCCTTATAAAAACACCTTGTGAGATCAAGGCCATTAGAGGGGATTCCACCCAGGATATTCCACCTATACTGCACATCACTTGGCAGCAGACCTTAGCTTTTGTGTTTCTACGAAGCCTGATTGGGAGACTGGAGGCCGACCTTGTTCTAAGGTAGCAGGGTTGGGGCGCTTTGCATGGGCACAGCATGGGCAGATTAGGTTTATCATGCCTTTCTCACTTTGGGCAAGAAAGTACGCTTTGGGGAAGAATTTGCATATTCACGTTGTTAGAAATAGGGTCTCTGGTTGGCAGTCAGTTTGCACTCTGCCCAAGCAGTGACCCTCACTCTAGTCAGGGCAATGGAGATAAACACTTAAGATAACCCCTGCTCACCCCCTTGGTAGCTTGACACAAGCAGTCAGGCTTATCTCAAAGGCAATGTGTAAAGTATATGTACCAAAACACACAGAAACACAGTGAAAACACTACAAAGTAGACCTCACACCAGTTTAGAAAAATAGGCAATATTTATCTAAATTAAAAGACAAAAATCCAACATACACAAGTAAAGTTATGAATTTTCAAAATAGTAGAATCTTACTCCACAGAAAACAATAGAAACATTGTTGTACACAAAGAACCTGGTTTGCTTAAAAAATGAAGCTGCATGGGCGAGCATGTGTTGGAAAAGTCAGTGATGCGTCAATTCCATACTCGCAAGAGAGCCCTTTCATCGTTTTGTCTCTGGTCGGGTAGGCGATGCATCGTTTTTCTCTCCCACAAGAGAGCAATGCATCGATTTCAGAATGGGGCACCTTAGCTCCACGGAGGTTCACTTGGTTTTTGACACCAAGCGATGATGCATGAGTAATTAAGCCACTTGGTGATGGAAAACCGTGCTGCATGGGGTTGGCATCGTTTTCAGCAGCCGCAAGTGGTTGTTTCATCGTTTCTCAAGCCGGGATGCAGGTGATGCATTGATTTCCCAGCGCGATGCAGGTTGTGAGTCGAAATCAACTGTGAGGCGGATGGCGGATCATTTTTACAGCTGTGTTGCAAGCGGTGTGTCAAAATCTTCCCCACATGGCTTCCTGTGCGTGGATTTCAGTCCTTCTGCTACCAGCTTCACCTTTCAAGGGCCCAGGGACTGGACAGGGCACCACTTGGCATGGCAAAAGTCTCAGCAGGGAGTCCAAATGCTGGCAGAGGAATATACCACAAAGCCCAGCCTCTTTCCTCTTTCAGGCAGAGGGAGCAACTGCAGGCCAACCCAGCAAAGCACAGTTACAGGCAAATGGGCAGTAATCCTCCTCCAGCTCCTCAGCTCTTCTCATTGGCAGAGGTTTCTCTTGAATCCAGAAGTAATCTGACATTCTGGGCTTTTGGGTCCACTACTTATACCCCTTTCTGCCTTTGAAGTAGGCAAACTTCAAAAGGAAAGTCTCTGTTGTTGACAAGATCCTTCCTTGTCCAGGCCTGGCACCAGACACACACCAGGGGGTTGGAGACTGCATTGTGTGAGGGCAGTCACAGCCCATTTAGGTGAAGGTGACCCCTCCTTCCTTAACTCTAGCCCAGATGGTCCATCAGGACCCCAGCTCCCTTTGTGTCACTGTCTAGTGGAGATTCACAAACAGCCCAACTGTCAGTCTGTCCCAAACAGGAAATACACAAGCAGTCACAGAATGGTGTAAGCAAGAAAATGCGCACTTTCTAAAAGTGGCATTTTCAAATAGACAATTTAAAAACCACCTGTACCAAAAGATATATTTTTAATTTGTGAGTTCAGAGACCCCGAACTCCAAATCTCTATCTGCTTCCAAGGGGAAACTGCACTTAAAAGATATTTAAAGGCAACCCACATGTTAACCTATGAGAGAGATAGACCTTGCAACAGGGAAAACCGAATCAGGCAGTATTTCACTGTTAGGACATGTAAAACACATCCCTACATGTCCCACCTTTAACATACACTGCACCCTGCCCATGGGGCTACCTAGTGCCTACCTTAGGTGTGCCGTACATGTATAATAAGGGAAGGTTTGGGCCCGGCAAGTGGGTACACTTGCCAAATTGAATTGACGGTTTAAAGATGGCACACACAGAGACTGCAATGGCAGGTCTATGCCATGTTTACAGGAATACTAATGTGGGTGGCACAACCAATGCTGCAGGCCCCCTATTAGCATTTGATTTACAGGCCAAAGGCACCACTAGTCCACTTTACTAGGGACTTACTAGTAAATCAAATATGGCAATTATGATAAATCCAACTACACATACACAATTTCACATAGGGAGCACTTGCACTTTTAGCACTGGTAGGCAGTGGTAAAGGGCGCAGAGTAAGAAAAACAACAAAAACAGAGTCCAGCACACAGCAAAAACCTGGGAAGTAGAGGCAAAAAGCTAGGGGAGACCACGCCAAGGATGCCAGGTCTAACACATGTTTATTGCAACATGTTGTGATTGTTCATATTCACATCGCTTATTTTCAGAACCCTGATTTTGGTACTTGGCATTATCCTAATCATTTGAGCTCATGCGTTGTATCGCAGATTGCGCTCTTTACAATAAATGTATTGAAAACTATCTTGTATCTTCTTTCTTGCCTGTGGGTGTCTAAGAGGCTCATTGCTATTGAGACAAAAGGGTAAGACTTGTTCCACAGTGATTTCCCTGAGAGGTTTTCAGAGTCCATGCGCCAGGCTGCCAGAAATCACCTTCACTATTTGGGTTTTGGTGAGGTGCTGCTAGGATTGGGCAACAGATGCCAATTGATGTAGGAGTGACTCAGTCACGTACAAGCAGAGGTGCTGCCGCCTCTAATCCAGCAGGCTCATATAGTTACGAGAGTCCTTACGACACTTCTGCCCTGGAAGAACTCCTTTCTTGCTTTACTGACCTGCTACCTGCTGAACTCCCTGCCTGTGTGAGAAGGTGTTGTGGGTTCATTTTACACTCTGCTTGGGCACACATATTTTAGCTTACTTTAGGCCTGAGTCTGGTGCACTTTTATCTACATATGTGCTCTGATTTCATTTATTCAGTTTTATTCATATTTAGTTAGCCTGCTTTCAGTGGGGATGTTTTTATTTTCTAATCAGCTGTAACTTTTTGCCTCTGCAAAAGTATTGTTATTATTATTCTGTGCACAACATTTCATCATGTACCCCTGTCCAAGGTTGACGAGTCCGAGTACATGGTAATCCAGATAGCAATCGTCATCACAAGGCTTTGCAATCAGTCCAACACTCAGGCACTTGGCACATCTGGCCTTCTTATTGAACAAAAATATTTTTTCTTATAAAAACACGGTATAGGCCAATGGACAACAGGGAGGTCATTCCAGCCAGGATTCCATCCATGCAGCATACCATTCCATTTGTGACCTCTGCCCTGTCTCTACAGCCAACCAAGGAGACAGCGGGCAGATCCCTTTCCTTCAGGTAATAGGGTTGGGTGCTCCTCTCATGGAATAAGTATGGATAGATTGGGACATAGAAACTATGCTCTTGCTTAGGAATTAGGCACTAGGTAGAATTAATTTATGTATGTCATTCCAATGTGTTGGGACTGTTTATTTTGTTCTCGTTGGTCACCACAATTCTAATACTTTGCCCTAATAATTACAGCACATATATTTTATCGAAGATTGAAGTCTTTTCAATAAATATATTGAAAACCAACCTGCATCTCTTTCTTTGTCTGTGTGTGGGTATGAGATCTTTTGCTAACGAGAGAAAGGAATGGGATTTGTTGACTACCACTTCCCCTGAGAAGTCTGCGATTGTCATATTTAGGCTGCCAAAAATCACCTTTTCGTTCAGGTTTTGGTGAGGTGTTGCTAGCTAGCTGAAAGGTTTGGGCCAATAGCTGCAGTTTGGGATTGACTCAGTCACCCACAAATTGTAGTGCTGCCACCCCTAACCCAGCAGTCTTGTTCTAACAAGGGGCGTCCTATGACAAAAGAGAGGACCCACATCACTTAAACCCAATACCAGAGTGACTCCAAGGGTCAGCTGACTGGTCTCCTGTTTTCTGAAGTCTTAGGGGCACAAAAGACTTCCAGCTTTCCTGCTCCAGCACCTTGGCTCTGCCATCTGTGAATCTTCCCGTGAAATTGCAGGCAGGGTGTAAGACAGGGGTGTGGTTTTGACCTGTTTTATATTTTCTCTATTCATAAATGGGGTTGATGATAGTCTTCGGTCCTTGCAAGCCAATGCGCCAATTGTTGCTCGTCATCTGGAACTTGTGCTCCTTCACACAGCCAACATGGTCCTATTGTCAAAGGCCACTATCCGGTTGCAGAGACTAATGGATCTTTTGCTGGCTTTACAGATTCTATGAAATTAAAGATCAATACTTCCAAGGCAATTGTAATGACTTGTGGAAAAACTCCAAAGCATGTAAGACCTTTTTATTTAGAGGGCACCCCCCATAGCTAAGGTCAAATCCTTTTGCTATTTGGGTTTCCTTTTTTCTGGTAATGGTTCTTGGGTTGAACACATACAGAATACCTGACTGAATATTAAAGGAGTCTGTGATGGTGTGTTTAGATACTCTAGCAAACTTGTGTGTCACCCCATGAAAGAGATGATTACCATCCGTAAAGTGAGGGTATTAGCTGCCACTAACCATGGGGGGGCGTGTGTGGCCACACACCTAGTAACACCTTACAGGCTGAAGAAAGCAACTTTGTTAGAAATTGGGTCTCTAGTTGGCAGAGGTATACACCCTTGTCCAAATAGGGACCACAATCCTAGTCGGGGTAAGTCAGGGTAAGTCACAACACAGTCCAAATTATCCTGTGCCCACCCTCTGATAGCTTGGCAATGAGCAGTCAAGCTTAACTTAGAAGGCAATGTGTAAAGTATTTGTGCAATAAATCTTGAAATAACCCAGTATAAACACCCCAAAAATATACCACACAGGTTTAGAAAAATATAGAATATTTATTGGATTAAATGCAGGTCAAAACAATCAAGAATTGATGTCACTTTAGAAAATGATAAAAAGAGTCTTTAGTTCTTAAAAAGCAACAAGTGTCTCTTGCAAGCACAAAGTACCTGGTTTGCATTCAAATTCGCCACCAGGGACTGCAGATGAGGAGATGCATTGAAAATGGGGAGATGTGCGTCGGTTTCTACGGGCGCACACAGACGATGCGTTGATAATTTTCCACGCAGGGAAGGCTTTGCTTCGATTTCCAGCGTGCTGACTTGGATCCTGTGTAATGTGTAATGTATTTGTGCAATAAATCATACACTAACAAAGTGAAAACACCACATAATTACACCACACAGGTTTACAAAAATAGATAATATTTATCTGAATAAAATTAGGTCAAAACCACAAAGATCCAATAAGCACAAGTTGAAATATCACTTGTAAAAGTTGTTTGTTTGTAACACACAGTACCTGGGATGCTTCAAAAATAACGACGTACGAGGAATGCAGAGGAGGAGATGCATGGAAAAATAAGGTGTTGTGTGGAATTTTCTGGCGCGGCACAGATGATGCGTTGTTTCTTTCCACACTGCAAGGAGTTGCGTTGCTTTTCATGTGCGCAGTCTTGGTTACTCACTGCGATGCAGGGATATTTTGAAAACCATGGACGTTACGTTGAAAATCCTTGACGTGATGGTAGAAGGTACAGAAGCTGCATCACCTTTGATATGTAAGTGTGAGGCCCTCCACCCTTTCTGCCCAGGAAGACCCATTCAGTATGTAGACTAATGCAGATGTGACTGGGTGTCCTGTGTTTGTGGTTGTCTGTGTGGAATGTACAAGAGGAGCTGTCAACCAGCACAGACCAGACATGGATAGGAGACAGGCTGTAAGGCACAGATGGCAGTAAGTGCAGAGAAATGCCTACATTCTAAAAGTGGCATTTCTAAAATAGTAATATTAAATCCAACTTCACCTGTAAGCAGGATCTTTCTATTACCATTCTGGCAACACTAAATATGACATGGCTACTCCTTCCAGATCACAATCTATCACTTAAAAGTATATGAGGGCAGTTCTAATGCTAATCTGTGAGAGAAGCAGGCCTAACAGTAGTGGAAAACAAATTTATGATTTGTTCACTAGAAGGACATGTAAAACACATAAGTACATGTCCTGCCTTTTACTTACATGGCACCCGGCCTATAGATTACCTTAGGCCTACCATAGGGGTGACTTATAAGTAGAAAAAAAGGGAGTTTAAGGCTTGGCAAGAAGTTTTAAGTGCCACGTCAGAGTGGCACTGAAACTGCACACAGGCCTTGCAAAGGCAGCCCGAGACATGGTTAAGGGGCTACTTATGTGGGTGGCACAATCAGTGCTGCAGGGCCACTAATAGCATTTAATTTACAGGTCCTGGGCACCTGTAGTGCAGTTTCCTAGGGTCTTACAAGTGAATTAAATATGCCAGCAAAACAGTGTTTTTGAAAATGGAGGGAGGCAGACAATAAGTGTGGGGGATGACCACCCTAAGGCTGTCAAGTCTAACAACATTTTAATGGCATCTGCTGTGCACCCCCTCCCCATCCAGCATCATCTTCCATTATATAAAGGGAAGTAGGGCTGAGCCATTTGAAGAATATACTAGTACTTAAACCTATTTCTTTGTGGCGCCCAATATGGGCCAAACCTGAGACCGAATTTACAAAAACAATCATACAGGATTGTCTAATGTTAGGTTATGCTCCCCATATCCCGTGGCTGTCCTCCATTAAGGACATTCTTAGGTCGGTGATTGATTTTTCTGGGATTCAGAACATGGCTAGGAGCCTAACGCTCGAGAAATTGGTGGTGAAGGCTGTATTGCAAGAGAGCTGCGGATGAGATGAAACAAACAGTAGTTACATATATGTCTTATGCTTTACCTAAGAGTTTTCAACCTTACTTGGCCTTGGTGACAAATAAACAACATTTTTTTGTCTTGAGCAAACTGCGCCTAAACACTGTACACTACCTTCTTTCCTCTCCCGATCAGTGGGATAGAATGTCCGTCCCCGGCTTGTGTGAAGGAATCTCAAATTGGAGCACTCTGCACTTTATGCTTTTTCGCCAGATTTATCTGGACTCAAGCAATTTTTAAAACCCCATTTTTATTGCATATGATATTAGGGGTCACAAAAATCTGCCGTGCGTTTGTTGTGTACTATGGAGTCCTCTACAGTATGTTTTAAAGTTGATCTTATATCTGCAAAGCAATAACCGCAAGCAAAAGAATGTCCTGTTAATTTTGGCACCGGATTGCTAACTTATAATTGATACATGGATGTATATTTCAATACTTTAAACTGTTTTGGTGCTACAATGTAGTGTATTGTATTTTAAGATAATGGTGCTTTGTAGCCTACGGTGATAGTGCCAAAATGAAGAGTTTGAACAGAATTGGCTACAAGTATCGAAAGGGCTTTTTCGTTGACCTTCTACAGCTGAAACAGGTCACATGTTCCTTTCCCTGTTAAGCATAAATGCAGGAGATTTTATTTAATTCAACGTTTGTTTGTTACTTTTGATAATTTAAGAATAGCCGATAAGAAATACACCAAAAATTCAAAAGTGTTTTTTTGTATGAAGGTGTCATTAGTGAGCAGAGGCCCCTTGACGACAGGCAAGAAACTAAAGCTTAGTGGGCTGAGAAAACATGTCGGGGAGTGTATTGTTTTCTTAGTGGCGCCAAGGAGTATGTTGTAAGATTAGGGCCACAAAATCTTTCATTCACCGAATTACAATGTAACCCTCGAAATCCATTCAGTAAAGCTTCAACAAAGTGTGTGAAAGAATCACAAGAGGGGCTGACTTAAAAATAAGACAAGTGCTGGGAATGTAAGTGTCGAGTATGTGTATTTAAGTAAACATAGGGATGTTTTGGACTTCAAATTTCATTTTCAGAATTACTGACATCATCCTCCTTCTTAGCGATCAACCCTTTCATTTCTAAGCAATCTTCATTCAGAGAAGCTTTAGTCCAACCTCACCGTGCCTTTAATCCCTTGTCACTCAGGAAGGTTTCAGGGACCACATTTAGCGAACACATTTTTCACCACGAACATTCTCCTTTCTCTCATTTATTTTCATCTTCGTTAATGTATGATACACTTTGTTAATGCCATTACGTTTCTTATTCTTTTAACGTTTCCTTTATTATTCCATTGACAGATGTGGAAAACGGTTTTTAGACCCATTTCTAATGTATTCGATTTGCATTATTTGATTTTTGTTATTTGTAAATTTGCTGGGCAGACACTATAGACTAATTCAATTTGCAAAAATCACTTCACTGATTCTATACAGAGAAGATGTGTTTTCTGACCAGGCTCACAATCCTATGAAAGTAAGTAGCATCCTAATATTAAGGGTGTTGTTTCATAACCGGGGAGGCTGGATTGAAAACAATTAATAAAATTTACCAGTTTGGTTCTATATATTTGCAGAAAACACTGTTCTTTACAGCTTAACAAGCATTGTCAAAGCCAATAGGTCTGACGTTTGTGAGCTAACACCTGAAGCAGTAGCATATTGGAGTGAGACACATGGCAGGGAGATAGTGGAAGACGACAGAGAATAGTCAAGTAGTCCCTTGTGCAAATTGATGCAATCACTCACATGCAGGTGAAAGGAGATACACATGCAGCCAACAAAATTAGATTGAGAATGAAAACTTCACTGGGCTGAGTCCAGATGTGAGTGAACATGTTTTAGGCAAATGGCTGAATAACGCAGGTCAAAGAAAGACAATGGTTGAAAGGGAAGGACCCACGATACCATTTTATGTATTTCGTAAGTGATAGGTCTATTTCAATGGTACACCTCCCAAACCAGACCCAAAATGGGAAGAGAGGTGTGACATTTCCCACAAGGAGAAGTTGATAATATTAATACTTAACCGGATGGCTTATATGAAAAATGGAAAGATTGTCGTAAACCTCTCTCCTCTGGTTTGAGAAGCAAATGCTGATTTCATCAGACCACACATTTAGAACTAGGCATGGTGAACCAGCTGTTTGGAAGTGTCTAAAGTGTAGGATCCAGCCATCAAAAGCTCTGAGGCATCCAGCAAAGGCAGAGAGATCTGTGCGTTTGCGGTCTGCTTCCTAGAGAATACTAGTGCACACACGTTTGGTTTTATCAGTGCACGTTTGTAACTTGTAACCCCCAGTTGAATCTACCATAGAACATTATGAACTGACAATTAAGGACGTTCAAAGAGATTCGAAATGAGGCCTACTTTCTGCACTTCTAAGGATACAAAATTCATTGATCTTTCGACTTTTATTTTCAGTGCTTGCACCCTATTGCTCAACGTACCCAACACACAATGTAAATACAAGTACATAATAGAGACATGTTACAAACTAGATGCAAGTTTTTTGTGTAATATTGTGGAAACATCCATTGTGAAACCTAATATGGTGCCTTCCTTCCAAGATTAATTAAAAGTCTTAACAAAGCTACATTTCTGCATGAAAAAGTTGGCAGCTCAGTAGATTGTAGCTGATTGACTGTGATTTTTTTCCTTGTATATGATTAACCTGATAATACATCCATCAACTTTGCAGCGGGTGCGCCCCTTATTACAGTTTGAATCAATATTGAGGAGTGAGGTCCTGATTTAGAACATGGTGGAGGGGAATACCCCATCATAAACATGAAGGATATCCCGTCCCCGTACTACGATCCCATCTTATCCAACGGGGATCGTAATAGTTCAGATGGGATATCTGGCACATTTGTGACAGAGTTTCCCATCCACCAAGTTCTAAATCAGGCCCTTGGTCTTTGGATCGAATGAGAGACTCTCCAGGTTATGACAAACTGATTTTAAGTTAATGCGATGAAACGCATCACAGTGAATGACAGGAAATCTTCCAGTAAGAGAATTACATTCACTGATGAGCCATTCAAATTGACTTGTGTGTCTATTGTACACTGATGTATGAAAATGCCTCTCCAATACACTGATTCAAGATTAAAGTCATGTATGACAGAATGAACCCCATGGCACTAAGCACATTACAGGCAAGGGAAGGAGGTTCAATTCAGGTCTCTGAAAATTGAGAAAGGCATTCAGGACCGTGCCCCTTCAAAATCCTGTGCAAACAGAGAAGATGCATAACCGTGCCCCCCAGACCACTATGTCACAATCCTATTAAAGATCAGCAGCCCCACTAAACAGGCATATCTACCACTAACTACAATGAGGACATTACTCACCACTTGAATGGTGGCTATCTATGTATTGCAGCAATGACCGAAGTGAGACTAAATAGATTACAATAGATTATGGTTGTAAATAAGCACCTGTAGGTGATGTGGCTTAATGCGTTATTGAACAATAATGAATTTATGTGGTCAGATCACATGCCTCCAAGTTGGTGTTGTTACACAGTGGCAAAAACATATTACTCCTACTCTGTGATCCTTGCAGTGTCTTCCTGATGCCTGTCCTGCACAGAGTTTTCTTAAGACTAGCAATGATGGTTCATCACATCTTTTATCGAATAGGCCTCAGCTACTTTAGGGACCATTTATATTGTTATGCACCCACCAATAGTCTATGCCACACCTCAGCGCTTCACAAACCTGTTTTTCCATTAGGTATCGGATGGAAGAATAAGGTGGAATAATATTCATAAATCAATATGAAACGATCAGGATCATGGGCACCAATGAAAATCCCAGAGACAGAATTATTTTGATCAGGCCTTCAAGTGGGAAACTGGGGCACCATGGTGAACATGGAAAAATTAGCCTTCTATTCCTAAGTTCCACGGAGTACTGACCTCAAAGTGCTTCATCTCTGTTTTCTTCTCTAAATTAAGCATCTTGAAGACAGGCATGTGGGCCGAAGCAGTGCTCCTCAATTTCTCTCCCCTCTTTCTGATGTCCTGCAACGGGGGATACAGAAATAGGAAAAAATCCCAGTAGGCCTCTGCCTATACAAGTCAGTTAGGGGTTATAGCAGTCACAAGTTCTATTTTTGGCTTGGCCTTTGGTACATCCGGCACTGCCTGTGCTATACCTGGTTTCGGGCTCTGAGCCACAAAAATGTGCCTGTTATGGTTCAATGGATAAGACAACGGGTCAACACTGTGAAATCACCAGGGCTCAAAGGGTGTGTGAGATATCTTCCACTTTGCCTGGAATTTGTGTGATATAACTTTCATGACACCACCCTTGGAAGCCTGATGGGATAGGGGCAATGACTGACAAGCTCAGTCATATATAGGCTGTTTCTGCCCCACTCCCAAAAGTCTTTCACATATTGCCTTGATATTTCCTGAATTCTCAGTACAGTGCTCCATCCTCGACCATGAGCCCTCAGCACCATCTGACCACTCCCCACTCTAATCTGGCGCCCATTTCTACTCTTCTTCTTTTTTCTGTTGGTGGGACTAGCAAAGAAGAGGAGAGATGACGTAATGTCTCCCCTGAGACCCAGACTTGGGTTTCAGAGCAGCTGGTTTGCAATGATCATATGTCCTCTACCTATTGTCATTTGCACATTTATTTTTATTTGCTTTTAGTATTATACAAACACAGGAGCCAAAGTGAGGCAACTTGCATTTTTGTGGCACAGCTGAGACTTGACTTTGCGTGTTTTACTGCCAGAAGTGGACCAAACTTTTCGTAGTATCTTTTGCCTATTTGGGAACATTAGTGGGCAAGGAGGACACTAGCTAGTGTAAAATATTGAGAAAAGAGGACTTTAGACTGAAAATTGAGTTGTTCTTGTGGTATTTAGTGAGACTTGACTAACAAAAGATCCTAATGGGAATGTCGGATGGTGCACTTGAAGAGCCTGAGTCGCTTCAATCCTCGGATTCCCAGCTGGGGCTCAGTCACACCTGCCCAGCCCACAAAAGAGATGAGTGATGTAGAGATTCAAGGTGTGTGTTTGGGGTGGCTGACAGAAAGTTGTAGACTAGGGGCATGCATAAGCAGATTGACGGAGGGGGGTATGCACCCTGACTGGGTCATGGGAGGTGTGCATTCCCAGGGTAAGAGATGAATGCCTCTGCTCAAGGCCTGGGTCTACATTGAGGGGACTATGTTTGTGTGTGGCAGGGTGCATGTCAAGGAGATCTGCAGGTGCCAGGGAGAACATGAGTGGTGTGTCTGATGAGAGAAGTGTAATGTGTATCAAGAGGAGGGAGAGGTGGCTGTATTGGATGCAGTGGAGAGAGGCTAGTGTATGTGTGTGCCAGGGAGAATGGTAATGTGCGCCCAGGTTGGTAGGACTAAGGGGTCTGTGTGTCCAGAATGACACTGAAACCAAGTCTGAGGATAGAAAGATGGGGTGTGCCAAAGGAGACGTTCTATGGGTGTCACAGTTAGAAACACACATTAAGGTGTTAGAGGCAACATTTTGACAAAGTGAGTGTGTGTTCACATGCCAGTGGTGTGCCCTAGAATGATTGAGCCCCTCTCTAGAATATGGTGAGGGGCACTGAGGGGCACCTGTGACGCTCCAAGCTCACAGAAATCCATAGGCCTTAAGCTGAATGGGGCCCTAGTGCATGCATGCATCTGTGTTTCTGTCATGAGAAGGAATGCATGGGCCAACAGGATAGACACTACTCTTCGTGTCGGGCTAAGAGGGACTGATAGAGAGAGGGGTATGAGAAATGTCATGTATTGAAGGGTATCAAGAACTGTGTGCACCAAAGTTATGAAAGTCTGTGTCTGCCTGGAGGGGCTGTTCTGCATGTGCCAGTTGGCCAGGAGAGAGAAGTGTTGAAATGTGAGAGGCACCTGAGAATGAATACATATACTCATGTATCAGGGAATATGAGCCAGGGTGACAAGGGCTGCGTGCAGGGTGTATCGCATCTTGGAGTTAGTGTAAATGCTTGAGGTATAATGGATGTGTGTGCCTGGACCTGACAAGGATTATGTATGACAGAGGTTAAAGAGGACATGCACTAAGGGTTATGAGGGCACTGCACGTTCTAAGTGTGAGAAATGGACATATACAAGAACTCAGTGGTTAGAAGGCCTCCGTGTGCCACAGTGGAAGGGTGACATGGACCACCTTCAATTTGTTGTTCTGTGATTGAGCAGTCCCCCTACTCAAGCTCAGAAATCACTTGTGCCACTGGTAATTTAATTAACTCTCAACAGAGACACGATGGGAGCCATATGCTCACTGATCGGACCTCAAAAGCAATGGCCCTTGTGTAAACAATGGCTGCCTATCTTGCAGTAGGTGCTTGTGTCTGATGAATACCTAAAACTAATGCTATCTACGTTACAAATTGAGTCTTTTCCATGAGTAGGGCACTACGTCATAATGCCAGGCCACTTTGAAAGTAGAGAAATGATTGACATTATGACGCTTTTGCCGGCCATGCTGCTGCTGGCTCATTTAAGAGGTCAGGTGGCAACCCTTTCAGCCAGTCCCAGGGTATGCCCAGATGTGGGTCCCTTGCTCACTGTGCCACTGGATTCAAGCTAGCCCGGCTGATGAGGGGTGATACCCCGAAATTGGTCCCAGGATGCTTGTTTCCAGTCCAGGGAGGACCTGACCTGGCAGCTCGGGATGGACTGTTCCCATCGGGAGCAGAGTGAAAACTGATTTGCATATGGCTGGGACCACACTGGGTGGCATTTTGAGCAAAAGAATGATGGATCTGTGACTGGGGGTGAGTGTTTGAAAAGTTTCTGCACTCTGTCCATCATCCTTTTGTGTTGTTAGATTTGTGGATTTTAACCATCTGCTGAATTAAGGAATTCCCAATGCTGGCCAATGAGAGGAGTAGGCCTCATATTAGTGGAAACGACTTTGGGAGTTTTTCACTACTATGATATGTGAAACTTAAAAGTACATCATGTCTTTTACTTACATAGCACCCTGCCCTATGGGCTATATGGGGCCTACCTTTGGGGTGACATATGTAATAAAAGGGGAGTGTAAGGCTTGGCAATGGGTTTTAAATACCAAGTTGAAGTGGCAATGAAACTGCACAGAGGCTCTGCAATGGCAGGCCTGCGAGAGGATTAAAGGGCTACTTAAATGGGTGGCACAATCAGTATGCGGCAGGCCCACTAGTAGCATTAAATTTACAGGCCCTCGGTATATGGTATACCAGTTAAGAAGGAACGTACAAGTAAATTAAATATGCCAATTTTGGATACACAAATGTTAACATGTTTAGGGGAGAAGTACATGCACTTTAGCAATGGTCAGCAGTGGTAAATTGTTCAGAGTTCTAATGCTAACAAAACAATACAGCAAAAAGAATGAAAAGTGTGAGCCTCCTCTGAGGATGGGGAAGAAAAAAAAAGAAGGAAGAATCACCTCTTGAGAACAGTGAAAGGAGTAATTAATTTTAGGAAGAAAAGAGGAATCCGACCTCAGCATTAGCCCATCATCAAAGAACCCATGAAAAGGAGGATGGCAGAAAGTTCCCCAATTCACTAAACTGAAGTAATGAGAACTAGAGAAAGGACTTTGAAAGACAGGAATTTAAAGTCCCTCTCGTTCAGAGGCTCAAAATTAGGAGATTGCAAGACCTTAAGCACCATAGGAAGAACCCAGAATGGAGAAGCAGATCTTGACTTTGGTCTAGAGATATACAAGCTCTTAAAGTCCCTGCTGACCATCAACACAGGTTCCTTTTGAGGCTCCAAAAAATCCTTGAAGGCCTTAAAAGCAAACCAATGAGTCGTGAAAATAGAAACCGAAACATTAAAATGAAAACCTTGCACCAGGAATTGCAATACAGTTGGAAAAGGAGTAGAGGAAGCAGAAAGATCATGTGACAAACACAAATTATAAAAAGCATCCCATTGTCCAGACTAAACCTTCAAGGTTGACGGTCTTCTAGAATTCGGAAATGTTTCCACCAGAGAAGGAGGAGAACCATTATCGAATAAGGTTGACGACTCAAGAGAATTTCAGTCAGAAGGGAACCACCACAATCACTTCCACTTTCTCCACATGAATTTTTGCCAATGTCGTTGGAATCAGAGGAAAGGGAGCGAAAGTATTATGAAGCAGTCAATGCCACTGAATTAGAAAAACATCTGTCCCCCAACCTGCCCTCTCCTGAAACATGGAGCAGAATCTGCAAACCTTTGTGTTGTGACATGGTGCAAAGAGATGAAACCAGATACGGGATCCTGAACCATTTTTCAGATATGTGCAAATATTTTCCTTGATAAGGACAGATGTATTGAAGAAGAAAATGTGCTGCTTAGAAGATCCACTTGTGAGTTCTCCACTCTCCTGAGGTGGATCGCCGAAAGATTCAGACGATTGTTCTCTGCACAGAGACCAATAGCTGTTGCCATCTAATTCAACATATTCAACATGTTGCTACTCTGATTGTTGATAGAAGCCATGAACACCATAATGTCCATCTGAATTATGACATCCTTTTGCAGGATGAATATCCTGAATGTCAAAAGAGCTCTATAGGTCCCTTCAACTTGATAACCTCTGTAGGAGGCTGGCCCTCTATGTAGTGTGCAAAGCTAGATACACTGTGCAGGGGGGCCAAGAAACTACAAGTTGTTTTACAGGGGTAAAAACTAGATCACCTAATGCTCTATGTTTTAGGGTAGCTTGGTCGAGCAGCTAGGCTAATCTTGGAGAAGTGCATAGCATTTGTTGTACTCATAGTATCAATCTTGCAACTCACACACCCAAAAGAATAACTTAAGACCAATTTATAAAAATACTTCTGATTTGTATGCAATGTTTAAGAGCAAGATTATCAAAATTAGGTAAGTATTTTTTGAGATATGAATTGTTGAAGTTTAATAAACATAGTCTTTTTGTGCATAATTACGCACCATAGGAATTAATGGAAGATCCCCTTTAAAAATAAATATACAATCGTACAGCTGGTTTACCAAGTTCTTCTTTTGCAAGTTGGTTGAGGTCCTCGGTGGGCACGTTGTGCCTGCTGGGAAAGTTCAGGCGGCTCCCGGTTCTGGGGGTCTCCTTGGAGTGTCGAGGTCGCAAGGGGTGGGGGTCCCTTAGGGCACAGCAGGCTCTTCGATGCAGGATACAAGGCGGCCAACTGCAGAAAGAATCAGTGATCTAGGAGCCCCTCGAAAGCAGGAGGTAAGTTTGTTCAAGGGTTATTTGCGGGACAATGGGGGCACTCTGCCAGGAGGTACAGGGTGTTCCTGAATCCCTTTGACTGGGGCTTCCTCCTGGTCCTTTTTCAGCCCCGGGCAAGCTGGTTTCTTGGTGTTTGATGTTAGCTGACCAACACCCAGTGTGTTGGTACGGTTTGACCAGTGGACGGCACAGTGCCACCAAACTTGGCACACTAACAGGGATTGTCCTTGAATTTGTTCTTGCTGCGGCTTCCGGTCTGGGAGTCAGTGGCTAGTCAGTTTTGTGACCCTCACTGGCTTGCTGGTTGCTTACTGCTGTAGAGTGGTACCTCCACTCTGGAGGGAGTTCTATGGTGATTTTTGAAGCCTGGATATCCTCTGGGGTTCTTTAGAGCTTTTCCAGATGTCCACCAGCTCCTAAAAGGCGTATGTCAGGTCCTGTCCTGGGTGCAACAAAGCTGAGTTTGGCGCCTTTTCTTTGTTGCAGCAGGTCCACAGTTCTAGTGCCTTGGACCTTCTTGGTGCTGGTCTTATTTTGTTTGTCAAATCTGATTTCCTGCTCTAGGGGTGCCCATTAAATACTGTATTTAGTGGGTGTTTTAAGAGGAACCTGGTAGTGACCAATGGGCCATCTACCTTAGAGTGGCTACACCCACTAAAGTGACCACTTCCTGTAGGAAGGGTTACTTCCCTATCCCTGATTGGCTATTTTCCTTTCATCCAAGATGGAGGACAATGAAATGGACTACCAACCTCACACCTTAGAGGTGTTGCATGCCAGGTGGGGCCACTCCTCCTACCCTTTGTGGAGTTTTTTTTACCTTTGATCCCACCAAAAGAGGAGATTTGCAAAGGGGGTGACCATCTGCTGCTAGCAGCAGGCCTGGGGGTTGAGTTTCAAATGCAGTAAGCCCTTTGAAGCTCGTCGCCTGGACAGTTAACAGTCCTGAGTGAAGGGTTGTTAGCACCTCCACCCAGGAAGTGCATTGTTCTACAAACCAGAGAGACAGATCTCTCCCTCAAGGTTTGTAGATTAGGTGTCTGGAGGTGGCAGGCTGGATAGGGCCAGTCGGCAACCATGCCAGGGTAATTAGCTTTTGCTGGGGGCCTCCCTAAGGTGACCACTGGGTACATTTAGGGATAAATCCAATACTGGTACCAGGTTGGAATTAACATTCTGAGTTGTTTGATACCAAACAACCCAGGGTTCAGAGTGGTCATCATGTAGCTGGGAATCCCAAATTGACCAGTACCAGCACATGAATTAAAATGGCTGCTCTGTTCACTATGTCCCAGGTTTGGCAAGGACACAGTGGGGGCATATTGCTCATGCAGCCATGCCCTCACACATAATATGGTGCACTGTGCCTTAGGGCTGGAAGGCCTTCCAGAGAGGTGTCTTATCCATAGTGTATGCAGTGTATGGTGGACAGGGCACACAGGAAGTGTGCCATGTTGAGATTGTGTTTTAGGCTTGCACCAGGATACACAGCCTGCACTGGTAGTGCTGGGTGCATCTGGATGCATGGCCTTAGAGGGTGGCACAATCAGTGCTGCTGCCCTCAGGGGCCTACCCTTAGTACCCATGCCTTAGGTACCTAAGTACCTTTTATGAGCGACTTATAGTGGTAGCTAAGGGTGTATCCAATTGTGCTAATGCATCACAACAGTTTTAGTGAAAGAGCTCTGGCCAAGGGAACCTGGTTAGCAGGGGCCCTGGTCACTACAATGTTTAGGCTACATCATACATTAGGCAAAAAGTGGGGGGTAACCATGTCAAAAAGAGGGCTTTTCTCACAACTTCCTCTGCTCCTACCTCGAGCACTCCTGTTGATAGGAATGCTGTAATTTAGTCACAACTCACCCTGTCCTGATGGCATCTGTTGTGATGACTGTTGTTTGACCTGGATGTATGTGCATCACCTTCTGAAAGGTTTCTGCACTTGCCACCAGCCCAGTTCCTATATGACCTGACGGAGGGACAAAGTGGATGGTCCAAGGGAAGAATATTTGGAGCAATTCAATGTATGAAATGCCACAGAAAGGGGTGGAGATGGAGCTGAGCCCATGAAACCGGGAAAACATGCCACCAGGTGTCCATGAAAGTCCATGCAACACCTTGCTGATACCACTGAGCTGGAAAGCAGTTTCTTGATTAAAGACTGAAGATGAAGCATTCTTTCCTGAGGTAAGAACATTTTCCACAGGTGCTTTCTGAAGACAGTTCCATTGACTCTAATCTGTCTTGAAGGAGACAATTAAAACTGCCAGCCTGCTCTCGCTATGGGAATGTGGAGAGAAGCATCCATTAAATTGAGTGTAATCATGAAACTGTTTAATGGCATTAAAGGAGTGATTCTCTGTAATGTCTTCATCTTGAGACTCACATCCAGAATCTGGTTCAGGTTGTTCAATTCTATGATCAGAGGATCATCCCCGGAAGTCTTTTTGACCAGGAATACTACAGACTCCCAGACCTCTCTCCTTGGTGGGTACTGGAGAAATCTCTCTTTTCTTCACCAGTGAGGCAATTACTTCCATTAATGCCTGCTTCTTGATCTGATTCTTGGGAGCAGGCATCCGGATAGTGCATGACAGAACTGGAGGAAAGTGAAACTCTGGTATCCTTACTTGACAATGTATGGCATCCACTTGTCTTTTGTGAAGTTCTGCCATTCTGAGAAAAACTCACTCATCCGACCGTCGACCTGTAATGGGAAAGAAGTCTCGGCATAGTCAGGAATTCTGTTGTTCAGAAATCAATTCCTGCTCCTCTTTCCAGATGGAACGAAAGGAAGATGACTTCCAGTGAGATATGGTAGATGATCAAAGGATGGCTTTCTTGAAGGCTGGTGAAAAGATTTCCATTTAGAATACTTGGTTGGGCTTGAAGATTCTCTTCTGAACAAAGACAGAAGACTTAAATAATCAATACACTCTCTCCTCCAATTCGGCGCAAAACAGTTTAATAGCCTAAAATAGAATTCTGAGAGAAATAGAACATTGCACTGTATCTGTATTCCAATACTTCAGATTCAGGTTGTGTATGGAAGCAATAGATGCACCACCTACCAAAGCTGCTGATCTGATCACCTCAAATGACATATCAGATAAAAACTCAACCTGGCATTCAATATATTCCAATAAAGAGAGACAGCCTTCTTCCTCTTGTACCTTTTGAAAAAGAGTCTTAAGGTCTATAATAAGAGATTGTGTTGCATAGGTACTGTACAGTCCTGCTCTGAGAACCACATAGGATCCTGAAAAAATGTATTTTGGAAATCATCCACTTTCTTATCTGCCGGATCCTCTAAGGTATTCTGCTCAGCCATGGATTGGCAAAACAAGAACACATTTCTGGTAATCAGGAGTGCCCATCTCCTCCAGAAGATATAACTTCAACATAAACAGAGGTGGTCCATCTGTTTGGGGTGAGGGGTCAATCTAACACCTTTATCCATGCAAGAAGTGTGTCTTTCAGGAAAAATAAGGGCCAGCTTGACAAACTCTCTTCTTATTCAGGTCAGGCAGCTAAACATGTGCTAAATTAACACATTCCTTTCTGCCTGAGCTGAACTTTTTCTGGCTGAGGACTTTACAGCCCTATAAGTATGACCTCTTCAGCCTGGAAAAACTGCTTTGAGGCCCTCTCTTTCATGACGGGGTAGAGCATCACTAACCTCCTCAGACCTGGGTACTTACTTTTTAAGCCCTGAAGTGTCTAGGCTGAGGGTCAATCAGTGACACCTCGTCACAGAGTGAGATGGGATCAGCAGTCTCACTGACACCATCCCACTCTGTGAAGAGTGAAGGACTACTGCCATCCCTCATTGGCTGACCTATGGTCAGCTAATGAGGGAAGACAGCAGTCTCAACTCACCTGGGACCTCAAGACTTCCCTCTTGGAGCACTGCAGTGAATGTAGGTTTTATGTATTTTTTTATGTTTGGTGCATGAATGCATTTATGTGTGAATGTGTGGGTATTTGTGAGTGAGTGCTGTGAATGGGTGGGTGTTTGCATATGTGTGATTGCATGGGTGGGAGTGAGTGTGTACTTGTACATGTGGCCACTCTCACACCACCCTGGTAAAATTAACGGTCACCACTGGACATAAACTGAGGTAGAAAACCATTCAGAACCCTTCCATCAATTTTTCACTGCATCCAAAACAAACTAGTGACTGAGAAATGCTGCACAAGATGGATGCTGAAATTGGAGAAGCAATGAATCCTCAGAAGACAAAGGCTGCTCAAGCCTGTTAACTTTGATATGAAAGAGAACCTCTTTTAAACTTTCCTTAACACACCTCTTTTTCAAATCTAGAGAAGAAGAAGAGTCCTCGCTATCAGAAGATATATCAGAGGCTGAAAGAGGTCTCCCCACTGATTTTTGTAGAAGAATCTCTGGAGACCACATCCTTATCATCTTTGTAAAATACCTTCAGTGTCCCTAACACAATACTCCAAATCTTCTCTTCCTCATGCTCCCCCTCATGCCTCCTACTTCATGAAGGGGAAGAGAGAGAAGAACCATCCTCAGCAGAAGAGGCACAGGACTTGGATGGAGAAACATGCCTACGTTTCGGTGTGCGTTTATCCATAACAGCAGGCAGGGTAAGAACAAGCAGGTTAGAAACAGCAACAAAAAAGGCAAATCCACAGCACAAAATATATGGCTTACCTTGTTGTGTTCATTAAATACTGTATGCCTTCCCATCCCAGTGGTAGAAACAGGAGGAGTGCATGCACAAAACCAAAACAAACCAATGCAAATGTGCGCCAGGCCAAATGGCTTCAACATGTGTGCCTGTACTCCATGCTTTACTCCCTCCAGTTCTCACAGCTGGGGCAGAGAGCCAAGAATTACTTCTGCCCTTCTGGACCAGTTGCTGGCTGCAGATTATCTTTTCACCTGTACTACTCCATGTGGTCACTGCTGGGGGAGAGAGAAGAAGCCTCCAGCCTAAACCTGCCACGAATACCTGCAAGACATGCTCTACTCGTTGTGGAAAACATCACCGGGGCGCAGAGCAAAAGGCAGTCTGGCCCCAAGTTGCCCCTCAATTTTTTGGGCTTAAAGCTATCCAGAAGAATTAAGACCCATAAGGAGTCTACAATCGCAGACCCACAGACACACCAATTCCTCCCTCTCCTCATCCTCCATCCATGTCCTGGATAGAAAGAAACTAACAGGATGATTATGGGTATGCTACCAATCAAATGGCACCCAGGTGGGTGGGACTTACTTTTGAATCCTCCTGTGTTTCTTTCTATCCTGGGAGAGAGTTCCCCTCGTGATGTAATGAGTGAGATGATGACGAGGGACATAGAAGTGATGAACATTCACGGATTGTGCAATTTCCTTCTTAAGGGAGGAAATCAAAGTTCAGTTCACATTTTAGGCAGACAGTCATTAAGTGCAGTTCTTCACCAACATAAATCCAGGTAAGTACCTTAAGTAAAGATGTCATAAAATCACATTTTCATAGGCAAGCGCTATGCTGGATGGTCACAAACACCAGATTTCCTTACAAGGTGAACTTAGATGTGCAAGGACCTCTGTTTATGTTTGTATGTGTGCATTCTAAATTTACAACATATGCATTTACACATTGAAGTAGAGTTGATCACATATAACATTTCATCATTATGGTGTAATATATTACTGCTCAGCAAGCCTGTTACAAGGGATGTGTAGTGAGAGAATGACATCAAACACACAAAAGTTGATGGGAGGATGCTTGCAATAAGTCTAATCACTGGCAATCAAGGGGGTAGCATTCCAAACCATCATTCTTTTTGCCCACCATGCCACCTCAGATTAGACCCAGTAATTTACAAATCAGTACTGGCCCTGCTCCACTGGGAACAGTCTAGCCCAAACTGCCAAACTAAGTCCTCTCTGAACCAGAGCATGAGCAACTAAAGACCAGTTTTGACCTGACTGGGGATCTTCAGTAGGATGTACCTTAGTTTCAGTGGCACAGTGACCAAGGGACCCAAGAATGGGCATACCCTTGGCCACTTAGGTCAGCACATCAAACACACAAAAGTTGATGGGAGGATGCTTGCAATAGGTCTAACCACTGGCAATCAATCAGGGTAGCATTTTAACCCATTGTGCTTTTCCGGTTCAGAGAGGGTCTGGCTTGGCAGGTCAGGCTGGATTGTTCCTACTGGGGCAGGGTCAAGCCTGATTTGCACATAGCTGGGTCCAATCTGTGGTGGCATGCTGAGCAAAAGAACAATGAGTTAGAATGCTACCAGATTTGTAATACTTCTTTCGGAAAAGCATTTTAGAAAGTTAACTTTTACCTGCCTAAACCTGCAGAATCCTAATTAGCATTAGCCTACTGACAGCTTCTCTGCCAGTGTTTTAACTTAATAATATGTGAAAACTGCTCCTAGAACACAAAGAATGGCCTAGGTGTGGGGAGATGTTTTTCTTTCCTTTGCAGGAAGACCAGTTAGTGTGAACCCGGGAACTTCATTAACCTGGAAAGCGTCTGCCCTTTCAGATGGAAAAGCAAGGTGTCACCTGGGGACCCACATCATTTGTTTCCCCAGGCAGACTGGCTCCAAACGTACTGGGAGGGAAGCAACCCACATAAATAGCTTTTATTGACCGCAAACGAGGGGGACTGCTCATTTTCCTGGGCAAACCTGAGCAGGCAAACAGGCTCAGTGCAAGGGAGAAAAGTTTTTCCTATCTTGGATTTAGGAGTAATGTGCACTGTGGGATGGTTTGAAGTAGGGTAATCAGGGCCTGCTGAAAAATTGGGTAGGTTTGCCCCTGGAAACCTTTACCCCATTGATTAGAGAGGAGCAAGGAGTCACCCCAACTATTAATTGGTGCCAACCATAAATGTGGCACCTCAAGGAACCTTCCTGAGAACTCTTTCTGACCTCTGAAAGATTGGAGGAGCACTAAAACCCAGTTTTTTGTAATCTGAGAGTAGCTCTCAAGGAAAGGACCTTCTACCACCCATACTCAGAACAAAGATGTGGATTCCAAGGGTCAGGTACCTGACCGCCGGTGCAGATATAATTTAAGCAAACTACCCACACCAATAAATTTAAGAAAGCAGAATTTTTTATTCTTCAACATACTAGATAAAACAGGTGAGATTCAAAACAGATTTGAGCTAGTGTGATAGCAGGTTTAAAAAAAAATGATTTTATGATAAGACTGTTATCATCTTTTTCATGTAGTATCAAAGTTGTATGACATGAAATATTTGTGTAAAATAGAATGTGTTTATTTCTCCACAAACAGGAAATGTTTACATTCTGCGCACAGTAGTCAGAAGTATACAAAACATCCATGTCTGGCTAAATTTGGATCTCTGTGTCAATTTTATCAATTACCTATTATAGTAAGAGTATACTATAGGAGAATAAAATATCAAACAAATAAAGACAGTCATATTTTTTCCAAAACATATTGGCAAAAGCAGATCTGTATATGTATTTTGAATTTTTCGTAACATCTGGCATGCTTCTACGTCAACAATCAATAAAGATTTAAATGTATATAGAAATTTAAACCTATTGATTGTAACACAATCTAAGAAGCATAACCATTAGGAAAAAACCTCAGTTTTAAAATCTATGAAGGCTTAAATTAAAACTTCTAGAAAAAGAACATAGTGGGATGATTAACATAGCTGGTATATTACTGTTAGTAATGTTCTAAAATCCAAATGAGTATTTAGAGATTTAAACAGGGATATACTATCCCACAACAATGAATAAATCAGTTGTCCCACAGGGGCATTATCATAACTAGACAGGTTTTAATCAACTATTATTAACACAAATCCACTAAGGTCCGTAGACCCTGACGATAGCTTAGAAAATGGAGGTCACCATCTTCTTAAATTACGTAATGGAAGTCGCCCTATTCACAGTTTTATGCAGAACCATTGCCATGCCTGCCATTAGATGCAGAAGTCGTCTGACATTCTCTTTCTTAGAACTGTGAAAGTGTCAAGCCATTCCTCTAATGACATCAATAGAACACTTGATGTGACTTTTGTCTGGATCAAATGTCTACTTTTCATCATGTCAAGGCTAACAAGGTTAAATAAGAACAAATGCAGATATATAGCCCAAATAGTGTAGCCTGAATTTACGTCCTTCTACCTTATATGCATTAGGAAACATCTTGGGATGTAATCTTTGATGCACATAATCTATGTCAAACATTCCTACACTTAAGTTAGAAATTCCAATTTCTGATAAGATTTAGGGGCAGATGCAGCGCCACTTTTCATGCACCCCTTTTCACCCCGCTACCGCCACCATGTGTGCAGCGTATTTAAAATACAGCTCACCATGGCACAGGATAGGGGGCAATAGCATCCAAAATTTTAACACTATTGATATACTCTTCAGGGTTAGTGCCAAAACTTTGCTGCTAACCATGAACGATACATAGGGGCCCATTGCAACCAATGGTGTGCCCCCTTTTAACTCCTGCTCTGAGCAGTCCTTAAAAATGTTGAATAAAATGGTCCAAAGAAATCGTTTAGATTTCTTTGTGCCATTTTTTCGGCTGCTCCTAACAGAGGAATGCCCCCCTTGGCGCAGAGGTTACAAAGTGGCCCCATGCATGCATTTCACCACTTTGTAAATATGGTGCGACGATTTTGGCCTTGTTGGGTCACATTAGTATAAAAATATGAAGCTAATGTGGCACAAGGAGGTGCTAGGCCATCCTAGTATGTAAGGACTGCCATTTGACCACTTGTCAGGTAAGGTCCTTCATCCAGATCATTACATAAGATTCTGCTGCAGATGGTCTCTTCTACTTGCAGCACACTTGGCACTTTGCAGATGCTACATCTCCCCTGAAGCTGATGAAAATGAGCCCCAGAGGAAGGCCACAGAACGTGCTTGCCCTACATAGGGAACAATATCTTCACACCTCCGTTGATAAAGATACCCTTTGCTGTCAACAAAGTACGCAGTGTGTCTTTTCTCCCTAAGAAACTCTAGCATGCAAGTTGCTTTGACTTCTAAGCTGTATTAGTGTAGCGCACAGAACTTAGCATTAGGTTGTTAGATTTTAGATTACATTTTAACCATGTTAGAAAGGCTCATTTTTTTCTTGTTATTTATAGCATGCGTTCTTGCTGTTTCATGTTTTAGATATACTGAGAAACACATTATTCCTATAGTAATAAATAGTTTTTTTTTTTTTAAATGTTAATGCGTCTTAGTATACTGTGGGCCCGATTCATAAAGGTAAACTTAGACATGAAGTCCAAGTTTGGACCCAAAGTCTAAGATCCTGATTGGCAAAGGTAAACTTAGACCTGACATCTAAATTTAGACCTGAAATCTAAGGTCCAATTCACAAAGGTAAACTTTGACCTGAAGTCTAAGGGTCCAATTCACAAATTAAATTTAGACTTCAGATCTATGTTTGCCTTTGCGTATTGGGCCCTTAGACTTCAGGTTTAAACTTAGACTTCGAGTCTAAACTTAGACTTCTGGTCTAAGTTTACTTTTGTGAATCAGGCCCACTGTGTGTGATATTGCGAATAATGAAATAGGTCAGTTACTGTTACCACAGTGTCCCTAATCCATTCATAAGGATTGTTAGTAACCCAAATCAATAACATATTGATTAGTGTTCTGCAGGGCTAAAATACCATGTCTTTCACATCCAACCTTGGTGCATTGAACAAAGTTCACTTGTGTCACCTGTGGGTGGGAAAGCAAATCTTGTAGAGCAACAACACAGTCAAAGCTTAGGCAGCATTATGAGGAGATTTTGTTCGCTAACCTACTAACTTTATAAAAATCTCTTAATGACAAATTTCCCAGAAACAGCATTGGTAGAAGAAAGGGTGGATTGCCAGGTTTTCACACAATAAATTCACTCTTATGCATAAAATACACCATCTGAGGCTGCAAATAAAAGAGTGCATTTCACATAAGAGCTCACAAATAAAATATATACATGCAAAATTGCTAAATGGCAGGTTTTTCTGCAGTTGTAATTTTAGGAGAGTAATGCAAATCTAGGTAGAGATGGGTGTATAATTCATTTGAACTTTAAGGGCTTCAAATGCAAGGCTTGTGAAGGTTGAAAAAGAAGTCTAAATTGATCAACCCCTTACAAAAACAAAATGACAACTGCCATGAGTGGCAATGTTTGGACTAGAGAGGTTTGGCAGTTGTCTCAGTACCGTGGTCTAACTCCCTTCTCTACAACAAAAACTCCAGATCTACAGACTCCTTCCACACCTCAACCCCTGCAAAGCTCCACAGCCCATCCACTCACCTGCCACAAGGACCACCCATCTTGCCCCAGCAAATCTCTCTGTCCCTAGTGATTCTCCTTGTCTTTCATACGTGGTGACCACTAAAGGCCTTCAAATAGCAAACAAATCTGTACTCAAGTATATCCCACCCAGGAGACATCCTGAATAGAAATTCATCAGAGAGGAAGAGATCCATGAATATTCACTACACACTGGCAGATTGGGTAACATTAGGACAGTTTCACTCTTTTCACCAAGATCAAAAATTACTGACTGCACCAGACTATGCGGTGTCAGAACCCCTTTCAGACGGTCACAGGGCAAGCAGGAGCTACTGGGCCCAAATAGTTACTCATATTGTCCTTGGGCTAGACCTACTGTGGGCTCTGCACAACATGGCCAAGTACTACCCTTTCAGCACTTGACCCTCAGTGGTCGAGTGGATCAACCATTCCAAGGCTTTGCGGGGGTGGAGGGGTTTGTAGGTGCACAAGGCTCAAAATATGCTCAGGAGTCCCTAATGAATGTCCGGGCAGCAACTTCCTCACTTTGTTGAAAAGAGTAATATTTATATGCGAGCACAAAATGAAATACGGCACACCACATATATTATACACAGTGTTCTTAAGGCCAGCAATCTAATATTGTTTGGTTAAGATCATGAGTTCCACTTCCCTAAGGACAGTGGATATTCCTGTATTATGTGAGGCAATAATCAGGCTAGGTTCCGCTAGTGAGTAAGAGTCTTATAAGTTTCACAATGACTTTTTATATTACTAAAGTTTCACAGGGATGTAGCTCTACAGTCAGAGCATGTTCCCTAGAGGCTCTGGAGCTCAGTGGCCAGGCTTACCTGCACTCGCTGGTGTTGCAATATGGCAGACCCGAAAGAGTGCCATCAGCTCGGTGATGAGCAGCAGTCTGGTTGCTGTGGGCAACGTGGCAGGTACCCATAATTCTGCTCTGGTAATGTGGTGCATCTTCATGATTTCGCACTGTATGGAGCTGGGTTCTGGTTGCAGAGGTTTTAGAAGCAAATTTGACTGAAGTGCACTGGGTACCTGCTAACCAGGTCCCCAGTGCCAATGTTCCTTCCCTAAAACAAGACACCTGATCACTTGATCTCCTAGTGACCACTGCCTTCAGCCCTCTTATAAGTCCCTCTTAAATGGTACTCCTGGTACCTAGGGCATGGGTACTGGAGAGGGTGCCTAAGAATTGCAACACCACTTGTGCCACTCTGAGTGACCCAGCAGCAACCTTATGCAGACTGCCATTGCAGGCTGCTTGACAAGGGGCTCCCAAAATTGAAAACATGTGTGCCATGTCCCCTAACATACTGCTTTTAATATCTGTAAGTCATCCCTACAGCAGGCCTTCAGCCCTAAGGCAGGATGCATTAGATTGCAGGTGACGGCATATATGCATGAGCACGAATGCCCCTACTATTTCTTTGTTGATTCTTCGACATAGTAAGTGTACAAGAAAGCCATTTAAATACATGTGCTGAACACTGGTCAAAACGAGTTTCCCAGCTACATGATGGCTTCTCTGAACCTAGGAATGTTTGATATCAAACATCTTGTATTAATAAACCCTCACTGATTTCATATGATATATTTATTATTACATTCACCCAGAGGGCACCTTAGAGGTGCCCCCTGAAAAACATACCAACTGCTGGTGAGCTCAGTGGCTGGTCCTGGCCAGAATGCCATCAACAGATGAGAACCTGACCTCCCAGGGGAATAGCCTCTGCTCTTCAGAGGTCAGAAACAAAAGCCTGTTCGGGCTGGGGTGTTACCCACCCCTCCCCACAGGATGATCTGCATTCCAAGGCAGGAGCTTCAAAGAACGCCACTGCCTTCAATTTGCAGAACTGGCCTTCCTCAGAGGAAGTTGCCAACCCCTGTGTCTTAGGCCCATTTGGCACTTGGACAGATGGGAAAATTAGCTAAGCAGGAGGCATGTCACACTTTCAGACTGGGAACACCCCTAGGGTGGCCAGCCTGCAATCAACTCAACTTAGGAAATTCTGCCATCTTGCATGTGGTGGAATTTAGGAACTCTTGGCACAGTGATGCCTACTTCCCACAGGAAGTTGTCATCTAGGGGGTGTAGTGACCCCCAAGAGTTAGTAGCCCATTGGCAACTACCCCTCACTCTCCTTAACACCCCCAAAATTGATTATTTAGGGGACACCCTGATACCAGATCCTAGGATCTTCGCTGGACCCAAAAGAAGGAGTGGACAGCATGCCTGCTGAACCCGGGAACCGAGGAGCACAACTGACTTGGCAACCGAGCTGGCCTGCCTGCTGCACCCAACCCTTAAGGAGCAACTGTTCTGCTGCTGCAGCCTCCTAGAAATAGGGAGAGTTGCCAGTGCTTCACCAATCAACAGGAGAAACTCCCTTGGAGTAGAGGAGCTGCTCCCCTGTATCTGCAGGTACCCAGGAAAGCACTGAGAGGACCAGGACCACCAGAAACCTGACACCAGACATCAGACATCACCACTAAACCCAAGCTGCCCAGCCCCTGTTGAAGGGGGCTAACAGTGTTAGCGTGGTCCCCAGGCCCTTCAGGAAAGAAGCCTACCCTGTGATCACCTGTGGACTTCATGATGGCATCTGCAGACTGTTTCCGTAGACTTCCCTGTAACCGCGAGTGTCTAGGCGGCAAAGACCAAGGCCCTAGGACACCTCTTCACCTGTCCGTCCCAGACCCAGGAAAATAGAACAGGAGTGATAACAGGAGAACAAAAGTAGTGGAATTATTGGCATTCTTGCTAGTGCTTTAAGAGAGACAAGCAGAGATTATGCATGTGTTGTTGAGTTTAAATGCTGCAATATGTAGTAGATATGTAATACAATTTTTGGTGATGTGGTAGGACACAGGAGTAGGTGCCCTCAAATTTGAATGTTTACAGCACACCACTGAAAAAGATCCATCGGGTGAGAGATTGTAATTCAGTCACCTGCGAGCTCTCACACCCCTCTTAGTATAACAAAACAACAATCTGTGAGACAGACCTAAGTAATGGTGGACCCACATGATATGCATTCACCCACATCAAAAAACTATAACAAGGAAGGAGATATTGTTGCAGCTGGAGCACACATGGTGGGGGTGCATATCTTCACTTTCAAGGTTTATTTCTGGCCAACGTAAAGGAAAAATAAAGACATTGGTAATCCCTAAATCTTATGCTCCCTAGGGAGAGTCAAGGGGTTGTTCATTGGGAATGTTTGGAAGAACTATGTTGTTTTTTCATATATTCCTACTGTTTGCCAGAAAAGTATAAAGCAGATATATACCTGTGATGGGGAAGTGTCCCAAACACTGTCTAACTTTCAGAGGCTATTGAAGACAACTTTTCTCATTGGTTCCTATGTGAGGAAAATGGCTGAAAAGGTTTTCAAATGCTCATTTGCCCTAACCATCTACTAGCTGATAGTTCTCCAAAGGGAACAATAGAACTCCAGATCTCCCATGTTTGTACATTGGTAAATATTCTCCTAGGGATTTTCATGTAAGAACAACATTGCAATAAGTTGCTTTATGACTATTTGTAATAATAAAGAATTAGAGACTATGTTTAAAGGTTTCTCACCCATATAACTTTAAAAAGGCTAAAGCTCAATACAAAATAACTTTCTACTGTGTTTGCAATGGGTAAAACACCCCATGATTTTACAATTGCCTTAAAATCCATTCTTACTTGAGTGACTGGCCGTCTTTATCTACAAATAAATCTGTTATTGAAGTAGCTGATATTTCAAAACTTTAATGAGAAATCAGTCTACCTAATAAAAAAGGGTGTATTACACCTCATTGTCTTTATTTGGAAATGATAGATGGGTTTACTAACTTTTTTGAAACTTCTTCAGTTGAAAGATCTACAAAATGTGCTTTATACCTTTATTGCTTTTCTGTTGGAAAATTAGAACTCTTCCATGGTCAATCCAATTATTTTGATTTTCACTTGATATACTTTTAGATTTGCTGTTTATGCATCTTTGGGAGTGATAATGGAAGAAAAAACATAGTGGAATTATTGGTTTTCTTGTTAATGCTTTAAGAGAGACAAGCATATATTATGCATGTGTTGTTGAGTTTAAATGCTGCAATATGTAGTAGATATGTAATACAATTTTTAGTGATGTGGTAGGAAACAGGAGTAGGTGCCCTCAAATTTTAATGTTTACAGTACACCACGGAGGCAAGTGCAGTCACTCCACCCTCTGATTCCCCTCTCCTCAACATGGCATTATTTCCTATCTTGCCTCTCCACCCTTCTCTACTAATGCCAAGCCTAATTCAGCACTGATTCCAGGTAGTGGTACATGAAGTTTCCTAGTTGATAGTGTCTTCTACATTTGTATATTTCTTGTCTTGAATGTTACACCTAATGTCTTGTCTATGTTCCCCAGGTATGCTCAATTGTAAAGGGCTATTCCATCAGGAGCCCTATATTCACTTCATTTCAGGGTGAAAGGTGAAGGAAAACTGCTGTCTTACTAATAGTTTTTTCCTTTGTCATTTGTTTGTCAAATTAGCTGGCTGTGAATATCTGAATTTTACCACCACCCACCCACTTCTTCAGCTTGAACTATTCAGATTGGATAGTTACAGAATCTATTTGATTTCTATTAGTAATGGGAGTCAGACTTTGCAATCATCCTATTATTAGAGGAGTTAAATTCTTTAGGAGTAGGCTTGTCTTCCTAGAATTTTCACTACCCTCACCTTTGAAGAGCTCCATTATCCTGTTCATTTTTGGATGACCAGGCCTATTTTGTCTCTTAGAGATGCAGACCATCTTCATTGGAAAGATAAACTCTTAATAAAACTGAATTTATCTCCTGCCACTAAACACACTTGACAGTTCTGCAAGGATGGTCCACATCTCTATTGTTCTCCCATGTTGCTAAACAGCTCAGCAGTGTTGAATATGACTTCCCAGGGGACATTTCCCTCATTTTGGTTTTCAAATCTTTCATATAATGTTTTGGCATTTAGATTATCAGACATCATAACAACTTGGATGGAACCAAAACTATTGAACGCTGGAGTGTTTAATACCCTGCTTAAGAATGACATTGATGATAAGAACTGCCACTTCAATGCTTTGCTTTTTGTAACAATTCTACCACCCTATCACTCTGCTTTCTGGGAAAATTCAGGAAGATTAAGAGTCCCTTTATCTAGAATATTAGTCTTTCACTCTGAGAGGGATATTGAAACTGCAATGGTCCTTGCAGTTGAGGACCTGAGGAAAATAGCAGACAATGGAATACAACAAGTCTGATCTTGTTAGGCCAATCTGCCACTTTTTATATAAGGGGGGGGGCATTCTACCTCCACGTGCAGGCTCGGTGAAGTAGGTATCTCTGGAATTGTTGCAATTCTTTTTTCTTCTTCTTTATTAACTGCGTACAGTCCTTGCCTCTGCCTCCCATTTGCTCTAGAAAAGTTAACCACCTTGTCAACCTTACAGCTCAATGTGCTCATAAAACTTTGTCCATCTTGCCAGTCATCATGGTTGCATCACACTAACGTATGCAAATGACACTGACCTGCCTAACTGACTAGAACAACAGGTCCATATTTCTTTAACCAACTATTTAGTAGATATCCACTATTGGACGAGTGGCAACTTTATTAAGCTTCACAAGAGCAAAACTGAGGTTCTGGTAGTAGGTAAAAAACACAAGTGGCAGAATTCCATTATGGCCATCCACACATGGTGCTTCACTCACAACCACACATAAAGAATATTTGCTTGTGGTATGGATTAACAACAACTCAGCTTTAATAAACCACATTACTGCCTTGTCATCTTCCTGCTTTTATGCATTTCATCCCTTAGGGGAATTAATGAAATATATTTCAATGATGCTTTATGCTGAGGCTATTTCTGCCTGTATCTTTTCCCTTCTACTTTACTGTGATGCTCCAACCCATGCGTTTGTTGGATTCTTCTATAAATAAACCTCAGCTAATCCAGAATATCCCTGTCAGGAGAGCATCTGGATTTA
This sequence comes from Pleurodeles waltl, assembly GCF_031143425.1. NCBI lineage: Eukaryota > Metazoa > Chordata > Amphibia > Caudata > Salamandridae > Pleurodeles > Pleurodeles waltl. The sequence goes on along the minus strand of NC_090436.1, from coordinate 272,728,573 downwards.
CAAAATGCAACCATATTTCAGATGCCAGGAAAAAACTTCCCTGATGTTTAGTGCACCAAAGAATGCACATTATAACATTCTGCCTCACAAATAAATAAGATTTGTCAGTGACTTGACAAGCGCTGTCTCAAGGAAACATTGCTTAAGTGTTACACCTTTTGTTCCCTTCATTCTACTTCACAATTATTGTGACAAATATTTATGTGTAATTTGGCATGCACAAGGATCTGCTCCCTGAAATATCTTGGTCTTGCCCAGTGTTTTATTTCATCTCTTTCTTCGCATCATGATATCCTTTGTGTGACTATAACCTACATGTTATTGGTTAGAATAGAAGACCATCATTTCCTTTATACTACCCTCATTTTTTAATCTGGACCGAGACCCATCATTCACAATAAATTTGTTGCAGGGGGGCTCTCGAGCCAATTTTAATGTTTCTAGCTCTCTGTTCTTCGCAGTAGGTCTGCATTCTCACCTACCTATCCTTGTGGCACGCACTTCAAAAGATCTCCAGCATAGAGCCCCCTTGAGGGGCCCGTCAGGCATTGCAACGCCAGCCTGATGAGGAGCAGGCCCGATGATGAAGCATCACATCCAATGGATGTCTGAGGGTTCCAGCTTCTAAATTTAGAAGTGCCCCTGTGTTTTCTTTCTGCCTTCATCCTAGGAACAGTGTACCCACTTAGATTTACTAAACACATAGAAAAAGTATAATAAATAAATAATCGTACTACCTGGCCCCATTGCAGATAATATAATAGTTTGTTTGCAATTCATAATTGTAAAAGGTGTACTATTCCACTTTGTGAGTAAAGAATCATCAATCGTAATGTGATGTGTGGCTGAGCTCCTATGAAATCATAACAATACAATTCTACCTAATTAGCCATTTTTCTGTGATGGATCCCCGGCCCACCATTAGTAGCTTAGAAATAAAACGTGTATAATAACACAAAGCCTCTGAAAATGGGACAAAGGCACCAAGAGGTAATGCAATATTGAAAAGAATGGGATCTAATATTCAATGCAAATCAATAGGGTGTGTTGACAAGACCGAGGTGATTGAGCCCAACTTTTGGTTTGATCTTATCAAGGTTTATGGAGGGTCAAAACATAGCAGCCATTGTGGCCAGGTAAGTTTTGGCAGTTTGTCCAAGTCAAGACATTTACCTTTTGACTTAAACAAGTTTTTGGAAGTTTGGAAACTTTGATGGGCAAAATTGGAAACTTTGCCTAGGCAGGTTTCCACAAATCCGTATATCTCCTTTTTGAAGTCCCTCAGAAAATACATATGATACCCGTGAAAGCTCCAAGTGGAACATACCATGAAAACTTAAACTCCTGCAGTCGCATGTTCATCAGTTAGGCTTGGAATATCGCCACAGTCCTCCAAAGAATGAAAATTTCAGAGCCTCAAATTCTGAGAAAAATCACATTACTTCTAACCGCTTTTCTCAAGATAAGGCTTCTTCCCTATACCTATTTGCTGCACTGCCAAATTTCCAGTTGCCAATGTTTTACTGGTTTCTTCCAGGTCAACACTGCAGCCACTATCTTTAGAATCTTTGACACTGTCCTTGCTTCAAAAGAGGCCCCAGTACACAGGCTGCTTCTGGGCAGACCTGGATTTGCTTTGTCTTTGATGATCAGCAAAAGGCTTGCTTCCCTACCTTCACGGGAACTTGCAGGACCAAAAACACTGGTCACCTTTGGTGTTGCCTCACAACAGTCATTCATCATGCGCTTCAGAATCGATTCCAGTTCAGCTCTGTACCATGATGGCAGCTGCAGAAATTTGTCATGGATGAAAGGACTGATCCATTAATGGATGGTGTCATCAGAAGCTTTACAGTTGACAAAATTACTTGGTTTGTGATTGAAAAATTAATTTTTATTATTTTTGAAAAATATTTCCTGCTCATAAAATGGGATTTGTGGCCCATACTGCATCACAGGTTGAAAGAGGTATATATAATAGAGGTGCTCCTTCCAAACTGGGATTCAGTATGCAAGAAATCAAGGGGTTGCTACTGCAATTTTGGTTACAAAAAATTGCACACTTACTGACACCTCAAAAGAGGTAATGACTGATGCTCAAAGGGGAATTCCCCTTTAGGAATCATGGTGGCATCCTCAAGTGTTAGACCTGACAGCCTTAGGGTGGTCACTCCTAACTTTTGCCTGCCTCCCTCCACTTTTGAGATACTGTTTTTGCTGGTTTTTAGGCTCTGCGCACTTTACCAGTGCTAAGCAGTGCTAAAGTGCATAAGCTCTCTCCCTTTAAACAATGGTAACATTGGACCACACCCAATTGGGCTATTTAATTTACTTATAAGTCCCTAGTAGAGTGCACTATATGTGCCCAGGGTCTGTAGATTAAAAAGCTACTAGTGGGCCTGCATCACTGATTGTGCCACCCACTTCAGTCGACCCTTAACCTTGTCTCAGGCCTGCCCGTGCAGTGCCTGTGTGTGCAGTTTCACTTGGCATTTAAAAGTACTTGCCAAGCCTAAAACTCCCCTTTTTCTACATATGAGTCACACGTAAGGTGTGCCCGAGGTAACCCCTAGGGCAGGGTGCTGTGTAGGTAAAAGGCAGGATATGTACCTGTGTGGTTTACATGTCATGGTGGTGTAACCTAAATTTGTTTTTATACTACTGTGAGGCCTGCTCCCTTCATAGGCTAACATTGGGGCTGCCCTCATACATTGTTTGAGTGGTGGTAGCTGCTGATCTGAAAAGAGTAGGAAGGTCATATTTAGTATGGTCATACAAAATCCTGCTGACTGGTGAAGTTGGATTTAATATTACTATTTTAGAAATGCCACTTTTAGAAAGTGAGCATTTCTCTGCACTTAAATCTTTCTGTGCCTTACAATCCACGTCTAGCTGGGTTTAGTTGACAGCTCGTTGAGCATTCATCAGACACACCCCAAACACAGGATATTCAGCTACACTTGCATACATCTGCATTTTGAATGGGTCTTCCTGGGCTAGGAGGGTGGAAGACCTGCTCTCACACAAAGGACTGCCATACCCCTACTGGGACCCTAGCAGACAGGATTGAACTGAAAAGGGACCTGGTGCACTTTTAAGCCACTCTTTGAAGTCTCCCCCGCTTCAAAGGCACATTTGGGTATAAAAACAGGGCATCTGCCCTACCACCGCAGATACTTCCTGGAGAAGAAACCTGAACCAGAACCTCCACCCTGACAAGAAGAACTGCCTGGCTGCCCAAAGGACTCACCTGACTGCTTTCTGAAGAGGACTGCTGCCTTGCAGTTGCCCTGCTGTCTTGCTGCTCTCTTGCTGTGCTGCAGAAGTGCTCTGCAAGGGCTTGGATAGAGCTTGCCTCCTGTTCCCTGAAGTCTCAGGACCAAAATGACTTCTCTCCTGCAGCTGGAATCCAAGTGCAGCAGAAATTCGACGCACCGCCTGCCAAGAACGATGTACAAACTGCTCGCGGTGAAAAATTCACAGCACACCGAGACCAGAAAAACGCAGCTCTGACTTCGCAATAGAAGATCGACGCAGCCCCAGTGACGCGAACGGAACTTCGACGCACAGCCCTACTGGATCGACGGAAGCCAACTCAGAATGATGCCACCCGACTTCCTGAGAGGAATCGATGCAGCGCCTGCTGTGTGGAATAAAATTCCACTCATCGGCCACCGGAATCAACACAGCCCCTGTGATTTTGCTTCGCAAGCCCAGGATTCCACGGATCGTCCCCAGGGCATCTGAAAACACTGCAACGTGAAGAGGATCCAAGTCCGCGCACCGGAAATCAATGCAACGTCTTCCCCGCGTGAAAAATAATGACGCAAGTCCGTGTGCGAAGGGGCAAAACCGACGCACACCTAACGTTTTCCACGCATCTCCTCCTCTGCGGTCCCTTGCAAGGAATTTCAAAGCAAACTAGGTACTTTGCCCTGCAAGAGACACTTGTTGTTTCTAGAAGAACTTAAGACACTTTTTATTGTATTTACAGTAATATTTCAAATCTAAGACAATTGATATCACTTTCAGTGATATCCCTACATTTGCTTATTTAATCTTTAATCTTTTTGACATGCATTTAACCAGATACATATTATATATTTTTCTAAACAATGTGTGGTGTATTTGTGTGGGGCTCTATTGTGGTATTGCATGATTTATTGCACAAATACTTTACACATTGCCTTCTAAGTTAAGCCTGACTGCTTAGTGCCTAGCCACCAGAGGGTGGGCACAGGGTAATTTGGATTGTGTGTGACTTAACCTGACTAGAGTGCGGGTCCTTGCTTGGACAGGGGGTAACTTGACCGCCAACCGAAGACCCATTTCTAAATTCAGGGAAATACAAAAACATGGATAGTAGTCTGCTGTCCCTTGCAGCCACCATCATGTTTTGTAGCCAATCTCAGGAGTTGAAAATCTCATTTGGCAGGTTGTTCTGAGACCCTATGCAAATAGTGATCTTGAGTACTAACCTAATAATAGATAGGCTGGTTAGCAAGATCAGATATTTGAGGAAAACAGTTGGTGTACAATTTCCAACTAATTTTTATGACCAGTATATAAGAAAATCTGGCCAGAAAAGTCCTAAATGAATTCAATGACATAATTGCCTAATATTTACTGCACTGTGACCCCATTTCTATTTCCCCAAGCTGTTTACAAATTGGCAAATCTAGGCCTAGCTCAGGTTTCTCACTCTTTACTATCACCTCCAATAGCTAGCTCATTTTAGTTCCAGAAGATGAAAAAAATAATCCAATTTATCATAGGCATATCTACCCCAATGACAGGAAGGCCTTTGTTTTTTGAATGCCTTGACATGCATAGTCGGTCCCACTCTCAGAAGGAGTTGAGCGGAAATTAATAAAAGTATAATTGGAGGGTTAAGTGTTCACCCAAAGACATCTTGGGGAAATGCTAATACAAATTCAAGAGAAGTGTCAAATGAGAAGGCCCACAAATAGAAGCAGGACTATGGAGAACAATGTTCATTTTTTAGAGCCTGTCTACATTTTAACAAATCGGGGTCTGAAAGAATGGAATGTGGTAAACCATTCCATTTGGATGTGGCTGTTACAGCAAAAGGTTCTGCCTAATTAATATGACTTTAAGCACTTTACGAAGGGAGGAACTGGCTGACCTGTGTGAATTACAGAATGGTTGATTCCATAAAAATGTCTAAAAGGCAAGCTCTTCGATTTGTTGATGGCAACAAGATAGTAATACATATTGTTGCTCATGCTTCTTAGAAAGTTTCAGGATAATCTGAGGTATCATCAGCATACACAAAATTGAAGAATGCAAATGACTGCATTAGATGGGCCAGAGAAACCCTACAAGGTAAAAAACAGTGATGACAGAATAGAACCTTTTAGAGCACTTCATATCAGTGGCTTCACCAATGACATGACAGACGAGAGGCTAGATTTTTCTATTCAAGGAGTCCAATTACAATTTTAGGGGCAGCTTCTTATACCCAAGATCACAAAGTATATTCATTAGGATCTGGTGTTCAAGAGTGTCAAATACAGCTGAGAGATCGAGAAGTATCGGTGATGCAGGCAAAATCTTATATGAGAGACAGAGTAGATCATCTAAGGAAGCCACCACCACAGGCTGCAGCCAACCTAAAAGCCTGCTCGCATGGTGTGGAGCAGCTCATGTTTTCCTCAGAATCACAAAGTTGACTTGTTAAATATGGAATCCTCTGGTATGAGTTCCAACTAAGTTTTGCCTTCAGATCTCCAATTTGGTGACTTTTGTTTTGCTGGCCTTCAGACTCTGCACACTTTACCACTGCTAACTAGTGCTAAAGAGCTTGAGCTCTCTCTCCTTAAACCATGTTAGATTGACTTATACCCAACTAGCATATTTAATTTACTTGTGAATCCATAGTAAAGTAGCACCACCTGTGCCCCGGGCCTGTATATTAAATGCTACTAATTCACTTGCAGCACTGTTTGTGCTACCCACTTAAGTAGCACTTTAAGCATGTCTCAGGCCTGCCTCCAGTCACCAGTCACCCAGGGCCAGTCACCACTATGGTAGGCCCTGGACAGACCAGAGGGCATGGTGAAATGCATCTGAAAAGTGTTATATGTACTTTTAAGTTTTACATGTCCTGGTAGTGAGAACCTTTTAAAGTCGTTTTTCACTACTGCAAGGCCTACCTCTCACATTGGATAACACTGGTATTACCTTCTTACAATTTGTAAGTTTAATGTTTTATGTCGCTAGAATCGCAATGTAAAATCCTAACTTATGGTGAAGTCACATTTTAAATTACAATTCTGAAAATGCCTCTTTTAGAAAGTTGGCATTTTCCTGCCTTAACAACTTGACTGGATGGGCCATCACTGGCAGGGTGGGTGGGAGGAGCTGGACCCAACCTTACTTACAGTTGAATAGGCTGTGTACTGTTTCCCCACAGAGGGCTGCATACCCCCTGTAGTTAGTCTGGAGCCAGGACCAGGAAAGCAGGGCACATGTGCAAGTCAAAGGCATGCCACTAAAAGCTTTTGCCCACTTCAAAGGCACAACAGAGTATAAATACTGGACCCCAGACACCACCACTTCAGTATGCTTCTGGACCTGTGGATACTCTGCCAGGAAGAAGGACTGCTGTGCTGCTTAATGGACTGTCATCTGCTAGACTGCTGCTCTGAAGGAACTGCTGCCCTGCGGTGCTGACCTGCTGTCCCACTGCCTGGCCGAGAATGACTGGACTTCCATCTCTTGAACCATCTCTTGATCTAAAGCCTCAGGGACAGAACAGGCTTCTAACACCCAACCATGCACCTGGACTCTGCTATCTCTAAGTCTACCCTGCTAATTGATGCCACCCCAGACCTGACCCCTTGGAAGTGAGCTTAATTTACTTTGCCAGCCTCTGTGGATCCAGTGGAATCGGCTCACCTCCTCTGCTGCATGGTGCAACCCCGAGCTGAACCGATGCAACTCCCCTGCTGCATGAATTGCACCAATCTCAACGATCAGCATCACTGCCATAGCACATCAGAATCTCCACTGCATGACGCATCCCCGGAGCCGTCCCCCACATCCCTCCACGGTGGCAGCCTTGTTGTCGTGTTCAGACTCCGCATTGCAACCTAGCCGCTCTTCTGAACCAACACATCACCCCTACTGTGCATCGCATCCTTGATGCCAGACTTCATATGGCAAACCCCCTTGAAGGGATCCCCGATAATGACGCAGGTCTTTATGTTGCAACCTTGCTGCATCTCGTAACCGACAGATCAATTGGATTGTGCAATGCATCTTCAACACAGATCCTCACAACGCTGCTCAAACCAAGATTAGAGATACTCTGTTCAGAGGGTGTAACTGGGTCCCTGTAGATGGCCCACGCTCCATTGCAGTTGGCCTCAACTTGTGACTTTGTCTTGATCTGACGCAACCAGAAATCCACAGTTGTCACTTTGTGCTTTTTGGTGATACTTTTACTCAAATCCTCATCATTGAATATCTTGGGCTCTGCTGATTAGAATTTTTGTTGTATGGGTCTTGTTTTATTTATGAACATAAGTTTTCTTTTTCTAACTTGGGGTGGGACCCTTTTTGTGTGGTGTGTTCACTTTATTACTGTTTGAAGTGTTGCACAAATACTTTACACATTGCCTCTAAGTTAAACCTGATGGCTCTTTTCCAAGCTACAAGAGGGATGAGCACAGGTTAACTTAGGGCTGGTTGTGCCTCATCCTGACAAGGATTGAGATCGCTGCTTGATCAGGGCTCACACCCCAGTCAACCAACAACCTAATTTTTTTAATGGCAATAAACAGCTCTTTCAAGAGTTTAAGCCAACTATGGTGGTTGATAAATTAGTCAATATTTGGACAAATTGTCAGGATCTAATAACTTTTTTCAATACCTGGATTAAAACAGCTGATTTAATGAAATATAACTCAGCAACAAAGAAGCACTGGCAATGTTACTTAAAAACTCACCATCAAATTGCAACAAGAATTGTGGAGATTGATTAGTAAGACAGTCAATGGAGAATCTGAGGGTTTGCTATTCTGCACAAATTGCAAAATCCACAATGCCAGTTGGGCCAAAGTGCAACGTAATTATAGGAGAGGAGGATCCTGACTTAAAAGGAGATGTGCAGGTCTCTCTATGGGCCAAAACCTTTTTTTTTGTATTAGATAAAATTAATTTTGCAAAGAAATCTAAATGTGATTATACAAGTGTCCTAAAAGTGGATTCTAGAAGAGTTCTTAATTTCTGCGATATGAACTATGCCTCCCAAAAGCAGCTTTATCAGGAAGGTACCTGCAGCAATATCTGTTATTTGATTTATCTAATCCTAGGGCTCTACCCTGTGTAGAATGGTGGAAAGTGATCCTTTTGGTGCACCATTCCTGCTTACTAGCAGCAAAATTATGGAAATATAATTGAAGCTCACAATCACAGAATTCAATACTAAGGTTGAAAAGCAAAGCAACAAATCAGCTCTAACACAGTGTTGAGAATGAGGCCAGCATATGGCTTCCTGAACATCAAATCCACCAGAAAACATGATGGGAAAAGAAAAAATCAGGGATGCTGTAATAGGCTTATTATTCAAGGTCACCCCCAAATGTTTTGCCTTCCTTCTCCTACTTTTTGCAGATTTTTTCTCTGTTGGTCTTGGGACTCTGTGTTCTTTACCACTGCTAACCAGTGCTAAGGTGGTTGTGCTCTCTGCCGTAACATGATTTGATTGGCATATTTAATTTGCATGTACATTCCTTGTAAACTGCTATTCCATACACCCATGGCCTGTGAATTAAATGCTACTGGTGGACCTGCAGCACATATTTTCCACCCCCTTAAGTAGCATTTTTAAACATGTCCTAGCTCTGCCATTGGCTGAAGGCAGTGTCCCACTGCTATGTCGACTTGCATTTAAAACCCTTTTGGCAAGCCTTAATTTCCCATTTTATTACAAAGAAGTCACACCTAAAGTAGGCCCTAGGTAGCCCATACAGCAGAGTGCCTTATAATTAAAAGGTAGGACATGTTCTTTTACATTTTACATGTCTTAGTAGTGAAAAACATCCAAATTCATTTTTCACTATGGTGAGGCCTACCCCTCCCATGGGATAACATTGGGGATTCCTTAATATATTTAATAAGCTGCAATTCCTAAACCAGAGGTGGTAGATACATCATGTGTGGTATCTATGAACGTGTAATGATAAACCCTCTCTAATGGTAAAGTCGTATTTTTCATTACAAGGTTGAAAATGACACTTTTAGAAAATTTACATTTTCCTTGACCTTAGCCCTCTGTGCCTGCAGCTTGTCTTAGGTCACATGACTGGGTGTAACTGACTGTTAGGACTTTGTCAATTCACCCCAGACACAATAGTGGGATTAGCAAAAGCTGAATGGGTCATTAACTGACTTGGTGGGGGTGGAGCTAAGCACAGCTCTATTTGCTCCTGAATACGCTGGGCTTTGCTACCATACAATACGCTTAACAAACCTGTTTATTCAGTGCAGCCAGCTATAATACAGGGCTGATGCAGGAAACTCCTGGAACTTCAAAGAACCCTTCTTGAAACTTCTCCCAAATTCTAGGAGCAGGGCACCAGGGTATATAAATGGGGCTCTCATACCAACTCCTCTGTTCACTACTGGACATGTAGAACTCTCAGAGGAGTGCCTGCTGCTGTGACCTGCTGTGCACTCCCCCAGAATGCTGCTGCACCTAGAAGGACTTTGTTGCTGCCTGAAGCCTGCCTTGAACCTTCAGAAGCCATCCCTGCTGTGGAGCCCTACATCTTCACCTGCACTCAGGACTTCAGAAGTGACACCAAGGGCTAGTTTAGCTGGCCTCTTGATCAAAGCCACAAGGACATAACAGGCTCCCAACATCTTGAACCCACACCTGGACCCAGCCGTAGTGAGTCTTGAAGCCCCAAGAGGACTCTATCCACTCTTGGGCCCTTGGTTGTGGTGCTAAAGGTATGCATGTGGCCATTTTCTAAAACTGAGGACTTGCTTTTTTGAACCTTAAACTTTACAAGTTCACAACTCCGGTTCTACCAATTGGATTTTGATAGTTTTGGTGTCAAATAATGTATTGTTATTTGCTCTATTTTTCTGAATTCTCTTGTGGTCTTTCTGGTGTTGTGTTCTCACTTTAGTACTGTTTGTGTGATGCACAAATACGTTACACATTGCCTCTAACTTTAGTCTGACTGCTTTTTGTTGCTCTGCTATCAAGGGTTAAGGAGACTTTAAATCAGTGACCTTTTGTGGTTCCCCCTGCAAGGGATTGTGACTGTTGCTTGATCAGGGCTCATACCCTAGTCAACAAACAACCCAGTTTCTCATGAGGGACAAATAGCAATTGGTGGTCACTAAGACAAAAATCAGGGAATCAATTCATTGTAACACTTCCTACTCATGCCCAAGACTGAATATATATACTTAATTTGGGAAATGCTACCACAGGGAGAAAGGTATAGGCCATCTTCTATTAGGATTTTCAAAAAACAAATACTGGAGAGATAATAATCTTGGGTGGCATTGATATAAGCATAAGTCTGCCTGCTCGTCCAGAAAATGGAACTTCCAAATACTGGGGGTCATTCTGACCCTGGCGGTAAATACCGCCAGGGCGGAGGTTGGCGGTAGCACCGCCAACAGGCTGGCGGTGCTCCGCCGGGCATTCTGACCGCGGCGGTACAGCCGCGGCCAGAAGCGGAAAGCCGGCGGTGTACCGCCGACTTTCCGCTGCCCATGGGAATCCGCCATGGCGGCGCAGCTTGCTGCGCCGCCATGGGGATTCTGACACCCCATACCGCCATCCTGTTCCTGGCGGTTCGCCCGCCAGGAACAGGATGGCGGTATGGGGTGTCGAGGGGCCCCCATAAGGGGGCCCCACAAAGATTTTCACTGTCTGCTGTGCAGACAGTGAAAATCGCGACGGGTGCCACTGCACCCGTCGCACCCCTTCAACTCTGCCGGCTCAATTCTGAGCTGGCTTCCTTGTTGACGGGGCTTTCCCGCTGGGCCGGCCGGCGGTCTTCTGGCAGTCGCCCGCCGGCCCCGCGGGAAAGCCAGAATGACCGCCGCGGTCTTTTGACAGCGGAGCGGTGTTTTGGCGGGAACCGCTTGCCGGGCGGCGACTGCCGACCGCCGCGGTCAGAATCACCCCCACTGTCTTGCAAAAGAAGGATCTCATGTTTGATATCTCTCCTGTCTCTACACCTGTCTATCATAATCGTACAATTAACAGCACTTCTGCCCTGTGAAGCAGATGTAACATAGAGACACTGACACAAGCCATGTGGAGTGAAGAGAAACTTGCCACACCAAGTGCATGTACCATAGATTTGCTGTCTTCACTTTGCACAAAGCAAAGTCAACGGAATACACTGCTGCGGCAGCTGGGTCCCAAGAAGAATTCTGCTGTGTGATATATCACTAACTACCATAAGGCTTTGAGTAGGAAGAAGTACACAGGGCAGATTATGGTGAGATGCCTTCCAGAAAAACAGCTGACCAAGGTGGAACTCAGTTTTTGGATCTGGCCATGAATAGAGGAGATGATAACCATGTCACTCCCTGTCTTCCATCGCCTGGGTCCCCAAGAAATACTCCTGGAAGACTGGATGTAAGTAGAAAGAAGGTATCTCAGTACATGGAGCACTACTCAGCTACAGTATCCAGCCTTGCCCCCATTGAAGGATTTCCAGTTCCAAAAATGTTTCTAAGCTAAAACGTAAAATGTTTGACTTAGATGAAGTGCTCACTCTTACCTGACTCTCATTCCATTGCTGGCGAACCGCAGGGGTGTTAAACTACTGGTGTCTAAACGAACTTGTCCAGAGCAAACAGACATCTACATCTCACCCTAGCTCCAAGGTTGGTCAGCCAGAGTGGATGCCTGGGTACTGCTCTGCCATTCATCTACATTGGATTTTGGCCCATGTTCATTTATATCTTGGTGTTTGGCTGGTCTCCAATAACTGATTTGTGTCATTTTAGTATTGTTTTGTTAATTTGTTTTCTTCTTGTTTGTAAATAGATTTAGGAATTACAAATGTTTGATTTGTTATTGTTGTTGAAGGAAGTCTTTCACTCGAGCCATCTTCCACTGGTAAACCTATGATTCTTTCTATAAATCTACCTTTCCTTAAAGGTGCTAGTTTGCTTCACTTCGTGGGAACGTTTCTTCTGCTCCCCCTGGCTATCAATCCTGTTTCCCACAAGAACAGACTCGCACTTAAAGGCAAACCTCGAAATAAAGAGTGAATCAATAGTTGTCTGTGTTGTATGCTCATGAATAAAATATATAATGCATTACATCTATTTTGTGGTGCCCCTGAATATGAGCAGTAAGGGAACAACCATTCTCATGTAAAAATATTCAGGTACTGGACTGTGTAAGGGAGCTGCGGTACATTCACGTATGTACTGGATCCTGGATCTGATGCATACATGTGTACAACAATGTGCAGTTCAGCGCTATATGTATCAGTTATGATGACAAATGAAAATACCTTACTAATCTCTTGATTTATATAATTTAGTAAAAAAAGTTGTCCATATCAGAATATTTATGTCAGCATTCTGTATGTATTTTGTTTGTTTGCTTTGACAGCCAATAAGCAAGTGTGTAAGACTGTGTCCTTTCACCCATAAAATTTAAATTTAGCTGAAGAGGCTGTTGAGACACAATAGAACATAATAAGCTGTGATATTGAGTTTGTACACATCTGAACACAAGCCTGATGCTGTTTCTATATATGTGACTGTATTTTTAAATCTTGTGCAGCTAAATCTCAGTAGCAAGCACATTATATTGTGTTTTTTCCATGGTGCATATTGTGCATTGGTTTGGCCTAGCGCGAGTACATATTGGGCTAACCTAACGTTTTCTGGAGTTTTTCCATGTCTGGATGCAAGATTAGCGCCTGTTTCCGTGTGCAATAAATACTGCTGATAAGCTTCAGCCACAATTGGGAAGTGTATTTTAGCCCGTTCATTTTTTTCTTTTCAAAACATAGGCAGAGAGAAAAAACAGGCCTAAAATCAAAATGCCTAAAATGATTACAATCTCACACCATACGTAATTTGTCCCTCTAGACTGTGCTTGAAGTAAATTATTGCAGTGGTGTTCGCTGTGTTCCTGAATTGGGAATGAATCTGATGAGCCCACATAGAACAGACTGCAATTAGTTCAATTACATGGATTCGGCATGTAAACCGTTATGGCTTACAACCTTTGCAAAGGTCAGGAATAATTATTACGTTCAACATAGCATATTCCTTGTGGTGAAGGTTTGAAGTGTTACTTTTTTGCAAATGCACTGAAAATGCAGATTATTTATTGTGGTTTAAAAGAGCTCAATGGCAATATGAAACTTAAAACTGAAGTTGGTAAAATTGTTCCAAACTATATATTTCTAACCCTTAAAAAATAAAATATTTTGCTTAGTTTAATGTGTGTATATTTATTTTAAGGTTTGAAATATAACTATACAAGTACAGAATACAAATACATGTATTCATTTGTTATTTCCCAAGATAATCAATCTTTAAAATGTGTTCATTTGTAAAACACCTACCGGCATATTTATAAGCCCCTAGCGCCACCTTGCGCCACATTAGCATAATTATTTTTTTACGCTAATGTGGCCCAATGAGGCCAAAATCCTAGCACCATATTTACAAAGTGGTGCAATGCATCCATTGCGCCACTTTGTAATCCTTTGAGCTATAGTATGCATGCAGCAAGCGTAATGTATGCAAAGGGGGCGTTACCCCATTAGGGGAGCCGGACAAAAATTATTTGAATACAGCGCACACATGGTGGCAGTAGGGGGGCGCTAACGGGTGCAGGGAAAGTGGTGCTGCACTTGGTGCAGCGCCACTTTCCATAAATCTGCCCCCAAATTTGTGTTACAAGCATACATTAACTCAGGTTATTCTATAGCTTTTATAGGTCGGACTGAAAATATGATACTGTTTACGTACACATTCATCATCATATGTGCGACCACGCCCCCAGATTTACACTGACTGGGGCTAAATCCAAAAATAATTTTGTCATACATCTTCAGATGGTGATGAGTTTGTTATATGGGAAGTAGAGCCTGATGCACTAAACTCATGAAGTTGCAAAGCTTGCAGTTTGCAAAATCACATATTTTCAAATCTCTAAAGAGGGATTTGCAATGGCAAATCAGAAATGTTTTCTCCTGATTTGCGAGATGCACTTTCCAATAAGGAGGTGGTGTGAAGGGAATTCACCCCCAATTCACAATAATGTGTAGCAATGTGTTGCAACCGCATATATACAAATGCAAACCTTAGAACACATAAAGAGACCCCAGGTGGGCCCATATCACAAAAGGTGCACTGGCTCAGAACAAAGCAGAGTGCCTGTTTTTATGTATTTGCATGTAAAGTGAAGACGCCTTTCTGTTTCTGAACTGTGCTGTCTGAAGTTCACGCACTAACTTGGAAAAACGGTGAAATAAATGCATACTCGATCAACAGAGCAAACGGCGTCTTCCAAATGGTGGTTTCAGACATTCAGGAGAACAAAAAGTAGCTCAGGGGCCTCATTAGTCCTGAACAAATTGTTTGATACACCTGTTTTCACCACTTGCAAAATACATTTCCACAAAACGTTTGCTTGTGGGAGATTAGTTTAATTAAATACATTTACTATGAGATATGATCTCCTTAAAGGAGACATTGGGACAAATTCATTCATTTTTTAAGCAATGCAGAGCAGAAACCATATCCTCTCTGCATCGTTGCACAAGAAGGAAAAATAGCACAAAGCAATATATGTTGTTGCTCTTGTCTGCACTGGCACACAAATTGATTGCCTTAAGTGACGTACAACCTTGTATTGTTCAGTGTGTGCTGTCTTGCATAGGATTTGTTCTGGAACATTGTCTTCCAGCATAAATTCTTATCTCTAGACATAAACAGAAAAATGCTAGGTACTTAACAACATATGCAATTCATGGTTTTCTTTGAGAACTGAAGATATTTCTCCTTGTTAGCAGGTGCTTCAAGGAGGTGTTTTTAAATCCAAGCCCAATCGGGTTTAGTGCCAAAACCCTTGGGAATTTGCATTGGTCCGCTCAAGTAACACACCAGTAACACCCCATTTTTTTTATGTGTATTTGTAAAGCGCACCCACATGGGAGCCCTGGTGCTGAGTACGTGTGCCTAATCTGTTCTCCTGATCTGGTTTTGTGTATGCGTGGAATGTGTGTGAGTAGGAATTCTGCAGAGTGGAAGTGACAGAGTGGCTGATGAAAGGAGATACAACTGTTAAGGTGGGGCCTAAGATGTGTAGAGCCTTGAAAGTGTGTGCGAGGAGTTTGAAGGGAGCACATTTGTGTTCTGGGAGGCAGCAGAGCTCCCTGAGTTGGGATGTGATGGTATAGTGTGAAGTGAATTCTGTGTGGTAGATAGTTTTCTAGTGAGATACCTGGAGATCCCAGCATAGAGTGTGGTCTCATAGTCCAACATGTTGGTGACTAGAGCATGACTGACAGCTTTTTTAGTGTTGGTTGGGAGTCATTTGAAAATCATCACCAACATCTTTGAGTTCGGCCAGCCATGAGTTGGAGCCACCTGGTGAGGTGTTCTAGCCAAAGATCACTTCTTCTATCTTGTCAATGTTGAGCTTGAAACAGCTGGCTTTCATCCAGTAAGCAACTTTGGTCATTCAGGCAGGAAACGTGTTTCTTTTGTTTGGGGTTCTTGTCTGAGAAGGAGAACAAGAGTTACCTCACTCCCTTGACACAAAGGGATGCAAAGAAGCATGAAGGGGTATTTGTGTCTAAAAAGAAGTGTTTTTTTAGCACAAAATACCTTATGTGCTAGAAAGTGTATACCAATGTGTCACTTTGAGTTGCTTTGCATCACGTTTGTGTCACTTTGCGGCAGTGCAGAGCTTTAGAAAATCAGAGACATTGGCCCTCATTCTGACCCTGGCGGTCAAAGACCGCCAGGGCGGAGGACCGCGGGAGCACCGCCGACAGGCCGGCGGGGCTCCAATGGGGATTCCGACCGCGGCGGTAAAGCCGCGGTCGGACCGGCACCACTGGCGGGCTCCCGCCAGTGTACCGCCGCCCCATTGAATCCTCCACGGCGGCGCAGCTTGCTGCACCGCCGCGGGGATTCCGACCCCCCCTACCGCCATCCAGATCCCGGCGGTCCGACCGCCGGGATCCGGATGGCGGTAGGGGGGGTCGCGGGGCCCCTGGGGGCCCCTGCAGTGCCCATGCCACTGGCATGGGCATTGCAGGGGCCCCCGTAAGAGGGCCCCTACATGTATTTCACTGTCTGCTGCGCAGACAGTGAAATACGCGACGGGTGCAACTGCACCCGTCGCACAGCTTCCACTCCGCCGGCTCGATTCCGAGCCGGCTTCATCGTGGAAGCCTCTTTCCCGCTGGGCTGGCGGGCGGTCTGAAGGCGACCGCCCGCCAGCCCAGCGGGAAAGTCAGAATTACCGCCGCGGTCTTTCAACCGCGGAACGGTAACCTGACGGCGGGACTTTGGCGGGCGGCCTCCGCCGCCCGCCAAGGTCAGAATGAGGGCCATTGTCTCCTCAAAACAGTACCAAATCTTTGATAACTTTTCTGCATTAGATATACCCTCTCTGACAAAAGAGAATCAATATACCAAAAAAGTATCTTGCATCACACGTCTAATTTTGTGAAAATTATACATAATCTTATGAACATTATGTGTATCTTGCAATTTGAATACTTTTTATACACCACTAGATATGCCTCCTTCTCCCTATGTCATTTCTTAAATGCCAAATGTTATTTTTAAAAACAAATTTAAAACAAAAAAGTCTACTGTATTTGAGACACTGTCTGAGGATTTGGCTCAGAAGATTGATGTCTCTCCCAAGGTCACCTTACTCAGCATCGTGGCCGATCAGAGAGGCTGAGGAGCAAGCGGGCTCTTGTGGGGATTGGGAGCACTACTGGCAAAAAGGGGCATGCCAAACTACTGGAAGGCGGCAGGGCCTCCCCGCTGAGGAAATGGAGGGCAGGTATGGATTACTGTAAAAAATTAGAGGAAGCTATCTATATAACATGCAGCTTCTCAAAAACATTTCAAAGATGAGAAGAGAATGGTCGGAATACTATGGGGTGGACTTTGGGATTGCCTGATCCGGAGTGGAGGGGTACTATTCACTATGGGAATCAATCATCTGTACTCCAGGGCCCTCTGCAAGGATCCACAACATGTGGGTTTTACTTGTGTGTATACTAAACTCCAAATAATTGCTGTTTTAAAGAAAAACAGTCAACATCCATGGAATATAAATGTAGAGTTGGCTGTCTGCTTCCCATAAACCCTTCCATCTCTGCATCTTAGCCATTCTCAGTGTGGCAAACATTCTACTCCCTCATGAATGGAAGAGGAAAGATCTTTCGCAAACCCCTGCAAATGGGCATTTTTTGAAATCATTAATCAGTAATTAGTCACACAACATAATAAGGGTGAAATGACAAATCATCCAATGTGAAAAACACTGACTGGTTTGCAAGTTTACCTCAGTGCACTGGGTACCTAGACTCATTTTCCTTTGATGATAATCTGGATCTGTAACAATACCACTTGATGTAGATCACTGACCCAACAAGAGTGCTATGGATGTTAATGCAAGTATGAAAAATGGGCTCGTTGCTCACTAATCAATACGAACAGACAGCCCTAATTGGGGTTCAGTGAGACCCATTTCACAGCTATGCACCCCAGTGACACTGACAGCTTCACTAATGACAGCTATGCCTGCTCCTTTGAGTCCTTCACTGCCACGTATCCATGTAACATTCCCTCCGATAACACCTTTATCTCTTCTTCAGTATAAGACTACTATTCACTCTCCCCTTATATCTGTCTGCCTATCCATCCTCTGATGTTTCACTGTGGTATTTCCTAATCTGACTCTCTCTCTTTTTTTCTGTATGTCTCCTGCTCCTTTTGCTCTTCATCCTATATCTCCTGTACCTCTGCTGCCTGCTGCCCTATGCCCATCTTAGGAATGACTGGACCCATCTCACTTGATCCCCAAGTGACTCCAAGGGCTTGCTAACTTTCCTCCTGTTACGCTGAAATCTCCGGGACACAAAAGAATTCCAACACAGCCTGCAACAGCACTTGGACTTTGCTCGCTTCAAGTCTTGCCCTGCCAAGTGGGGCCAATCCAGTCCTCGGCCCTTGGACCTTGGAAGTTTGTATAAAGTGCTGCAACTGGCAAAATCCACGCATCAATTACTTTGTGCTGATTGGAATCAACGCATCTCCTCTGACGCCGGCGCATCACTAATCAAGGACTTTGCATCGCCGGCTGCATGGTTCAACAATGAAGCGTGGCATTCCTCATAAAGGGTTTGAAGGCGACACATCCCCGATTGCGTGGTTCAGAACCAATGCATCTTCTACAGCACCAGGATCGAAGACGATGCACCAGCTTCGCATCCTGGTCCCTGTAT
This sequence comes from Pleurodeles waltl, assembly GCF_031143425.1. NCBI lineage: Eukaryota > Metazoa > Chordata > Amphibia > Caudata > Salamandridae > Pleurodeles > Pleurodeles waltl. Next base: position 272,710,058 of record NC_090436.1, on the reverse strand, counting down.
AAACCTGTGCTCAACCATGGGCATCCTGACTTTTCACATTTTACCCTGTCTAGCACGGCCAGTTTCATTTATTCTTTAAAAGTTCATATTTCAATTTCTACTTATTGGATTTTTGTTGTTTTGGTCTTGTTTTGTTCATTAATTTAAATTTCTAACCAGGTGTGGTATCCTTTTGTGTGGCATTTTCACTGTTTTACTGTTCTAAGTATTGCACAAATACTTTACACATTGCCTCCCTAGTTAAGCCTCACTGTTCAGTGCCATGCTATCAGACGGTGAACACAGGCTAACTTTCAGTGTGTATCTGACTTACCTTGCCAGGATTGTGGTTCCAGCTTGGACAGGATGCATACCTCTGCCAACCAGAAATCCAATTTATGGCAGTGACCTTCAACCCACAGAAGACTTTTGTCTGCATTGCAAGATAATTTTCACTCTAGTTGAATCCTTTCAAACCAGAAAGCCTTTACAGACGTTTGTTTGCTAATTTATCTTTTGCAAACCTTTCTGTGATTTCTATGTTTTCAGACTCTTTCCATGCATGTTTCTCTTTTGCAGAGCATTTCTATTTATACAGTGACAGGGCACACCAAAGGAATACGAAGAACATAGGTACGAGTGACCTAGATAATGTTGGTATGTTCAGTAACTCATTACTGCTGGTACGTAATTATAAGTTTGATAGCTAAAGCTGTAATCATACATTTCTCCACAGAAAAATGTTGGCAACTCAAAACTGATGAAATGTGTTGGTGGAGAAATACGTAGTAATTACTGAGGCATGTAGATTTTAGTACAGTAAACACAAATTTCTGCACGTTATTCCCTATTATCGGCGACAAACTCCTAATTGCGTGATACTTATCACACCCAGTGAATTCCTTTCACTGGTGATAGAGCGGTCCGTACTAATAATTTACCTGTATTCGGACGCTCTTTAGGCCGATGAATCTTTTGGCTAAGTGGGACTCTCCGTACTCTTAATCAATCAATTTCATTAAATCAATAATCAATAACGAACATAAGCAATACCCTGATCAACATAACACTTAACAATTAATCCAGAATACATTTCGACGAACCCTGACCTTTCAGTCAGGAATAACCACTCCAGTTTATTCAAAGTTAGTGAATTTATTTCCCTATATTAACAAAGCTAGCACAATATAGATGTGTCTCAACACCAGATGATAAACGTAAATGAACATTAATAGCTGTCCATAGCGGCGAAACAAGTGCAATCTATGTAGCATTTGAATAACAAGGCATTCGATAATAGCAATGCAAATCACTAATGCGATAATCTGTAATGAACTAATTGCATACATTTAGTCAGCATAACAAGGTCTCAAATTGCATCGTGCAACAAAAAGGAATCCTCATCTAACCACAAATTAAAATCGGCATGTGGGGCTTCATGCGAAAACAATTTAGCAACATTAATTTAGAAAACTCCTGGCTAGGGATCTTATCAAAAATCAGCAGTTGGTTACCTAATAGAAACACAATGCAATTGTACAATTTCCTTTCATATTTACCAATTACGATCAGCATACAAGGAAGTCTTCGTCTCACAGGTACCGTTTCTCAATCAGCATGGGTACCGTTTCGATCGGCATGGGACGGGGCAAAGGGGCAAGGTGGACGGGGCAATTGCCTCACGGCGGCAAAGTAAAACTACTACTTCATGCAAAGGGGCAAATCAAAGTTAAAGTCTCTAGGGTAAGAATCATTTAAAGTCTCTTTCTCTCGATTAGAGAAAGCATCAAAGTCTCTTTCAAAATGGCGTCGCAGCAAAGTGGGCCATAATAGCTACGAAGTCTGCAAAATGGCGGGTATCGAGCTGGTAATGGCTACTTTCTTCTCGTGCACCTGGTTTAAATAGACAACAGTTCAAATCCAGTAGGGTCTTCCATTGGAGGGTTCATAGGTTAGCTTCAAATTGTCCAATCAAAAACGACAGTTCTCAAGCTTTTACTTAAGCATACATTATCCTTGGAGATGGGTACGCAAGTTGCAACATTTTATACCAATTAACTCACTTTCAGAGCTTCCATTGTCCGCACCTGCAGATTGACCTTGGAGTAAAGAGAAAATATGCCAGGCTGGCACGAAACCTTAAGATAAGCATGTGAACGATCTCAGTGGAAAAGTACAGCTTCAAGCAAAAATACACGTTTAATAGCACATTGGAAAAAAACGAGCATCTAAACCGTGAGACCAGGCAACTAGGCCGAAGCCTGCACTAAAGTAATGCTAAGCTAAAACATTTCAAACAAGCAAATCGTAGCACACGTTTATGATTATGTCGGATTAGTGCAATTCTAGTACATCACGTTATATTAAGCACGCTTATAAATGTTGGCAAACTACTCTGAGGGCACATTTTGTCCCCGTACAATCTTTATTTGTTCGGTTAAAGTCACACATGATTATTGCAGCACTACGTTTAAGCGTAAATAAATCAAAACCTTCATTTTCTGCTTCATCAATCCCTCCTCTGATGACTACTTGTCATCACACCAAATTATGCCCACAAATTTTATTCCATTAAAATTCTGTCAGTTCTCTTTTCCTTTTAATTCCCCTAGTTTTCGCTTTGTATTCTTCTGCCATTCTTTTCATTATTTTCTCTTCCTTCCTTCTTTTAATTCTTTCCATAATCATTATTATTCCCCTTTTTATTCCCCAAATTCCAAATACGCAAATTATAACTATCATAATTCCCTCTATTATTTTTAGCAATATCCCATTCCAAATTCCACCAATCCAATTTCCCACTGAAGCAAGTCCTTTTCCAACCTTCTCCCACACTCCTGGTTCTTTCAATTCCTTCAAATCTGCACTCTCTTTTGTTAGATTAGCAAGCATAGTTTTAATCTTCACACTATTATCTGGAATATACGTACAACAGTGTCGTGCACCAAGCATTTTGCAAACGCCGCCATCCTTTGCTAAAAGAATGTCTAAGGCAAGCCTATTTTGAAGAGTCATAGCTCTTTCCGCTGCAAGTTCAGCATCTATCAGGATTATAGCACCTGAAAACTTTGTCAACATGTTATCCACTATAGTAGACAACTTTCTTATTTTGATGGAATTCAGCACAACTCCCAATGAAGGAATCATGGCTCCAAATATATCTCCTACCACAGCAGCTGCGGTCTCTCTTTTCTGGATACTATGGGATCCAGATGTCTTTTGAATCATCGATAGGTCATCCAGTTGATAAACCTTTGGGAACACTATACCCAAATAACATCTCCCCCACCATCCCTTTGGAAGACGATAATAGGCATTATACCCACAAATGTAATATACACCTGGAATGACAGGGTCAAGTCCGTTCATCATGAATGTCCATTTGGCCTTAAAGATAAACGTATGTTTACACTCACTCGCTCCTACAAAAATATTGTCATAATAAGATTCACCTCGATATACACAAAATTTCCCTACATGCCAAGCATCTAAAGCTATTCTCCCTTGTGTCTTTATTGCGGCAAAATCATAATTATCTACTGAAGTTCTCTTATGTAGCTCTTTTTCTAATTTCGCATTCATTTGTGCCCTTCTATCATCTGTGCGATCTAAAAAACTTATTTCTACTGCAGAGAGCGAGCAGGTAAGGTTTTCCCTATGAGCGTGAGCCGTTTCAAAAGGTTGCATTGGCTCGAAAAATTCCCTCATTATTTTAGCATCCCAATCTTTAGCAATCTGGCTTAGCTGCGCTATTATAGGAACATATGCAAAGGTAACATCATAATTTGAGTAAAAATACTGTATGTTAGTTTGACCATAAAATCTAGACATTACTATACTACATGTAATCCCGTATGTAAGAGGCATGTGGTGATAAGTCACCCCTTCCTTTACTGATGTCGGTATCTGTGTACACACATAACAATCTTTCGCATTCCATAGTCTCAACATATTCTGTTAATAAGCGATAGAAAACATTATATGAAAGCTCTTTCTTATCATGCAAGTGTCTCTCATCTAATTCTAGTCTTTTCAATGCGGTTAGTTCAGTGAGAGTAACAGGAGCAAAAGTAGAAGCATCAATTCTCTCATTCTCACCCTTACCATGCATTCCAAGTACAATTGCCATTATTATTAGTACACATGCAATTATCAAGCCTATACACACGTATTTACAATATTTCTTTCTACTGTTTTGCGTCATGATCTGTATAGAATCAGAAAGCTAGAAGCACCTATAAAATTATTTAGCAATTCAGTTACAAAGCTGAACGAGCGCAATGTTCACACAGTCTTCTTCAGGAGGCCAGTCACTTATCGGTTAGCAGCATTTGTCTCAATTCGGCAATAACTCAGTCTTTTATCAGTTCAGCAAAAGTCTCATCCGGTTTAGCAATGTCTCAGCTGGTTGTTTGTATCACGTTGGATTGTAGCAAGCAATATCATTTATTACCCTTTCAATCGACAGAGTCCATAAAACTTTTCTTTTCTATTGGTATCTCTTCTTCTTCGTTCTCGAGGCTAAGAGATACAAACTCGTCAGTCCAATCATCATGAACTACATATGTCCATTCAGGACCGGAATATCTTCTGTTCGGTATCCTTTTCCTTTTCAATTTTGCTTCTCTTTTCGATTCTGCTTCGCTGGTACTTTCCACTTTTGTCAAGTCTTTTTCTTCACTCGGGGATGGTACCACGACAGTTACTTCTTTTCTTTTCTCTTTCACTTTTGGCCTTTCTCCGTCGTGCAAACCTTCTCCAGTCCTCTGTTTTATTGGTGATATACTTAGTCTCCTCTTTGCACCATGTCCATTTGATGGACCTGCGATCTTTTCTGAGGAAGCTTGAACCTTTTCGTTCTGTTCGGCCTTGTCCCCTCCTTCTGGGGAGTCAATCACGTTCTCTTTTTCTTTTTCCGTATCGTCTGCTTCTGGGAAAGCCCTCCTCTGATCAGGCTCTCCTGCTTTTTCACCTTTTTCGAGCCCTTCGTCACCGTTACTTTCGTCAGGCTCTTTATCACTTTCAGCTGCTTCAGGTTCCTTGTCACCTTCAGCTGCTTCAGGCTCTTTGCTTCCCTCAGCTGCTTCAGGCTTTTTGTCACCTTCCGCTGCTTCGTCGCTGTCTGAACTTTCTCCTTGGTCTCCCCCAAGTGAGTTGGTCTCTTCGTCCTCAGAGAATATCTCTCTCTCTTCCGTTCCTGCCTGTTCGCTTCCAGTTCGGTTTTGCTCTGTCTCAGCACTCAGCACTGTTTTATCAGGCACTGGTAGTTTCAGCGCTTCAACTTCCTCATCTGTGGGACACAACACTTTCTTTGTGTGACTGGCGTGAATCCAGTTGGGAACCCCCGCGCACTTCACAGCGGTAGTTGTCGTCAGGATCACTTGGAAAGGACCTTTCCAACGGGGTTCCAGACACGACTTCCTCACGTGCTTCTTTACCACGACCCAGTCACCTGCTTTCAGTGCGTGTCCTGGACCTTGGATCGGTGGCAAGGTGGTTGCTTCCACCTGGTGAGAGAAAGAGCGAACCACGTCAGCCAGACCCTTGCAGTAGTCTAACACCATATCATCTGTAATATTCAAAAGCGCGTTTGCGGGAACTGCAGGAAGTCTCATAGCCCTGCCCATGAGAATTTCATGCGGAGACAATCCAGTCTTTCTATCAGGGGTGTTTCTCATTGACATTAGCACCAAGGGCAATGCGTCAGGCCATTTCAAATTTGTCGATGCACATATCTTCGCCATTCTTGATTTCAGTGTACCATTCATCTGCTCCACCAGTCCTGATGCTTCAGGGCGATAGCTACAATGCAGTTTTTGTTCAATGTTCAGCGCTTCGCAAAGTAACTTTATCACCTCGTTATTGAAGTGACTTCCCCTATGTGATTCTAAAGAGATCGGGAATCCGAAACGTGGTATTAACTCCCTCAACAATAGCTTTGCAACTGTAAGGCTGTCATTTCTACGTGTGGGGTATGCCTCAATCCAGTGACTAAAAATGCACACAATCACCAACACATACTTCAGACCTCCATGCACAGGCATCTCAATGAAGTCCATCTGCATTCGACTAAACGGGCCACTGGCTCTGCCAATGTGGCTCGCGTTCACTACTGTTCCCTTTCCTGGGTTCATCTGCTGGCAAGTGACACATCGATGGCAAACTGCTTCTGCAGCTTGACGAAATCTGGGGTTAAACCAATCAGTTTTGAACAATCTTATGATGGCATCTCTCCCTAGGTGAGCCTGCCCATGATAGAACCACGCAAGCTGTGATAAGAGACTGTTTGGCAAAACAAATTTTCCCTCATTTGAAACCCATAACTCGTCTGGTCTCTTTATACATTGTGATTTAATCCAGGAGTCTTTTTCATCCTCTCTGACGCTATTCTGTAATGCTTTTAATTCATCTATTGTATCTACGACCTTCAAGGCAAGTGCTTCAGCTGGTTCGAGTTCTGGTTCACTTATTGAATTCCATTCATCTCTGAGTAATATACAATTCAAGGCACAAAATCTTGCAACTTGATCCGCATATGCATTTCCCAGAGAAACATAGTCCTGTCCTTTTGTATGAGCACTACACTTTACCACTGCAACTTCGGCTGGCATTTGAATGGCATGTAACAATTCCCTTATTCTCTCCCCATTTTTCACTGGGGATCCTGAAGAAGTCAGGAAACCTCTCTGTGACCATAGTTGTCCAAAGTCATGCACAATCCCAAACCCGTACTGACTATCAGTGTAAATGGTGACTTTCATCAATGCAGACAGTTGACATGCTCTTGTAAGGGCTACAAGTTCTGCTACTTGTGCAGAATAGACTCCTTGAAGCCACCCCGCTTCCAAGACACCTGTTACAGTACATACAGCATATCCTGCTTTCAAAATTCCCATCCCATCTCTTAGACATGAACCATCAACGAAAACAATTTGGTCATTTTCATCAAGCTTAGTATCCTTAATGTCAGGTCGAGGTTTTGTGCAAAATTCAGTCACCTGAAGGCAGTCATGCTCGACGTCTTCAGCGTTCTCAATTTCAGCATTTTCTCCAGGAAGCAAGGTTGCTGGATTCAACGTAGTGCACCTTTTCAGCTGCACATTCGGTGAGCCCAGAATTATCGTTTCATACCTTGTGAGTCTTGCTCCAGTCATGTGTTGCGTTCGGGAGCGGGTCAAAAGTATCTCAACTGAGTGAGGGACCATGACTGTTACTGGGTGTCCCATCACTATTCCTTCACTCTGAGTGAGGCTGATACCAACTGCTGCTACAGCGCGCAAACACCCTGGAAGTGCTGCTGCGACCGGATCCAAAGTAGCTGAAAAATACGCTACTGGTCTGTTTATGCCACCATGGGCTTGAGTCAAGACAGACAAAGAACATGCATCACGTTCATGACAAAACAATGTGAAAGGCTTTGTGTAGTCAGGCATACCTAAAGCTGGAGCCCTGCACATGCATTCTTTCAATTCAATAAAAGCATCCATCTCATCTCCTTTCAACTCAATTTGATCCAAGGCATCCTTCTGGGTCAGTTTCAGTAAAGGCTTTGCTAGAGTCGAGAAGTTGGGAATCCACTGGCGACAATAGCCCACCATTCCCAAAAACTTCCTCACCTCCCTCCTTGTCTTTGGTGGACTCATTTGAAGTACACTTGTTATTCTTTCCTTCATTATTCTCCGTGACCCTTTCTCTATTTGGTGACCCAAGTATTTCACTTTCTTCTGACAGAACTGCAATTTGGAAGGAGACACCTTGTGTCCATTCCTTCCCAAATGGTTCAACAGAGCAATGGTATCGGCTGTGCAGCCACTTTCTGTCTTTGATGCAATCAGTAAGCCATCAATGTACTGTACTAGGGTTGACTCGAATGGCAATTCTAATGCTTCCAAATCTTTCTTTAGAATCTGATTGAAGATTGATGGTGACTCAGAGAACCCTTGAGGGATTCAACACCAACTGTACACTCTGTCTAAGAATTTGAAACAAAAGAGGAATTGGCTGTCCTCATGAAGAGGCACCGAAAAGAATGCTTGTGACAAGTCGATGACCGAGAACCACTCGGCATCGCAAGGAACTTGAAACATTATCACAGCTGGATTCGGTACGACAGGGCAACACTTGACTATGATGTCATTTATTTTCCTCAAATCCTGCACAATTCGGACCTTTCCACTTGGCTTTATTAGTCCCATGATTGGTGAATTACATGGACTACTCAACACTTCTTTCAGTACTCCCTGCTTTACAAATTCGTCAATGAGTTGGGCAACTTTCATGAGGGTGTCTTGTGCCATGTGGTATTGTGGGGTCTGGGGAAAGGTTGCATTGGGCTTTACAGTCACTTTCACTGGTTCCACTCCCTTCATCAATCCCACCTCTTTCCCTGTCATATCCCACACTTCCTTTCCGACTGTTTCCCGTAATTCGGCTGGAATATCTTCTTCAGTTATCATCGGGAAAAGGCAAATCAGAGGGTACTCTTCATCGACAGTTTCCATCTCATCCCCCTCTACACTGTCCTCTTCTTCCCCATCACTGCTCGTCTGTATTTTTATTCCCTCGTTCGAACACATAATCGAACAACCCAATTTGCACAACAAGTCTCTCCCTAACAGTGCTATCGGGCTTGAGTCACATACCACAAACTGATGTACCCCTTGATAGTTACCGATACTGACTGGTACCGGATCTGTAATTGGGTTTGTCAGGTGTCTGTTTGCTACTCCCACCACTTGAACTGTCCTCCCTGAGAGTGGCAAATTTGGTACTTCAATGCTCTTAACAGTTGAACGTGTTGCTCCTGTGTCAACCAGGAATGAAACACGATGACCCATTACTCTTCCCTCCACGTACGGACCCTTTTGATCAACTTCCAAGGATGCTGCAAGCACACAATCTCCTTCCTCTCCTGAACTTTCACTCTCCCATACATTGTTTATTCCACTCTCACTGTGTAATGGGAACTGTTGTACGGTGCCATTTGTACTCATTACCTGACCCGAGACCTGTGGAGGAACCATCACTTGCTGCTGACTCATTGGTGCCAAAGGTATTTGCATTTGCTGATTAGGTACCATGGGTAACTGCTGTTGCATTGGCTGCATTTGCGTCATCTGCATACGAGGCATCTGCATCTGCTGCGGCTACACAGGTTGTAATCCCTGCAACTGATTCACGGTCTGAAAATTTGGGCTCGGACCTCTCATTTTCGGTCCCCTCATTATCTGAAATGCATTGACATCATTGTTTTGCTGACCAACACCTACACCTTCCTGCACCACCATTGGGCACTCGCGTTTCCAATGCCCGACAATTCCGCACACGTGACACAGCATCACCTTTTTCATTGCCTGCACACCAGTCACAACAGTGTTCAAATCCGGACCATTATTCACAAAACTTCCTCTGCCTCTGCCTCTGGCCTGTGGCTGAAACGCCATGTTTCCCTGCAACTGCGGCTGCGGTTGCGGTACCTGCTGTTGGAACCCTTGCATCCCTTGCAAACCTTGTAAACCTGTCTGAGCTGCTTTAAGCTGCATCATCATCACCTTCTCTTTCAACCTTTTCTGTTTCACTTCAATTTCGTCGCTACAGTATTTCGCATAATTCAACACCTCATCAATCGGTTTCGACTGCCAGCAAATCAAATGCGACTTTATCATCTGACTTATCTCTGGTCTCAGCCCTTCCACAAATCTGAACACAAAATGAAGCATGTCCTTCGCCTCTATTGTTTCCGTGCCGCTGTAGTTCTTAAACGCCTTCAACAACCTCTCATAGTAACTATGAATCGACTCTTTAGCCTCTTGGGCCGTTCGATCTATTTTCTGCCAATCCACATTTTTCGCGGCCACCTTCGTCTTCAAATGCTCAATCACCTTATAGTACAGGCTCATCACCATAGGCGATGGTGCACCCGTCTCCCTGTCTCTCTCTGGTTCACTCGTCGGCCAACCTACAGCTCTTTTGCAATCCTCCCACAAATCTGCCGGAACCACAATCTCAAAGAGAGTGTTCAGATCTTCCCAAAGACATTTTGCAAGCTTCACAAACCTATCAGTCTGCTGATACCATTCAATCGGTTTCTCTCTCAGTTTGGGAAAATCATCCGTAAAAGACTGAATGTCACTTCTGTGCCATGGTACATGTATTAATTTTCCCCCTGCTGTCTCCCTCATTGGTAACATGGTTACTGCATCACTACTCTGTGGTCTTTTCTCATTGTGCTCTGTAGCACTGTCCCTCCTCTTTTCCTTTCTCTTTACCCACCTACTTTCCCACTTGTCCAAACATCTCCACACTTGTGCACTCTGCAGCAATTCTCTAAGGTGCGCCTTCATGCCTGCTGACCTCATGTGTTCAAAATCTGTGGTCCCAAAATCCAATCTGTAGCTCCTGCTCAAGTGTTTTGTCTTGTCTATATCCACCCCGTTTTTGTCAGCTATTTCTTGCAAGCTTTTATGTACCTTATTCACTTCTTTCGTAATCCTTGGGCATAGGTATCTCAGCTCTTCTTCCGAGTAGGACTCTAACCTATTCACGCCCATAGTCCCTTCCACCAATTCTTGTGCTTCCATGTTCAACCTCATCCTATTCATATAATCTTCTCCCTTCCCACTGTCTGAGCTTTGTGTGGAATTCAAACTGTTGAACCACTGTGTCAGCTGTTGCGCATTCAACCCCATCAGTGTAGCGTTCACATCGACTGCCATTGATGGTTGCGGCAACTTTTCAGTGTTCGATGACAGAGGTATTATCAGTGGGGGACTCGACCTCACCAGTGTTGACTGAGCACATATGGGACTAAACTCCATCAAGGATCCGGGTCCATTTGGCTGAGCCGCTATAGGAGTTATCCCTGGAGTGTTTTCTATGCACCTCCTTTCGGTCCCATTCTGCAGCATTGATCCCTGACCGCTCATACCTAAGTTAGGCTGACAGTACAAAGGTACCGGTGGACCTACAGTAATGGGTAGTGATATCGCATCTGGGTTCTGTCCATTTCCCACGTTCTGAGGCACGTTCATTCCCACACTATGGGTCATCATTGCCGGCATGCCCATCTGACTCCCCGTCATCTGAGCATGTGCTGTTCCCCCCTGCATCTGCTTTTGAGGCATCAAAAACTGGGTTGATTCAGCTTGTGTCAATGTCTGGTTGTGACCATTCTGTACTCCTCTTACGGTTTGATCTAGAATCATTCCTGCACTGTTGTCACTGCTGTAGTACCCTGGCATCTGCGGCTGATAATTTTCTGCTGGTTTCAACATGGGCACATCTGGATATATACTCCTAAGCTGCGGTATCTGCGGGGTGAACAGTAAACTCGGGTCCTTAGACCCCGATGATGCTCCTGAACTTTGAGTTTCACTGTTCTGTACCGGTGCCGGAGGGGCAGAACTGGTACTTGGACCTTGTCCACTCTCCGCATAAGGTGGTGGACGGTCGTTCAGCAATTGCATTATTAACTCCTCATCCTCTAACTCCTCTTCTCTTCTCAACTTTTCCTCGTCCTCTCTATCCTTGGAACACCTCCTGTTTGTCTTACAGGTAGCTTTCTTACCTGTCTCTTCTTCTTCCTTAGTAATTGCGGGAAACAATTTTATCCCCTGCAATATATCTGACCTCCACACCTTCTGTGCATTATCCCACCTAGCGTCCGCTAGTGTCTTTTCTACTTTCCTTATCCTTGTTTCGAACTTATTTTTCTGTTGCTGTCTAGCCATTAATTCCTAAATTGCTAGAGCCTCAAACTGGGCTGGCCTTGGAGGCACCTTCATGTCGTACATCGTGAACCTCAAATTCTCCAGAATCCTTATATTGAACGTTCCATGGATCGGGAATGCTACGCTCCCATGTTTCTCTGTCAACTTGTGCCATTGCTTTAGCCAAAGGCACGGAGCTACCCCTTTTTCCTCCATTACAATGTAAGCTGGTGTGCCTTCGGGCGGCGTCTCCTCTCCTACGCTCGCTTTAATGTAAGACTCCCCCTTCATCGCACTCCTTAATGCTTTAAAAAATTTCATTTTCTCGTCTTTTATTTCACAAAGTTTGTAATCAATAGGTGACTTTAATTCCCGGAATAATCTTCGCTTGCCTTTCCCCTTCCAATCGAGCCCCACATACTGCGTCCAATCCGTGCGCGACCCTTCTTTGCAACCAACCTATCCCAGCGCGGCTCCTAGTGACGTCACTCTCACACCCACTGCGGCTGACAAAGCCTCGCGGCTAGTCCTCCTTCACTCAGCTCCTTTCGTAACAACTTCTTGCATGTATCGCGAGCTACAAAAACTAAAACAGATCTGTCGGTTTACTACAGGAAGGGTAACACAGTCGCTTCAGGACCTTAGGGACTTTTCACTAGCCTCAGCAGTTATTCCATCTTTCTCAGTCCCCATTTTCGCAAGCAAATCTGACCCGCAGACCTACTCTCAACTTGTCAATGATCTATTCTAGTGCACTTAGAATCTTGTCAAAGCCCGAAGTCGAAGTTTCTTTCACTCCCTTGACACACGTACCGACTCGTTGACCACGCCCGATCAACCTACTAAACCGACCAGACCACAACATAGAACAACATACTCCGGAGTCTCTTGACCTCGCAGGGCCCGTCTCAACAACAACAACCACGTGGACCTTTTTATGCACAAAGCGCCACACGCACATGAAGTTCGACGACTTCCCTACTCTCACACTCGGAGTCGCACCTCCGCTATCTTCTATGAAGTTCGACGACTTCTCTACTTCTACACTCGGAGTCGCACCTCCGCTATCCTCTAAAAGAAAAAAAATTCCTCGCAACCTTTTCACACACCCTGCGGCAATAAGCTGTGCAAGCGCAAAACCCTAACTTCACTCAAACCATCACTAGTACCGCCAACGCCGATTCCACACCTCCATTCTCTCCATTCGCAAGCTCCGAGATCCCGGGAAAGTCGCGGTGGACCTAGCCCATCATCATTCTGTCAATCTATTTTACCCAAGAAAAATCTAATTCCACTTCTCGAATGGGGTCTCAAAGGGCGTAACCGTTAATTCAACACCATGTACTTTAAGAGTACAGGGTCCCAAAAGACGAAACCATCCTCTGCTACCATCTACTGATAGAGCGGTCCGTACTAATAATTTACCTGTATTCGGACGCTCTTTAGGCCGATGAATCTTTTGGCTAAGTGGGACTCTCCGTACTCTTAATCAATCAATTTCATTAAATCAATAATCAATAACGAACATAAGCAATACCCTGATCAACATAACACTTAACAATTAATCCAGAATACATTTCGACGAACCCTGACCTTTCAGTCAGGAATAACCACACCAGTTTATTCAAAGTTAGTGAATTTATTTCCCTATATTAACAAAGCTAGCACAATATAGATGTGTCTCAACACCAGATGATAAACGTAAATGAACATTAATAGCTGTCCATAGCGGCGAAACAAGTGCAATCTATGTAGCATTTGAATAACAAGGCATTCGATAATAGCAATGCAAATCACTAATACGATAATCTGTAATGAACTAATTGCATACATTTAGTCAGCATAACAAGGTCTCAAATTGCATCGTGCAACAAAAAGGAATCCTCATCTAACCACAAATTAACATCGGCATGTGGGGCTTCATACGAAAACAATTTAGCAACATTAATTTAGAAAACTCCTGGCTAGGGATCTTATCAAAAATCAGCAGTTGGTTACCTAAAAGAAACACAATGCAATTGTACAATTTCCTTTCATATTTACCAATTACGATCAGCATACAAGGAAGTCTTCGTCTCACAGGTACCGTTTCTCAATCAGCATGGGTACTGTTTCGATCGGCATGGGACGGGGCAAAGGGGCAAGGTGGACGGGGCAATTGCCTCACGGCGGCAAAGTAAAACTACTACTTCATGCAAAGGGGCAAATCAAAGTTAAAGTCTCTAGGGTAAGAATCATTTAAAGTCTCTTTCTCTCGATTAGAGAAAGCATCAAAGTCTCTTTCAAAATGGCGTCGCAGCAAAGTGGGCCATAATAGCTACGAAGTCTGCAAAATGGCGGGTATCGAGCTGGTAATGGCTACTTTCTTCTCGTGCACCTGGTTTAAATAGACAACAGTTCAAATCCAGTAGGGTCTTCCATTGGAGGGTTCATAGGTTAGCTTCAAATTGTCCAATCAAAAACGACAGTTCTCAAGCTTTTACTTAAGCATACATTATCCTTGGAGATGGGTACGCAAGTTGCAACATTTTATACCAATTAACTCACTTTCAGAGCTTCCATTGTCCGCACCTGCAGATTGACCTTGGAGTAAAGAGAAAATATGCCAGGCTGGCACGAAACCTTAAGATAAGCATGTGAACGATCTCAGTGGAAAAGTACAGCTTCAAGCAAAAATACACGTTTAATAGCACATTGGAAAAATACGAGCATCTAAACCGTGAGACCAGGCAACTAGGCCGAAGCCTGCACTAAAGTAATGCTAAGCTAAAACATTTCAAACAAGCAAATCGTAGCACACGTTTATGATAATGTCGGATTAGTGCAATTCTAGTACATCACGTTATATAAAGCACGCTTATAAATGTTGGCAAACTACTCTGAGGGCACATTTTGTCCCCGTACAATCTTTATTTGTTCGGTTAAAGTCACACATGATTATTGCAGCACTACGTTTAAGCGTAAATAAATCAAAACCTTCATTTTCTGCTTCATCACTGGATATAGTAAATCTCTGCCCAAACACTAGGGCACTCATATTGAAGTCCTTACTGTTTTCTGCTAAGCATATTTTGCATGGAATAATTTTGTTGGAGTTAAATAAAGATTGAAATATGTCACCATTTTCACAATTTTCTCATGCAAATGGAAGAGTGAAAAATGTTTCACCCCAACATTGTTCTTCAAAAAAGGCTGTAAAAAGGCTTTGAAACTAATATTAATAGGCACACATTGTCATGTTGTCGGCATTATTGCTTCATTTGTAATGCAACAATACAGCATGTCAATCAGTTGAATATTCAGTAGTTCCACAGTCCACACATAAATACGACTACGAAGGAAAAAACGATGATTTAGAGCTTTGTTCAGATGTGGGCCAAAAATAGCAGAAAGTCCCGTACGTCTAGCTCTCCATTCCACTATCCCAGTTAGAGAGCAGAAACAGTCAGTTACCTTAGTGGTAAAGACGCAGCTTGGTATGTGATCAAGAACACGCATTGCCAGACTCAACTTAAAGAAAATAACATCAAAAGGGCACCAGATTTTAGGCAGCACATCGTGTGCCACTTCCATTTGCATCCATTTTGTCTAGGACCACTGTTGAAACCATGGGGATTCTGTAGAGAAAATGGTTTACATTCCTATTTCCATTTAGCACATTGTGAAAAACTCACAATGCTCTGGGGCATTAACTATGTGGATCCTGGAAATGAACAATCACTAGCGTGGTCTATATCCAGGTCTGACACTTGCGACGATAGTTCCGCTCTGTATCCCACTGTAGTATGTTTTTTCACCAAAGTGGCTCCCTCCAATCAGGTGGAAAAATGCCTCCTTCAATGCCAAAAAATTCTAATTTTGGCACACACGCTATTGCTTTTATGGCTCTGCCTCCATTTGCCAAGCGGGACTCTCAACCTCAAATAAAGATGTACGTCTCTGATTCCTGAGGGGATTGAGATCAAATGCCTGAGATAATATTTTTCAAAATAATGAAACACATATCATGATTAATACGGAGCTGCTAAATCTCTGCGGTAGAAATTCATCAAGCCTAGCTCCAAGTGTTTATGATGGATGGATGTAGATTTTAACAAATACAATGGCTTCTTGGCATTTGCCAATATAGTCCTCAATTCTATTAAAGAAGACATATAAAACGAATACACTCACTCTACTGTGATCTTAAACAATAAGGTAGATCATTCCAGCAAGATGGTTCCAGGACGAAGATCCACAATCCATGTCCCAGATGAACTAGCAAGTAAGGAATATAGTACACATAGAGACTGATTAGGACAGAATCCCCTCTTGCAGCAAATTGCTATTTATATGGAACAGACATGGTTTAAGGTACATTTTGAAATCTGAATTAATGGAAAAAAATCTTAAAGAATAAAAAATCTTATGTTTTCTAGAAATGTGGGTGCCGTTGAAAAAACTGGTTTTCCCAGGTTTCATCCAGATCTATTCTGAGACTAGGCCAAATAGTTCCAGGTGCAGTTCAGGAGGATTATTCACACCAATTGCAACTCAATTTGAAAAAGGGTCATGCAGGTTCCTTCAAAAAGTGAGTGGCTACATGCACTACTGGCGGACGGTGTTAAAGCGGTGGTAATACCGCAAACAGGCCGGCGGTAAAAAAAAGGGAATATTGACCGTGGCGGAAACTGCCAACAAAGACAGCCACTTTAACACTCCGACCGCCACGGCGGTACAGACAAACAGCGCGGCCCTCACCGCCAGCAGACAGGCGGAAGACAAAGTACCGCCCACAGTATTACAATAGGCCAATCCGCCATCTTTTCCGGGGCGGATTCACCGTGGATAAAAACACGGCGGAAACAGCCATTCCAATGGGAAAAACTTACCTGAACAAACTCCACGAGGAAGGAGGGCACCATGGAGCCGGAACTCCAAATACTCTCTGCGATTGTGTTCCTGCTCCTCTATGAACATCAGCATCGGCGGCGCCGAAGACAACGGTGAGTACTGCACCTACGACATAGGGGAGGGGGGAGGCAAAAGTCACGGACACACACACGCAACACCCCCACCCCCACCCGACCCTCACCCACTACAACACACACACCAGTGCATTTCAAAACATCACAGTAACAACCCCCAAGCCCCCCGGAAGAATGCAAAGACAAAAGGAAATGAGTACAACCATTGTAATGTAGCACAATACAGTAAGCCAATATATACAGAAATATATACAAATGCCAAAAATAAACATCACGATCAGTAGTGCAGCTATGCACCATCCAATGTCCGTGGACCACTGGGCCCAAAATGCATGGGCGAGGCTCACACGCGATACCTGTCCTGAAACGGAGAGAACACTGCAGGGGCATCAGATAGAAATACAACAGGCACCTCAGGGGGAATGGGAAGGGGGACACCTCAGCCGGATGACACTACCACGCCAGATCCACAACGGGGCTCCATGCCCATTGATGTATCCTGGGGAGTGCAAAGACACAGTCTCTCAAGTCTTTGCAGTGGGTGGTTTGCCCACTGCTTCATCCTGGGGAGTGCAAAGCCACAGTCTCACAAGTCTCTATAGTGGGTGGTTTGCCCACTGTACCATCCTGGGGAGTGCAAAGCCACAGTCTCCCAAGTCTCTACAGTGGGTGGTTTGCCGACTGCTTTATCCTGGGGAGTGCAAAGCCACAGTCTCACAAGTCTCTACAGTGGGTGGTTTGCCCACTGTACCATCCTGGGGAGTGCAAAGCCACAGTCTCACAAGTCTCTACAGTGGGTGGTTTGCCCACTGTACCATCCTGGGGAGTGCAAAGCCACAGTCTCACAAGTCTTTGCAGTGGGTGGTTTGCCCACTGTACCATCCTGGGGAGTGCAAAGCCACAGTCTCTCAAGTGGATAACAGTCTCCACTGGTTCTGGAGGGGGAGTGGTGCCCAGAGTGCTTCATCCTGTGAAGGACAGATGGAGTGGATGCATGTCTCCACTGGTTCTGGAGGGGGACTGGTGCCCAGAGTGCTTCATCCTGTTAAGGACTGAGGTAGTGGATGCATTTCTCCACTGGTTCTGGAGGGGGATAGGTGCCCAGAGTGCATCACTCTCTCTGTGACGGTCCCAGTTCCGTCACTGCCCCTGCCGCACATGGGCTAGCGATGCCTGAGTTGGCGGTGCATGCCCTGTTCAGCGGTGCTTGCCATGGCGGTCTTTGCCCAGTTCAGCAGTGCTTGAACTGTTCAGCGGTGCTTGCCCTGTTCAGCGGTGCTTGCCATGGCGGTCTTTGCCCAGTTCAGCGGTGCTTGCCCTGTTCAGCGGTGCTTGACTTTGCTGTCTCTGACATGTGCAGCAGTGTGTGCCATGGCATTCCCTCATTGCCCAGCGGGGCTGTGGCTGCCGGGGCCCTCCTGGGCACTGACTTTGGCGGTGGTCTCCTGACCAGTGACGATTGTGCTGCCCTCCTGGGCACTGACTCTGGCGGTGGTCTCCTGACCAGTGACGATTGTGCTGCCCTCCTCGGCACTGACTCCGGCGGTGGTCTCCTGACCAGTGACGATGGGGCTGGCGGTGGCGTCTTGGGCAGCAGGGATGATGGCGGCCTTCTCCACCGAGCTGCTCTTCCCACACTTTGGCGCTTTCTTCTGCCCCTTCCCCACCTTGGGAGGAGTCACAGCTGACTCAACACTCCCCCCGGGACACTTGTGAGCGGCTTTGCCGGCAGGAGTCTTCACCCTCTCCCGTCGGGCACTGTCCAACTTCTGGTGCTTCACAGGGGGGGACTGGCTGTGCTTTGGCTCCGTGTCACACTGGCTGCCCTGGTGACCGGTGCACTCCACATACCTCTAACAGGTACCACTGGTACCGGACTTTTTTTGGCTGAGGTGCTACTACGGGACCTATGAATTGGAGGGGGGGTGGTAGGAAGAGGTCAACGTTGCTCAGGAAAAGTTTCTGACGAACACTGGGACGGGTAGCTGGAGGGGGTCTGGGAGTGGAGGAAGAGTAGGTGGTTGTAGGAGGTGTAACGTTTCGTGATTTGGGTGCAGGTGCATGTTCTGGAGGCTGTCGTGAGGTGGATGCATGTTGGGTGTGTGTGTGGCCGCGTTTGTGTACTTTTAGAGGGGGCGTCACTGACACACTTGGAGAGGACACAGGGGACGTGTAAATGGTAGTGGGGTGATGAGTGCAGGTGAGCGGGGTGTGGTGGTGGGTGTTCTGGTGCAAGTCCTAGTGGCTGTAGTGGTAGTGAATGCAGGTGAGAGTGTAGACGAGACTGGGAGGGAGGAGGGAGACGACGAGGAGGGGGACACAGTGGAGGCAGTGGATGTTGCTGTGTCTGTATGTGGGTGATGCTTGTGTGAGTGCCTGTGGGATGTGTGGTGCCTATGTTTGCCTGAGCTGCCCTTGTGTGTTGAGGTGTGTGCAGGCTGGTCTGATGGTGTGCTTGGGATAGGTTGAGGTACAGGGGATTGGGTCTGGGTGGAGGAAGTTGGAGGGAGGAGGCTAGACACAGGGACAATGGCTGCCATCAGTGCTGAGGCCAGAGATTGCAGGGTTCGATGATGGGCAGCCTGACCAGAATGAATGCCCTCCAGGAATGCATTAGTGTGTTGCAACTCCCTCTCTACACCCTGGATGGCATTCACAATGGTAGACTGCCCAACAGTGACCTGAGGAGCTCAATGGCCTCCTCACTGAGGGCAGCAGGGGTGACTGGGGCAGGGGCTGAGGTGCCTGCGGCAAAGGTGATGCCCACCCTCCTGGGTGAGCGGGCACGGGGCAAAGGCTGAGGGGCTTCTGGGAGGGCGGTGCTGGTAGGGGGGGTGGCACTGTACCTGTTGAAGTGGGGGGCACAGATGGAGCCGCCACCACAAGGGAGCTCCCATCGGAGGACGAGTCCGTGTCGCTGGTTGCTGATGCGGTGACCGCCGTGAAGCTCCCCTCGCCCTCCGTCCCACTGGTGTACTCAGAGTCCGTGGTGTGGCCCTCCATGGCCATGTGGGATCCAGCCCCCGAGTGCTCCGGTGCCACTGTACCTCTGCCTGATGATGCTGATGCACAAAAGAACAGGGAGACCACAAAAAGGGGGTGGGATACAGAAGAAAGACAGGTTGAGTGCATGGCTTACCGCTACCGTTGGCGGACAATACAGACACAGAGCCCCCCTCTTGGCCTCTACAGATGCAGTTCCTGGGATATGGCCTACATGGCTATGGTGGACATCTGCACACAGAGATGACACAGGGGCATGTATACCTGTACTTGGCACTCTACAGAGGTGGGGTGGAGTGCCACATGGCCTGCATTATGGAGGGGCCTAGCCTACAGAACTCGCCCTGGCCTAGGGAAACCCACAGCCCTCCTCCCCCACCCAGACCCCTCCACTGCGCGCAAAGTCAGCAGAATGAGAGTGTACTCACCCCCTTGTGTCTGCTGTGATGCCCTCATGCGCCCATCCAACTCAGGGTAGGCCACCGCCAGGATCCGGAACATCAGGGGGGTCATGGTGTGACGGGCACCCCTCCCATGTTGGGAGGCCATCCCCAGCTGAGCCTCCGCCGTCTTCTTGCTCCAGCGGCGATTGTCCTCCAATCTTTTACGGCAGTGGGTGCTCCGTCACTGGTGGACCCCCAGGGTCCGGACATCCTTGGCGATGGCACGCCATATATCCATCTTCTGGTGGGCGCTGACCTACATGACTTGTACAGGGGAAGAAGAGAAGTCAATACCAACTGCACCGTCGAAGTGAGTGGCCCATATTCCTGCCCTTGCCATGTGGCACATGCATTCACACTCATTCATGGTTGCAGAACTCTGCCCCCTTCCTTCTTACATCCAGCCCTCTCCACCCAGGCATAGCCCATACAACTTGCACCCTATGTACTCACCTGTTGGTCTGGAGGACCGTAGAGTAGCGTGTACTGGGGGAGGACCCCGTCCACGAGCTTCTCCAACTCCTGTGCAGTGAAGGCAGGGGCCATTTACCCAGACGCAGGTGCCATTGTCTCTTCCAGACCGAGGTCACAGCAGCACTTGCAGTGTAGGTCCCCTCCTGTCGCAGATCAGGTATCGAGTGATTGCACAGATAGAAAATGGCGGTGACGTCCGCGGCAGTGACGTTTGCGTCGGTGCGTATCATCACCGCCGGCGCACTTCCTCATTGGCTCCAGGGACCCATAGGGTCCAATGTTAACCAATGCAGCATTGCGCCGCGTTCTCCGACCACCTACCGCAACGGTGTACAACACCAGCGCAGTTACCTCACATCCCATTGTCCCAGTTTAGAGGTCAGACATCTGCCATTTCAGGGGCCCACATGGCTTCATTTTCAACTGCTTCACACATACCGAGGCCTAGACTCAACACACATAAATACAACTTTTTGGAATTTGTTTTGTGTTCTGGGTTGCTGTGGGTACATACCTCTGAATTGCTTGACTCTATGGTCGCTTTTGTCCTTCCTAGGCACCGTCCGCTGGGACATGTGATGAGATGGCGGAATCCGCCAGTGTACTGGCCGCTGGTGGACCTGTTGACAATGGAGGAGCGACATTTAATCATCACCTACAGGTTTGACCGTGCCACAATCCAGGAACTGTGTACCCAGTTGGAGCCAGACCTGATGTCACCAATCCCCCATCCCACAGGAATCCTCCCTCAAGTGCAGGTGCTGTCAGTGCTCCATTTCCTGGCAAGTGGGTCATTTCAAACAACAGTGGCCATGGCATCAGGGATGTCCCAGCCTATGTTTTCCAACGTGTTGTCAAGAGTGTTGTCTGCCCCGCTGAAACACATGAGGAGCTACATCGTTTTCCCTCAGGTGGAGGATTTGGCTACAGTTAAAGGTGACTTCTATGCCCTGGGACATATCCCTAACATCATAGGTGCCATTGATGGGACCCATGTAGCTCTGGTCCCCCCCCCACAGGAGTGAACAGGTGTACAGGAACCGGAAGAGTTATCTTTCCATGAATGTACAGATGGTATGTTTGGCAGACCAGTACATCTCTCAGGTAAATGCTATGTTCCCTGGCTCTGTGCATGACGCCTACATCCTGCGGAATAGCAGCATCCCTTATGTGATGGGTCAACTCCACAGGCACCGTGTGTGGCTATTAGGGGACTCTGGTTACCCCAGCCTGTCATGGCTACTGACCCCAGTGAGGAATCCCAGGACCAGGGCAGAGGAACGCTACAATGAGGCCCATTGGCAGACTAGGAGGGTGATCAAACGCACCTTCGGCCTCCTGAAGGCCAGGTTCAGGTGCCTCCATATGACAGGTGGTTCCCTATTCTACTCACCAAGGAAGGTGTGCCAGATCATCATCGCCTGCTCTATGCTTCACAATCTTGCTTTGCGACGCCAGGTGCCTTTTCTGTAGGAGGATGGTCCAGATGACGGTGTTGTGGCAGCTGTAGAGCCTGTGGACAGTGATGAAGAGGGAGCAGAGCAAGAAGACATTGACAACAGGGACTCAGTCATACAGCAATATTTTCAGTGGCACACAGGTGAGAACACTTTCTTTACTACTACTTTTACCTTCACACTTCTACCTCTATCCTGTCTGTCAATTTCAATCTGTATTTGGTAACTGAGTTGTACATTTCCATTACGGTTTCACAGGTGTGGTTACCAACGTGTGTCATCTGCTTGCATCCTTCATGGACTTGTGATGTGTGACAAAGGTATGTTGTCATTACTATTGTGAACTGATTTTGTCATTGTTATAGCTAATACACATTTTCGAAAACACAGACTGGCTCCAGATTGTTTTGTGGTTCAAGGGTGTTTATTGAAGTGCTAAATATGGGAGGGGGTGGTAAAATGGTTAGGGGTGATGGTGGGGGAATGTCCATGGCAGAGTCCAGTCTATTAGTCTCACAGGTGCACTGCCCATATGGGCATAGGAAGTGGAGCTGGGACAGTTCCAATCTGGACAGGGTTACAAAGTGGGACAGTGGGATGACAATCAGGGTGGTCTCATTTCTTGGCGGGGGTCTTGCCATCGTGCTCTGTCCTGTTCCTGGATCTCAGGGACCGCTTGCGGGGTGGTTCTCCGTCTGCAGGGGGTGCAGTGCTGGTCCTGTGGCGGGACGTCCTGTCCACTAGCGCCGGTTGAGGTGGGGGGCAGTTCATCATCCAGGCTAGTGTCAGGGGCCCGTTGGAGTGCCACGGTGTCCCTCATGGTGTTCTGTATGTCCTTCAGCACCCCTACGATGGTGCGCAGGGCGGAGCTGATGGTTCTGAGTTCCTCCCTGAAGCCCAAATACTGTTCCTCCTGCAGGCACTGGGTCTCCTGAAACTTGGCCAGGACTGTAGCCATCGTCTCCTGGGAGTGGTGGTATGCTCCCTTGATGGAGGAGAGGGCCTCGTGGAGAGTGGGTTCCTTTGGCCTTTTCGCCCCCTGTCGCACAGCTGCCCTCCCAGTTCCCCTGTGTTCCTGTGCCTCCGTCCCCTGGACCGTGTGCCCACTGCCACTGCCCCCAGGTCCCTGTTGTTGTTGGGGTGGTGGGTTATCCTGGGTTCTCTGTAGTGGTGGACACAGAGCTGATTGACGTGTCCTGGGTATGGAGGTATGGGCCAGCTAGGTGGGTGCTGTACTGGTGTTTCCAGAGGGTGGAAGGTCAGTGTTGGGCTGTGCCTGTGCGAGGGGAACCGACTGTCCCGAGGCCCACGATGGTCCGAGCTGGTCATCTGGATCCAGTTAGCCAGAGCTGCTGTCATCACTGTGGGCCTCTTCTGTGGGTGGGGTGGAGATGTCTGGACCCTCCTGTCTGGTGACGTTAGGTATTGGTCCTGCAGGGGTATAAAAGCATGATTAATGCATCTGTGTGTGTAATGGTGTGCAATGGGTGTGTGAGCGTGTACCCCAGTGCTAGCATTCCTGTGTGGGGGCTTGTGTGATGATGGTTAGGGGTTGTAATGGGTATGTGCAGTGGGCATGCTTTAGTGATGGGTGTCCATGCTTTGTTGTGTCATGCAGGGCTTGTTGTTGGGATGGGTGGTTTGCGTTATTAGTACATTAGTGAGGAGTTGGATTGATAGGGGATGGGGCGAGGGTGGGGGTGTGTGTTAGCATGCAGGTAGGGTGGGGGATATGATAGTTAAGATTTGACTTACCAGTGTCCATTTCTCCACCGACTCCTCCGAGGCCCTCAGGATGCATGATGGTCAAGACATGCTCCTACCATGTTGTTAGTTGTGGGGGAGGAGGTGGGGGTCCGCCGCCAGTCCGCTGAACTGCGATGTTGTGCCTGGAGACCACGGAACGCACCTTCCCCCGTAGGTCGTTCCTCCTCTTCCTGATGTCCTCCAGATTTCTTGGGTGCTGTCCCACTGCATTGACCCTGTCAACTATTCTTCGCCATAGCTCCATCTTCCTAGCTATGGAGGTGTGCTGTACCTGTGATCCAAATAGCTGTGGCTCTACCTGTACGATTTCCTCCACCATGACCCTGAGCTCCTCCTCCGAGAACCTGGGGTGTCTTTGGCGTGGCATTGGGTGGTGTAGGTGATGTGTGGGGTGGTGTATGTGGTGATGAGTGTGGTGATGTGTAGTGGTGTGTGGTGTTTTGTGCGTGGATGTTGTGTGGGTGATGGTGTTGTGTGCCTCTGTGTGGTGGGGTTGTCTATTGCTGTGCTCGCTCTCTCTGGCCTTCGTCAAACATTTTTGGTCGTAGCGGTTTGTGGGTGATGTGGGTGTGTGTTTTATATTGTAATGGGTGTGTGGGAGTGGTGTTTGTATGTGTATCAGGTGTGTGTATTTGGAATTGACCAATGTGGCAGTGTTTTGGAAATGTGTGTGTATGTTGAGCGCAGGGGTGTGTACCGCCAATGGAATACCACGGTTGAAAGACCGCCGCGAGGATTCGTGGGTCGTGATAGCATGGGCGTGTTTCTGTTGGCGTGACAGTGGAGGATTTGTTTTCGCCAGTTTATCACTGACCTTTGGTGTGGCGGACTTGTGTGGGTGTCTGAATTTCGGCGTATTCCGAGATGTGGGTCATAATAGCTGTGGCGGAATTCCGCAGCCGCGGCGGTATGTTGGCGGTCTTCTGCACGGCGGTAAGCGGCTTTTACCGCCAAAGTTGTAATGACCCCCAGAGTCTCTTGTCCTAGAGTGGCATAGATTGGACTCGTATAAAATGGCATGCAGTGGAGTAGTGTTAAATAGGCTGCTACACAGTGCAGTGGCATAGAGGGTGGCAGAGTGTAGTGGCATAGAGTGTAGTGGCATACAGTGCAGCGGCTTATAATGCAGAGGCATAGATTAGAGTGTTGCATGATAGAATGCTACGGTGTAGAGTGGAATGATGCAGAGTAGAGTACAGTGGTGTAGAGTGCAGCAGTGCAGAGTAGAGTGGCATAGAGTGCAATGGCATAGAGTGTTGCAGAATAGAGTGGTGTAGTGTGGTGTTGAGTACAGTATTATGCTACAGAGTGCAGTGCCTTGGATTAGGGTGCCCCAGAGTGTAGTGGAGTAGAATGGAGTGTTTTAGAGTAGGGTAGCAGAGCTCAGTGGCACAGAGCGCAGTTTTGCAGAGTAGAGAGTCCTAGAGTGCATTGGTGTAGAGTGGCATAGAGTGCAGTAGAATTGAGTACAGTGATTCAGGGTAGCATGCAGTGGCGTAGATTGGCATGGAGTGGTGTAGACTAGAGTGGACTGGTCAAGAGTGCATTGGTGTATAGTGTTTCAGAGTATAGTTGCGTAGAGTGCAGTGGAGTATAGTGCAGAGACAACAAATTCAGTGGCGTTCAGTGCAGCACTGTAGAATGCAGGGGCATAGATTAGAGTGGTACATAGTAGAGTTATAGTGGTGTAGAGTAGAGTGCCAGAGTGTTCAGGGCCATAGACTGGTGCAGAGTGAAGTGGCATAGAGTGCAGTGGCATAGAGTGGAGTGATGCAGAGTGCAGTTGCATAGAGTGCAGTACTGCAGAGTAGAGTGGCATAGAGTTCAGTGGTGGAGAGCACAGTGGAGCTGAGTAGAGTGCTGTGGCATTCAACACAGTGGTTTAGAGAAAAGTGGCATACAGTACAGTGGTTTAGAGTATAGTGGTTTGAAGTGCAGTGGCATAGAGTGGAGAAAAAGTGGAGAGTGGAGAAGAGTGGCATAGATTAGAGTAGGGTAGAGTAGATTATTTCAGAGTAGAGTGAAGTGGTATAAAATGGAGTGGTGCAGTGTAGAGTAGAGTGGTGCAGAGTAAAGTAGAGTGTAATGGTGTAGAGAAAACTGGCACAGAGTGCAGTGGCATAGAGTGCAGTGGGGCAGAGTAGAGTCATGTATAGTGAAATGACGTAGAGTGGAGGGGTGTAGTGTTGAGTGGTACAGACTAGAGTGCATTGCGCAAAGTGGAGTGGAATAGAGTGGAGTTATGCAGAGTAGCGTGGCCTAGAGGTGAGTGGTATAGAGTGAAGTGTTGAAAAGTGCAATAGTGTAGAGTGGTGTACAGTACATTGGCATAGAGAAAAGTGGTGTAGAATAGTGTAGAGAGGCAAAGAGTGCAGTGGTGCAGGGTGGAGTAGAGTGTAGTGGCATGGAGTGGTGTAAAGTGGAGTGGTGCATATTAGAGTGCAGTGAAGTGGAGTAGTGCAGAGTAGAGTGGAATGACATTGGGTGGAGTATGCATGGTGTGGTAGTACACTACCATTACAGACAACACATTTTCAATTGAAATGACCATTACATTTGCACAGACATATAGTTTTACAAATAAAACTACATAGGGCAGAAACGATAATGTGTTGAAATGGCATTACCTAGTGTACCCAGAATTAAGAAAAAAATGCTTTATTTTTGCTTTTGTAATTGTGATCTATTTTTAAATACTTGCATAGTTCATCTGTGCTAGTAAAAATCATTTGCTACACCCAGTATCCAGCAACTGTTATATAAATCCTCTCACTTTGAAGTGAGAGAAACAAAAGTAAACACCAAGCTCCCTCAGAAGGCAAAGCCTGACATTTGACCTTTGTCTTTGAATGCACGGCAAATGTGAACACAGTTTACAGGTCTGTTTACAGAAAACAGCACTCGTGGAAGAATAGAAGGTGTTGTAGTGTGAAAAGGTTTTGCTCCTTGGGAGGGACAAACTCATGCTGGGCAGCCTATAATAAAATAAAGCCAGGAAACAGAAAGCCAGAAAATGTGAGTTACAAACCACAAAGCCAATGGCAAGCAGCACACACAATGCATTCCTAGGAAAGATTTCTGAATGTCCCCAAGATGTCTTTAGCAAATTACACTCTTCGAAATTAAAATGGGTGACCCTACTGACCCACAAATTACAGTTTAATCAGCCTAATTAAATGGCACTCCACCATAGACCATTGTTTTAGCCTATGTGTCCTACTGTGTAAATCAACAGATGAAGGGGGCTTGTTGTACACTAGTTTTGTTGAGTTTCAATCTCCCTTTGACCTGCTAAACTGGGAAATCCTGAGACACTAGGGATTTTGAAAGAAGTCCATAGGAAGAATTAGGCCAGAGTAATCATGGATGAAAGGGGGAATCTCTCAAGGAAGACAACTGAGAAAGGTTTGCGCCAAGCTTGTGTTCTGGCCCCAACCTTTACTTGCTTTATAGTTAGCAGATCTCCCCAAAACATTACCAGGCACACATTCCTTTTCACCCAAAATGGGGTTCACCACATCCTGTGTCTTGTTTATGCTTATGACCTTGTAGTAATTGACAGATTCCCATTGGGACTTAAAGGGAAATTAGAAAAGTTAAAAAATAATAATTTATGTTGATAAGACCAAGGTTATGACCTTTGGTAGAAAGCAACACATAGGGCATACACAAGTTCAGAAAGTCTCCATATAGAAATATCTAGGCATGATTTTAATCGATTTATATCCTAGAATCTACACATTGACATATTCATATCTCAAGCACTTTCAAACATTGAAGGTCTAAGAAAAGGTTCTGACAATTATTTAGGCCCAAAGTTCCATCCAGTGTTTGCTATTCATACTGCAATGTTTCCCCACACAATTTCTGTATGGGGTGGAAGTTTTGGGTCTCAGTGGTTGCTTAGACTGAGAAAAGATGAGCGGTCTTGTGAGAAAGTGTATATTTTGACACTGTTAGCACACCACTTTTTGCCTCAAACTGTAGGTGCCCAGGGCCTCTGTCAAACAGGTTCCCAGAGCCAGATTTCTTTCCCTAAATCTGTACTGTGATTGGCACTTCAGCCACCCTTTTAAGTCCCTTGTAAATGGTACCCCTGGCACCCCAGGTACCTAGGGCATGGGTGCTGAAGAGGGCACCCCAGAGCTGCAGCACCAATTGTGCCATTCTGATATGCCCCACACCAGCCTCACGCAAACTGCCATTGCAAGTGCCTGACAAGGTGTACCCAAAGTTGCAAACGCAACATGGCACTCACAATGAGTGCCATGTTCACTAACACTGCATGCAATATAGGAAAGTCACCCTTCTGGCAGGCCTTACCGCCCTAAGGCAGGGTGCACTATAATGCATTTGTGGGCATATGTGTGCATGAGCAGACATGCCCCTACTGTATCTTTGCCAAATCTTAGACATAGTAAGTGTACAGGGAAGCCATAGCAAATGCATGTGCTGGACACTGGTCATTATGAGTTCCCCAACTACATGATGGCATCTATGAACCCTGGGTTGTTTGGTATCAATCAACTCAGAATAATAAATCCAGACTGATGCCAGTGTGTGATTTATTATAAAATGTACGCAGAGGGCAACTTAAAGGTGACCCCTGCAAAACCTAACAGCCCTGGCATGGTTGCTGACTGGTCTTAACCAGCCTGCCACCACCAGACACATTTATAGACTCCTGGGATGAAAGCTCGAAGACAAAGCCTTTCCTCGGTGGAGGTGTCACACCTCCTCCCCCAGACAGGCACCCTGCTCCAGTGGTCAGCTTCAAAAGCTTTTCTGCTTTGGAAACATGACCCCCCCCCTACTGCTAGCAACAGAAGGCAGCCCAATGGTTTTACTGCCATTTTAGGTGGGAAAACCAGTGGGAAACTTAGCAAGAATAGGAGGAGTGGGTTGTGGAATAGCCAATAAGGAAGGGGTCACTTAGGTGGTGTAGTCACCCTAAGGTAGGTGGCCCATTGGCCTACACCAGGTACTCCCCCTACCACCCCATTGATATAGTATTTAGAGGGCATCCCCTATCCAAGAACTGAGATTTAACGGACACAAGAAGACCAGGACAAAAAAGATCCAAGGCACAGGATTTGAAGCCCTACTGCATAAAGAACAAGGTGCCAAACCCTATCTGCTGCTCCAAGGATTCAAACATCATTTCTGATGTGTCGGCTGGGAACCTGGAGTACTCTACAAACCCCCAGAGCACCTCCAGCCTTCTAAAAATGTCCAAGAACCTCCCTCAGAGTAAATGTATCACTCTCCTGCACCTTGCAAGCAATGAACCTGTGAAGTCCAGTATACTGACCTGCTGCTGACCAACTACCCGGACCCAGCAGACCAGCCAAAAACTGTACAACAGCTCCGGAGGACAGGACCTGCCACCATGCCAAGCTTGGTGGCACTGACTTTCTAGGCCAGTTTTTTTTAAAGTGGAAGATCAAGATCAGCAGCAATAGAATTTCTATTTTTGATGCAACATATTGGTGTAACATGGACTGGCTAGCCTCTTAATACATTTACATGATTTTGTACCCCAATCAAAGGTATTTTAAATATTTTAGCTATCTTTCGCACTATTGTAGTCTACTTTATATTTAAATGGAATGGCTTTTTTATGTTTTCTTTTTAAAGGATTGTTATTGTATTGTTTAAGAGACTTAGGTTATAAATAAATGCATTTTATTTAACTGAACATAATCCATTTTTGGTATAGTGACAGGATCTAGAAACAGTAATCTATCTCATTGACTAATCTTAAAATCCAATTAGGCATCTGATTTGTTGCTCATGCGATACTACCATATGTAGTCCAAGGTTTTCCATAATGATCCCATTTGGACCTCACAGCTTTAGAGTGGCCTTCCCACAACTTTTTGCCTGCCTCCCTCCATTTTTCCTGATTTTGTTTTTCCTGGTTTTAGGACTCTGCACACTTTACCACTGCTGACCATTGCTAAAGTGATTCTGCTCTGTCCCCTAAACATGGTAATATTGGCTCCTATCCATTTGTCATATTTAATTTACATATAAGTCCCTCATAAAGTGCACTATATGTGCCCAGGGCCTGTAAATAAAATGATTCTCATGGGTCTGCAACACTGATTGTGCCACCTACTTTAGTAGCCCCTTAACTATGTCTGAGGTGCAGCATTGCAGAGTCTGTGTGCAGTTTCCCTGCCACTTTGACATGGCATTTAAAAATACTAGGCAAACCTTAAAATCCCCTCCTATTACATATGTCGCCCCTAAGGTAGTACCCCAGGTAGCCCATAGGGCAGGGTGCTATGTAAGTAAAATGCAGGGCATGTTCTTGTGAGTTGTACATCCTGGTAGTGGTTACATCCTGGTAGTGAAAACCCCCCAAAGTAATTTTTCACTATTGTGAAGCCTGCTCCTCTCATAGGCCAGCAATGGGAATTCCCTTATATACTTTTAAGTGGTAATCTCTGATCTTAAAAGAGTGGTGTTGTCATGTTTGGTACGGTAGTGAGAAATCTCACTTACTGGTAACGTTGGATTGAACATTTCTTATTCTAGAAATGCCACTTTTACAAAGTAGGCTTTTCTCTGCTCTTACTACTCTCTGTACCCAACAACCTGTCTCTAATCCACTTCTGATCTGTGCTGGGTGACAGCTTCTCTTGTGCATTCCATCCAGACAGTGATAAACACATGACACTCAGCTGCATCTATATTAATCTGCATACTGATGGGTCCTCCTGGGCAGGAAGGGTGGATGGGCTCTCACTTACATTTCAAAGGGTAGTGGCCTGGCCTCACATAAAGAACTACTCCAACAGATCTCCTGGTAGACAGGACTGGGTTGAAAGGGGAACTTGTGCACTTCAAAACCACTCTTTGAAGTCTCCTCCACTTCAAAGGCATATTTGGGTATACGTACTCTGGCCCTGCCCCCCTTAAATCAGACACTTCTGGGAATGCAACGGGACTCTGCCAGAGGGACTGTGGTGCTGCTCAAAGTACTCAATTAAACTGCTTTTCTGGAAGGACTGCATTTCTGATTGTTGCCTTGCTGCCTGCTGCTCTCTGACTCTGCTGGAAGGACTCTGCCTTCCTACAAGTGATATCCAAGGTCTTGTTAGCTTGCCTCCTGTTGTCAACTCTCAGGGACAATAAGGACTTCAACCATCTACACCTGGACAACCTGTGAGTCTGCCCTACCTTGGAGGTGGGCCGAAGGTGCTCTACCTTCTGTGGTGTGAAGGAGAGCAACACCTTGCCGCGCAGCTGCCAGCCTCACCAGACTCAATGCCGGGCAGCCCCACAAAGCCTCACCACACAGATAGCAGCCCATCAGAACCAACATACACCAACTCCAAGCCCTGCAAATCCTCACTGCACAGCTTTTTGGAACCAATGCCAAATGACACAAAGCCTTGCAAAGCAACGCCATGCAGACCACGCACTAGGATTTAAGGTACTGTGTTTAGCGGGCCCAAGTGGGTTAATGTAGCTAGCCCATGCACCATCGTGGTCAGCCTGAAATTGTGACTTTGTCCCGGTCCAGCATGACCACATAACCAGAGTTGGTGCTTTGCGCATCTATGCGCTATTGTCAACTATATCTTTAAAACTGCATATCTCAGGATCTACATATTAGACTTTTGTAATTTTGGTCTGTCTTATTTATAAAATCATAATCTATTTTCCTGACCTAGTGTAGAGTCTTTTTGTGGAGTTTTCACTGTTCTACTGTATAAGTTAATGCACAAATTCTCTACACATGACCTTCTAAGTTAAGCCTGCCTGCTATGTGCCGCGCTACCTGAGGGTGAGCACAGGATAATTTAGGCTGTGTTGTGACTTACCCTGACTAGGGTTGTGGTCCCTATGTGGACAGGGTGCATACCTCTGTCAACTAGAGACCCAGTTTCTAATAGTCCCAGTTTAGCTCTTTGGGACCCCTGTGTTGGCAGTATTGTTGCACTGCCACAGATTCACATCAAAGCTATTCCTACATTCTCAACAGCCTGACAGAGTATTTTCAAACAATATTGTCATGTTGTAAGGAAAAAGGGATGTTGATGAGGAATCACCCTTGAAAAGGTTCATCTATACTAAAAATATAGTACAGGCAAAGAGCCAAAAATAAGGCATTTTAAGGCGGTCATTACAGCATTGGCGTTAAAAGCCGTTTACCGCTGTGCAGAAGACCGCCAACACACCGCCGCGCCAGCGGAAATCCGCCACAGCTATTATGACCCACAGCACGGAATCCACCAAAATTCAGACACCCACACAGTCCGCCACACCAAAGGTCAGTGATAAACTGGCGAAAACAAAACCTCCACCGTCTCGCCAACAGAAATATGCCTACACCATCACAACACATGAATCCACGCAGCGGTCTTTCAACCGCGGTATTCCATTGGTGGTACACACTGCTGCGCTCAAAATACACACACACATACAAAACACAGCCACATTGCACAATTCGAAATACACACACCTGATACACATACACACACCACTCCCACACACCCAATACAATATAAAACACAC
Organism: Pleurodeles waltl; assembly: GCF_031143425.1. Lineage (NCBI taxonomy): Eukaryota > Metazoa > Chordata > Amphibia > Caudata > Salamandridae > Pleurodeles > Pleurodeles waltl. Next base: position 272,677,731 of record NC_090436.1, on the reverse strand, counting down.
ACCCACATCACCCACAAACCCCTACGACAACAACTGAGAAAGAAACACACAGAGAGACACCACCATCAACAATACTATCATCCACAGACACACAACACCATCACCCACAGAACTTCCACGCACCTCACACAACACCCCACTACATATCAGCACACTTATCACCACACACACCACCTCACACATCACCCACACCACCCCATGGCACAGCAAAGATACCCCAGGTTCTCTGAGGAGGAGCTCAGGGTCATGGTGCAGGAAATCGTCCGGGTAGAGCCACAGCTATTTGGATCACAGGTGCAGCACACCTCCATTGCAAGGAAGATGGAGCTATGGAGAAGACTAGTGGACAGGGTCAACACAGTGGGACAGCACCCAAGAAATCGGGATGACATCAGGAAGAGGTGGAATGACCTACGGGGGAAGATGCGTTCCGTGGTCTCAAGACACCACCTTGCGGTTCAGTGGATGGGCGGCAGACCACCACCTCCTCCCCCACAACTAACAACATGGGAGGAGCAGGTCTTGGCGATTCTGCATCCTGAGGGCCTCGCAAGAGTAGATGGCGGAATGGACTCTGGTAAGTCAAATCTTAACTATTACATCCCCCACCCTACCTGCATGCCATCACATACCCCCGCCCTCACCCCCATCACTCCAACTCCTCACAGATGTCCCACTATCACAAACCACACATCCCAACACCAAGCCCTGCATGCAACACCAAAGCATGGACACCCATCACAAAAGCATGCACACTGCACAAACCCATACACCCCCCTAAACCGTCATCACACAAGGTCCCACACAGGAATGCAAGCACTGGGGTACACGGTCACCCACCCATTGCACACCATGCCACACACAGATGTAATAAACATCCTTTTATACCCCTGGAGGACCCCTACCCAACGTCACTGTACAGGAGGGTCCACACATGTCCAGACCACCCACAGAAGAGGCCCACAGTGATGACAGCAGCTCTGTGCAACTGGATCTAAATGACCAGCCCGGCCCATCAGGGACCTCGGGACAGTCGGTTCCCCTGACACAGTCACAGGCCACCACAGAGCTTCCCCCTTCTGGAAACACCAGCACAGCACCCACCCAGCAGGCCCATACCTCTGTCCCCAGGACACGTCAATCAGCAGTATGTCCACCACTACAGGGAACCCAGGATGACCCACCACCCCAACAACAACAGGGACCTGGGGGCAGTGGCAGTGGGCACACAGTCCAGGGGACGAAGGCCCAGGTACACAGGGGAACTGGGAGGGCTGCTGTGCGACAGGGGGAGGACAGGCCAAGGGAACCCACTCTCCACGAGGCCCTCTCCTCCATTTTGGGAGCCTACCACCACTCCCAGGAGACGATGGCAACTGTACTGGCCAATTTTCAGGAGACCCAGCGCCTGCAGGAGGAACAGTATTTGGGCTTCAGTGAGGAACTCAGATACATCAATTCCACACTGGGCACCATCGTAGGGGTGCTGAAGGAAGTACTCAACACCAGGAGGGACACTGTGGCACAACAAGGGGCCCCTGACACTAGCATCGACGATGAACTGCCCACCACCTCTGCCGGCGCTAGTGGACAGGATGTTCCGCCACAGGACCCCCACACCAGCACCCCACCCCCTGCAGAGGGAGAACCACCCCGCAAATGGTCCCTGAGATCCAGGACAAAGAAAGAGAACAATGCCAAGACCCCCGCCAAGAAATGAGACCACCCTGAATGTCATCCTTCTGTCCCACTTTGTCACCCTGTCCATCCTTAAACTGCCCCAGCTCCACTTCCTATGCCTTTTGGGCAATGCACCTTTGAGACTAATAGACTGGACTCTGCCATGGCAATTCCTCCACCATCACCCCTCACCATTTTGCAACCCCCCCCCAATATTTTGTACATAAATTAACACACTTGAAGCACAAAACAATCTGGAGTCAGTCTGTGATTTCGGAATAGTGTATTAGCAATTACTGCGGCAAAAAGATCTTTCAATTGTAATGTCAACATACCTATGTCACACAGCTCTAGTCCATGAGGAATCAAAGCAGATGTCACACAGTGGGACCCACATCTGTGAAATCATAAGGGAAAGTGACAACTCAGTGACCATACACTGGGTGAAAACGACAGACAGTAGTAGTGTTAAAGTACATGTAGTAGACAGGTTTGTATTATTACCTGTGTCTCACTGGAAATATTGCTGGATCACTGATTCCATGTTGTCTTCTTCTGCTTCCTCGTCTTCACTGTCCACAGGTTCCACAGCTGCAACAACACCGCCATCTGGACCATCCTCCTGCAGAAAAGGCACCTGTCGTCGCAAAGCCAAGTTGTGAAGCATACAGCAGGCCATGATGATCTGGCACACCTTCTTTGGTGAGTAGAATAGGGATCCACCTGTCATATAGAGGCACCTGGACCTGGCCTTCAGGAGGCCGAAGGTCCGCTCGATTACCCTCCATGTTCGCCCATGGGCCTCATTGTATTGTTCCTCTGCCCTTGTCCTGGGATTCCTCACTGGGGTCAGTAGCCATGACAGGTTGGGGTAACCAGAGTCACCTGCAAATGGCGAGGGACAACTGTTAGACACACACTAACCTGTAGGGATAACCCCAGACCCAGACAACCATTCCCACTGTCTAGCTTCCAGGTGCTCACCTAATAGCCACACATGGTGTCTCTGGAGCTGACCCATCACATAAGGGATGCTGCTATTCCGCAGGAGGCAGGCGTCATAACATGAGCCAGGGAACTTGGCATTCACATGGGAGATGTACTGGTCTGCCAAACACACCATCTGCACATTCATTGAATGATAACTCTTCCGGTTTCTGTACACCTGTTCACTCCTGCGGCGGGGGACCAAAGCCACATGGGTCCCATTGATGGCACCTATGATGTTGGGGATATGTCCCAGGCATAGAAATCACCTTTTAACTGTAGACAAATCCTCCACCTGAGGGATAACGATGTAGCTCGCATGTGTTTCAGCAGGGCAGACAACACTCTGGACAACACATTGGAAAACATAGGCTGGGACATCCCTGATGCTATGGCCACTGTTGTTTGAAATGACTCACTTGCAAGGAAATGGAGCACTGACAGCACCTGCACTTGAGGGGGGATTCCTGTGGGATGGCGGATAGCTGACATCAGGTCTGGTTCCAGCTGGGTACACAGTTCCTGGATTGTGGCACGGTCAAGCCTGTATGTGATGATCACATGTCTTTCCTCCATTGTCGACAGGTCCACCAGAGGTCTGTACCCCGGAGGATGCCGCCATCTCCTCACATGTCACAGCGGACGGTGCCTATGAAGGACAACAGCGAGCACAGAGTCAAACAACTCAGAGGTACGTACCCACAGCTTACACAGAACACAAATCCTAATCCGAAAAGTGGCCTGTATGTGTGTTGAGTCTAGGCCTAGGTGTGTGTGATGCACTAAAAAAAAAGGCATGTGGGTCCCTGAAATGGCGGCTGCCTGACCTCTAAAGTGGGACAATGGGATGTGAGGTAACTGCGCTGGCTTTGTACACCGTCGCGGTAGCCGGTCGAAGACCACAGCGCTATCCTGCATTGGTTAACATTGGACACAATGGGTCCCAGGAGCCAATGACAATGTACGCCGGCAGTGACGGTACGCACTGCCGTTGACGTGACCGCCATTTTCTCTCTGTTCAATGACTTGATACCTGAAATTCGACAGGAAAGGGCCTACACTGCAAGTGCTGCTGTGACCTCAGCCTGGAAGAGACAATGGCTTGTGTGTCTGGGGAAAGGGCCCCTGCCTTCAGCACAGAGGAGTTGGAGAAACTAGTGAATGGGGTCCTCCCCCAGTACACGCTACTCTACGGTCCTCCAGACAAACAGGTAAGTACAATGTGAGCATGCTGTATGGGCAATGCCTGTGTGGAGTGGTGTGGATGAAAGATAGGGGGGTGAGAATGAGGCGTGAATGAAACGGCGGTGAGTGCATGTGCGTCATGGCAAGGGTAGGGATGCGGGCCAATGATTGTGACGGTGCGGACGGTAATATCTTCTCCATTTCCCCTGTACTATTCCTATAGTTCAGCGCCCACCAGAAGAAGGACATTTGGCGTGCCATCGCCAAGGAAGTCCGGACCCTGGGGGTCTACCACAGATGGAGGCACCCACTGCCGGAAAAGATGGGAGGACATTCGCCGCTGGAGCAAGAAGACGGCAGAGGCTCAGCTGGGGATGGCCTCCCAACGTGGGAGGGGTGCCCGTCGCACCATGACCCCCCTGATGTTCAGGATCCTGGCGGTGGCGTACCCGGAGTTGGATGGGCGCTTGAGGGTATCACAGCAGCCACAAGGGGGTGAGTACACTCTTATCCTGCTGATTTTGCGCACAGTGGAGGTGCCTGGGTGGGGGAGGTGGGCTGTGGTTTTCCCTAGGCCAGAGCGAGTTTAGTAGGCAAAGTCCCTCCATAAGGCAGCCCATGTGGCACCCCACCCCACCTCTGTAGAGTGCCAAGTACACCTAGTCATGCCCCTGTGTCATCCATGTGTGCAGATGTTGTCCATAGCCTAGTAGGACTTTTCCCAGGGATTGTACAGAGGAGCCCAAGAGCGCGGCGCAGTGCAGGGGGCTTCTGTGTATGTCGTGTCCGCCAACGGTAGCAGTAATGCATGCACTGAACATGTCTTGCTTCTGTCGTCCCCCCGTTTTTTGTGGTCTCCCTGTTCTTGTGTGCATTAGCATCAGCAGGCGGAGGAGCAGTGGCACCGGAGCACGAGGGAGCTGCATCCCACATGGCCCTGGAGGGCGACACTACGGAGTCTGAATTCACCAGTGGGACGGAGGGCGAGGGGAGCTCCACGGCAGGGACAGGAGCTGAGACCAGTGACACAGACTCGTCCTCTGATGGGAGCTCCTTTGTAGTGGTGGCAACATCTGTGCCCCCGCATCTATAGGTACAGCCGCCACACCCCCACCAGCACCGCCCTCCCAGCAGCCCCCCAGCCTTTGCCCCGTGCTCGCTCACCCAGGAGGGTGGGCATCACCTTCGCCTCAGGCACCTCAGGCCCTGCCCCAGTCACCCCTGCTGCCCTCAGTGAGGAGGCCATTGACCTCCTCAGGTCCCTCACTGTTGGGCAGTCTACCATTTTGAATGCTATCCAGGGTGTAGAGAGGCAGTTGCAGCAAACAAATGCATTCCTGGAGGGCATTCATTCTGGTCAGGCGGCCCTTCAGCAATCTTTTCAGACTCTGGCCTCAGCACTGATGGCAGCCATTGTCCCTGTCTCTAGCCTCCCCCCTGCAAGTTCCTCCACCCAGACCCAATCCCCTGTACCCCAGCCTATCACAAGCACACCTTCAGACCAGCATGCACACACGTCAACACACAAGGGAAGATCTGGCAAACATAAGCACCACACATCCCACAGGCACTCACACAAGCATCAAACACATGCAGACACACCAACATCCACTGCCCCCACTGTGTCCCCCTCCTCCTCGTCTCCCTCCTCCATCCCAGTCTCGTCTACACTCAAACCTGCATGCACTACATCTACAGCCACTACTGCCATCACCAGCACACCCACCACCACACTCCGCTCACGTGCAGTCACCACCCCCACTACCATTCACACGTCCCCTGTGTCCTCTCGCCACCTTCCAAGATACACAAACGCAGGCTCACACCCACCCAACAGCCATCCACCTCATGACAGCCTCCCGCCCATGCACCTTCACCCAAAGTCACCAAACGAACACCTCCTACAACCACAACCTCTTCCTCCACTCCCAAACCCCCTCCAGCTACCCGTCCCAGTATCTCCAAAAAACCTTTCCTGTCCAACCTTGACCTCTTTCCCACTCCTCCCCCACCGCGTCCGTCTCCTAGGTCCCGAACTAGCACCTCAGTCACAACATCTCCGGGACCAGTGGTGCCTGTAGTCACCGGAATCTGGAGTGCATCGGCCACCAGGGCAGCCAGTGTGGTACGGAGCCACAGCACGGACAGTCCCCCACCTGTCAAGCATCAAAAGTTGGACTGTGCCCGGCGGGAGAGGGGGAAGACTCCAGCCACCAAGGCCGCTCCCAGGGGTCCTGTGGGAGTATGGAGTCAGCAGCGACACCTTCCAAGATGGGGAAGGACCACAAGAAACCAGGAAAGTCTGGGAAGAGCAGCACGGCGGAGGAGATCACCATCCTCCCCGCTGCCCAGGAGGCCACCGCCATCATCCACGCTGCCCAGGAGGCCACCGCCATCATCCCCGCTGGGACGGAGAGGACCAACAGCACAAGCCCCGCTGGGACAGAGAGGAACGCCAGCACAAGTCCCGCCAGCACAAGCCCCCCTGGGACAGAGAGGACCGCCAGCTCAAGCCCCGCTGGGATGGAGAGGACCGCCAGCACAAGCCCCGCTGGGATGGAGAGGACCGCCAGCACAAGCCCCGCTGGGACAGAGAGGACCGCCAGCACAAGCCCCGCTGGGACAGAGAGGACTGCCAGCAGCTGAGTCACTGCAAAGGAGCCCGCTACCTCAAGCACCGCTGAACAGGGCACCGCCACCTCAAGCACCGCTGAACAGGGCACCGCTGCTTAAAGCACCGCTGAACAGGGCACCGCCACTCCAAGCACCACTGAACAGGGCCCCGCCGCTCCAAGCACCGCTGAACAGGGCACAGCCGCTCCAAGCACCGCTTAACAGGGCATCGCCGCTTCAAGCACTGCTGAACAGGGCACCGCCGCCTCAAGCACCGCTGAACAGGGCACCGCCGCCTCAAGCACTCCTGGCCCATGAGCGCCAAGGGCACTGACGTTACTGAGTACGTCACGAGCAGGATGAAGCACTCTGGGCACAGAGCCCCCTCCAGAACCAGTGGAGAGATACATCCACTACCTCTGTCCTTAGCAGGAGGAAGCACTCTGGGCACCATGCCCCCTCCAGAACCAGTGGAGAGATACATCCACTACCTCTGTCCTTAGCAGGATGAAGCACTCTGGGCACAATGCACCCTCCAGAACCAGTGGAGAGATACATCCACTACCTCTGTCCTTAGCAGGATGAAGCACTCTGGGCACCATGCCCCCTCCAGAGCCAGTGGAGACTGTCATCCACTTGTGAGACTGTGGCTTTGCACTCCCCAGGATGGAACAGTGGGCAACCCACCCACTGTAGAGACTTGAGAGACTGTGGCTTTGCACTCCCCAGGATTGAACAGTGGGCATGTGGCACTCTCGTGGATTTGGTGTTGTGCACTCAACCGGCTGAGGTGACCCGCTTTCCCTCCCCCTGAGGTGCCTGTTTTCTTGCTCTCTGATGCCCCTGCAGTGTTCTCTCCGTCATGGTCGGGGATCTTGTGTGGGGCTCACCCATACCGTGTGGGCCCAGTGTTCCACAGACTTCATTGGAGCACTACCTGGACTACTAAGAATATTTTGTTTATGGTGTATATATATATATATTTTTTTGCGAACTTGATTTTAATATATTACAATTGTTACACTCATTTCCTTTTGTCTTTGCATTCTTCTGGGGAGGTTGGAGGGGTGTAACTGTGATGTATCATGATGTCTTAGCGTGTGTGTTGTAGTGGGGGTGGGGGTGTTGCATGTGTGTGTTCCTGTTTTTTCCCTCCCCCTCCCCTGTGTCGTAGGTGCAGTACTCACTGTGGCCTTCGCCGCCGGTGTTCGTGCTCCTGGTAGAGGAGCAAGAAGATGATTGCAGGCAGGATCTGCACCTCTGGTTCCATGGCGTCTGGATTCCTCATGGGGTATGTAGAGGTGAGCGTTTTCCCTTCGAAGTCCTGTTTCTGCTGTGTTTTTATCCACGGTAAATCCGCCCCAGAAAAGGTGGTGGATTAGTAGGTTGTGATACTGTGGGCGGTACTTTGTCTTCTGCCTGTCTGTTGGCGGTGACCACCAAGCTGTTTGTCTGGACCGCCACGGCAGTCGGAGTGTTAAAGTGGCTGTCTTTGTTGCCGGTTTCCGCCACGGTCATAATTCTAATTTTTTTACTGACGGCCTGTTGCGGTCTTTCCGCCGCTTTAACACCGACTGCCAGGGTTGTAATGACCACCTAAGTATTTTATTTACAAAGCACACTATCACAGATGTTTCATGTTGTTAAAACTGAGCTGCTAACAAAGCATAACAACTTTAAAGCAGTATGTATTATTGAGAAAATAACCAGGTCCTGGGCAGTTTTCTGAATCTTCACCAGGATGTCTTGTCACCCATGTTAATATTGGGAATGTCGATGTTCACCATGACACAATCACATATACCAACATATACCAACAAAATCACATCACTATTAGCTAATTCACCCAACATGAACTCTCCATCAACCCAACTCCAAGATACATGGTCAGGCAGGCTCTGAAACCTAGGTCCGTAGTTACAGTCTGACAGGTCACAGGAGGAGCAGCACGCAGCCAGCAAACAAATGTGGAAACAGGAAAAATCCCACAGATAGGCGCAGCAAAACCACAATGGCCTAAGGAGACTGGCCTCCATAAAACACACATGGCTGGAGGGATGCATACATTTCCAGACACCATAATGTTCGATGCCACATGTAGTTAAGAACACTTAGCCAATTACAAACACAATGCACACAGGACACACAACAATTATGCATCCCTCTGGCTGGACCTTAGGAAACGTTACCTATTGGCACTCATTGTGACCACACCTAGTGAAGGCCCACCTGCATATGTTATGAGGACCTTATGAAGACTCCAAGACAACTGTTCACATTCTTAACCTCAAAAGGAATGTTGTAATTGCTTTATGACACTCAAAGAAATGTATAAAAAACACTCAGACCGATTGTACTTTGAGAGACAGTCCTCAGACTAAATACGCAGACCTCTGGCCAAAAGAGGGAACCTTTGACACTAACATAATTGAACACACAAGGACACACATAGAGAAGCACTAATAAAATTATGGGCCATCTTCAAGGAGGCCCAGACCCAGAACTCTACTCCCACATTGAGGAAACAAAGCATTTGCACCTCCCCTACCATATACAGGAATAGAAGTGCTTTCCCCGATACCCACACTAGGTTATGCTAATCCACTGGTCGAGGGAGCCAAAGGGGCCCCAACAGAACAACAAACTGTTAGATGTAGGCATGACAGATTAACAGGGCAACAGGCCCAGGCAATCCCTGCACCTTCCCAGTCCAGCGCTAGATCTCCCTGAAGTTCGACCCCACATCCATCGCATCCAGCTCATTGAACCTCCATGGCACAGAGAACATGCACACTCCCACTGGTTCTGGTGAACATACTTGAGTGACAGGGAGATTCATAGCAGTTCTGGACAGTAAGACAACTTACGGGGGTGAGAAAAGGTGTCCCAATGCTCCAGGAACCAATGATGAGGGTGGGCAATTGTAGACTGACCCTGAGGGAGATAGCAGCAAGAGATGAAGGAGAAATCTTTGCACGCCCGTTCTGTGATTTACTATCAGACTGGGCTCAGGAGGAGAAAAAATTTGACCAATCCTGTCCTAGGGGAGGGTCATTTGAACCAGAGGCCATGACTATGGCGGAGAATTGCATTAGATACATGAGGGGACACCCGACTGGAATTTTCCCTACATGCAGCAATGCCTTGTAAGGTGGGAGAGAAGATAAGTCAAGGAACAAAAGGAAGAGAGAAAAACAAGAAGTGGTTGGGATGGAACTGGGACATTACTGCAAAACTCCTGAGCTGGGAGCAGGCGGCCCTGATCAGAACAGCTGTGGCTGCAATGGGGCAGAAGGTCACAGCACCAATGAGGGTATTGCCTCAGAAGTTCTCGGGTACATTCATGAGGGGTCCCTTCACAAAACCCCTGGAGATAGCCTTGGGAGGAAGCTGCATGAAGGGGCAGCTGCTTTCTCACCTCTCATCCCCAACTAATCTCCTAGGAAGAAACTTGGGCCCTCATTATAAGGCTGGCAGTCATGAGACTGCCAGCCTCGCTGTGGAGGCCCTACCGCTGTGGAGCCGGCAGTAAGGACCGGCTCATTATGAGTTGTGAGGCTTGTCAGACGCAAAGCCTCCACAACTCTGCCTGGTCCGCCGGTGCGGTCGCACTGTTGTGGCTAGTGGTGAGCACCTCCAATCCAGCGGCAGGCTTCATTCCTGCACATACACACATGTCCGCACACATGCACACAACACCTCACCCGTCCACACACTCACACACCCCCCACACATCTTCATGTATGCATACACATACCCACCCATTCAGCATATGCATACATGCACTCAGACGCACCCACTCACTCACATTCATCCACACATACATCCCCATTCATGTGTACAAGCACACAAGCACTCAAACACACAGACCACCTCCCCACCTCCCTTAAGATTCCCACTTACCTCCTCAGTCGAGAGGGACGTCCGGGAGGGGATGGGTCCTGGCGGTCTTCCCTCGCGGACACCGCCACGCCAGCAGGACTCCGCCAAGCCCTATTATCTAATGTGGTGGGCGGAATCCTGCTGGCGTGGCGGTGCCAGAAAAGGACCCGCCTCTGCAGCGCTGACCACCAGCAAGATTTCTGGCTGCTTTCTGCCTCAATGATTGTGAAAAGCAGCCAGCACTTGTAATATGGCGGTCATCTGGCGGGTTGGGTTTTGGCGGTCAGGGAAATCGACCACCAAAGTCCAAATGAGGGCCTTGATGGCCAAACTAAATATGACCATACTTTTCTCAGAAGATGGGACACTGACCTGTTCAACCCCTGGGGCTACCCCATCAAGACTCATGTCTTTAACCTGCCCACACTGCACAGACCGGCTGATACACCGATCTGATGGCCTTCACTAACGTTAACTGCTTTGCTTGAAGGCCAATGAGGTGCGGTCCGAATATGGGGTCTTGCTGGCTGCCAACCAAGTGAATGCAATGTGGACATGTATCGTTTTTGTTGCACCCGTTCTAAGTATACAGGAGGTAACCAATGACCAGCTGTTGCGTGAGAGTCTTGGGGCCTCAGACATCATCTTTGTCGATTTTATTAAGGTCAGGGTAGAACTGCGGAACAGGGCCCTGATGCCCATGGCAGATTTAAAAACATGGCAGGAGCAAGACTTGTCAACTATACCACCACAGTTATGAGTGAAGACATCCTATGACATGGGACTCATCAATACCGCCAAACCAGAGAAGTTAATAATGTGAGGAGGGGCCATCCTATCCCGTGTGTGTCAGTAACCTCTTTCCAAGGAAGCTGATGAGGGTATAGCATGCACAATCCAAGCACTAATCAATCAGGCAGTTCTCCACATCGGGGTCTTCTCCTGCAATACACCAATCTTCCTGGCCAAAGGGAGGGACCTTGCGCCTGGTGCAGGACCTGTACCCTCTCAATGGCATCATGGTTCCAGAATTGCCTGTGGTGCCAGACCCTTCCATCATACTAACATACCCACAGATGCTTAATATTTCTTCTTCATGGACATCAAGAACACGACAGCCAATACCTGACCACGTTCACTTTTCAAGGGGTTCAGCTACTATACTAGAGGCTACCACAAGGGTACACTAAGTCCCACAGAATCTTTAATTGGATATTGGGGAAGGACCTCGCAAACCTCTGGTTGAACAGCACCCTGGTACAGTATGCTGATGACATCTTGGTGTGCAGCCCCTCCGAGGACCTATGTCATCAGGACACGATAGCCCTCCTAACTGCACTTTCCGAGTGAGTAGAGAAGCAGAAGTTACAGTATGTACAACTTAGCGTCCCCCTAACACCACCATGTGTGCGCCGTATTTAATATATGGCATACCATGGCACAGGGTAGGGGTAATAGTGTCAACATTTTTCATGCTATCAATGTACCGTACAGGATTAGCACCAACACCCTGCAAATTACATAGGAGCCTACTGAAAACAATGGCATGCTCCCTTTTAACACATAGGTGGTCATTACTACCCTGGCGGATTACTTTCGCCAGGGCCGCGGGACGCGGTGGCACCGCCGACAGGCCGGCGGTGCCCCGCGGGGCCGCCGAGAAGGGAAACCGGCGGTCTCCCGCCGGTTTCCCGCTGCCCCCAAGAAATCCTCCAAGCCGGCGCAGCTTGCTGCGCCGGCTTGGGGATTCCGACTCCCCCTCCCGCCATCCAGTTCCTGGCGGTTCTCCTGCCGGGAACCGGATGGCGGGAGGGGGAGTCGCGGGGCCCCTGGGGGCCCCTGCAGTGCCCATGCCAACGGCATGGGCACTGCAGGGGCCCCCGTAAGAGGGCCCCAAAATGTATTTCACTGTCTGCCTTGCAGACAGTGAAATACGCGACGGGTGCAGTAGCACCCGTCGCACCTTCCCACTCCGCCGGCTCGATTACGAGCCGGCTTCATGGTGGGAAGGTCGTTTTCCCCTGGGCTGGCGGGCGGCCTTTCGGCGGCCGCCCGCCAGCCCAGGGGAAAACTTGGAATACCCTCCGCGGTCTCTGGACCGCGGAGCGGTATTCCTGACGCGCAACATTGACGGGCGGCCTCCGCCGCCCGTCAATGTTGGAATGAGGGCCATACTCTGTTCAGGCGTTACAAATAGCTTCTAAAAGTGGCAAGTGGAATCTGCACCATTTTTGCAGTCCCCTGATGGGGAAAGCCCCCCTTGAATACATTATGGCCCTCATTACAACCCTGGCAGTCGGTGATAAACCGGCGGTAATACCGCCAACAGGCTGACGCTTAAAAAAATTGAATCACGACTAATGCGGAAACCGACAAAACAGACAGCCACTTTAACACTCCGACCGCCAGGGTGGTAGCAACAAACACCACGGAGGTAACTGCCAACAGACAGGCGGAAGACAATGTACCGCCCACTGTATTAAAACACACCAATCCACCAGCTTTTCCAGGGCGGTACCAATGCCATCAAAAGCACAGCAGAAACAGTACTTGGAACGGAAACCACTCATCCCTTGACACCCAACGAGGAACCATGATGCCATGGAGCCCGAGTTACAGGTGTTACCAATGTTGGTTTACCACCTCTTCTACCAGGAACATCAAAGACGGCAGCGATGACCACGGTGAGTACTGCACCTAGCACAATGGGGAGGGGGAGGAAAAAGAGAGTGACACACACACGCAACACGCAACACCCCCACCCCAAACAACACACACATAAACACATGCAGCAACATTAAATTGACACCCCGTAATCCCCTGGAAGAACGCAAGGACCAAATTAAATGATTGTAACAAGTGTAATCATCAAAACTCCAGATAGGCCAGCATAAATTTAAAATATCAGTATATACAAATATTCACAGTAAGTACACAGGTCCGGATACCTTTCCATTGCATGTCCGTGGACCAGTGGTCCCAAAAAGCATGGGCGAAGCCCACACATGACACCTGCCTCAAAACGGAGAGAACACTCCTGGGGCATCAGGTCGAAAAAAACACAGGCACCTCAGGGGGAAGGGGAGGGAGGTACCAGATAATCGTGGCATGCTGTAATGTTGCACAACCTGGCTTTTCGACACAAGGTGCCTTTTCTGCTGGAGGATGGGCCTGATGTTGGTCTTGTGGCAGCTGTGGAGCCTGTGGACAGTGAGGAAGAAGAGGCAGAAGAAGAAGATATAGACAACCGAAACAACATCATCATGCAATACTTCCAGTGAGACACAGGTAAGAGACTGGCACTGGTCCTCTCATATCATACTACTGTAGGACATTGCATGATCCTGCCTTTTTACCTCTGTGTATGGACCCTGACAGTTCACTTTGGCTTTCCATTTCACAGATCTGGGTACCACTTACTGCCTTCTGCTATTTTAACTGCTGCCCAACAACTGTCGAACATTGGTATGTGAAAATGAACATTGACATTGCTATTTGTCAGAAAGGTTGCAATAACGCACTTGTGAAAGTACAGACTGACTCCAGATCGTTTTGTGATTCAAGAGTGTTTATTTAAGTGCTATTCAGTGGAGGGGTATGTGCAATGGGCTGGGGTGATGGTGGAGGAATGTCCATGGTGGAGTACAGTCTATTGGTATCACAGGTGCATAGTCCAAGGGGGCATAGGAGGTGGAGTAATGGCAGTTCAAGGTTGTCAGGGTGACATAGTGGGACAGAAGGGTGACAATCAGGAGAGACGTATTTCCTGGCGGGGTCTTGGCAATGTTCTCTGTCTTGTGCCTGGATCTCAGGGATCGTTTGCGGGTGGTTCTTCTTCTGCAGGGGGTGGGTGCTGGTGGCCTGTTGGTCCTGTGGCAGGACCTCCTGTCCACTAGCGCCGGAGGATGTGGAGGGCTGTTCATCATTCAGGCTAGTGTCAGGGGCCCGGTGGTGTGCCACTGCCTCCCTCATGGTGTTGGCCATGTCTGCCAGCACCCCTGCAATGGTGACCAGGGTGGTGTTAATGGACTTCAAGTCCTCCCTGATCCCCAGGTACTGTCCCTCCTGCAGCTACTAGGTCTCCTGCAACTTGGCCAGTACCGTGCCCATGGTCTCCTGGGAATGATGGTATGCTCCCATGATGTTGGAAAGTGCCTTGTGGACAGTGGGTTCCCTGGGCCTGTCGGACAGCAGTCCTCCCAGCTTCCCTGTTATCCTGTGCCTCTGTCCCCTGAACCGTGTGCCCACTGCCACTAACCCCAGGTCCCTGATTGTCTTGGGTTAGTGGGGTTGCTTGGGGTTCCTGCAGTGGTGGACACACTGCTGATTGATGTGTCCTGGGGACAGAGGGATGGCCCAGCTGGGTGGGTGCTGTGGTGGTGTTTCCTGAGGGGGGAGGTTCAGTGGTGGTTTGTGACTGTGGCAGGGGAACCGACTGTCCCGAGGTCCCTGATGGGCCGGGCTGGTCATCTTGATCAAGGCGTGCAGAGCTGCTGTCGACACTGTGGGCCTCTTCTGTGTGTGGACTGGATGTGGCTGGCAGCTCCTGTCCGGTGACGTTGGGTAGGGGTCCTGTTGGGGTGTGAATGCGTCGTTATTGTATCTGTGTGTGCCTTCTTATGCAATGGGTGAGTTACTGTCAGAGTCACCAGATCCTCTGGGTTTGTGCACGTTCCCAACACGTCCACCACTGAACAGCTCCAAGACTCTGACAGATAAATCACAGAGACTGAGAGAGTTCAAGAGGGGAAGAGGGGATTAGGAAGGGAACATCTGGGAAGGAGACCTGTAGTAAGAAAAAGGTTAGAACACACAATATGAAAATTATATCTCCTGAAATCAATACTAGACTATGATTCTAAGCCTAGTCACTCTGAAAACAAGAACAATCTAAGAGTTAAGTTTAAAATGACTACGTTTCAAGATGGCCGGATACCTGTAAGGGAATCAAGATGAATTAAATGAAAACGTTCTTATTAAAGTACTTTCCTCTACATGAGAATCAGAAAAAACATTCTGACTAAATTTTAAACCAGTCATATAAATCCTGTTTTGAGAATGTATACTAGGACCATACAATATTGCATCTAGAAACTCTGGCCTTCTGTGTACTCTTAAAATGTTTCAACACAAATTGCGCATATTGCAGATATATATCTATATATATAGTAAACACCATAAAAGGATTGTGCACCATGAATAACACAATATGGATTCAGGAAACAAATCACATAACTTGTCAACTCGAATATTACATAATAAATATCTTAGAATAGTGGCATACAATAAACAACATGAAATAAACTCGAGGAGAGAATCGTGCGTCTTGCCGATTCGAATGTCACCATGTAAAATACCAAGAAATGGTAGCACGCAATGAATATCAAAGTCGAATCATCATTAATCGAATCGCGCGTCTTGCCGATTCATAAAAAACGATGTAAATGTCAAGAAATAACAGCTCACAATAAATAACAAGATCAAAGTACAATGAAACGAATCGCGCTTCTTTTGCCGATTCTTAAGCCATCATGTAAATGTCAAGAAATGGTAGCGCTCAATGAACAACACAGTTAAATCCTCTTGAAACGAGTTGCACGTCTTGCCAATTCATAAAACATCATCTAAATGTTAAGAAATAGTAGCGCGAAATGGAAAACGTTTAAACACCATAAAACGAATTGCGCGTCTTGCCGATTCTTAAGTCATCATGCCAATGTCAAGAAATGGTAGCACGCAATGAATAACAAAGTCAAACTTTTATTAAACAAATTGCGCGTCTTGCATATTTGTAAACTACCATATAAATGTCAAGAAATGATAGCGCACAAGTAATCTGTTACTCATTTAAGAATTAAACCAAGAATATGAAAATTCTCAATAACGGTGTCGGAAAAGTCCAACCACCGTCTTACCGCCTGGAACAATGATCACCAATGAAGGATGAAGGGCAGAAGACTGGAAGATCCAAAATGGCCGCCGGGACAGGAGCTCCGGAAGACGCTGCTGCTCTGCACCGGGACCTCTGAATAGTGAGCACTGGGAGTTGGGCTGGCTCTCTTTTATAGAGTCTTGGCCCAGCCCAGAACCACGCCCAGGCATGTTGCAGGGAAAGTCTCTGGAATGCCCTGGAAAGCGGTCACACCCTAACACACTCTGAAAACCTGCAGCAATACATTGCAAAGGAACAGTATTTGTAAGCATATTAAAAATACGTTTTCAGGATTGAACTCTGCAATGCAAAAGGTTAAACCAGAACATATCAGCACAATGCATAAATTACGTTGTTTTGAGAGTGCTGGGTTTTTGCATTTTTGTCACCAATAGAGCGCGTACTGCTCTGGTGTTGACAGTTACCCTCTACTCCTGTGCTTGCATTATTGGCTTGGCCCTTGTGTGATTGGTGATTTTGTGGCCTGGGTGAGTCTCTTGATTGGACATGCTATGGTGATGGGTGTCCATGCATTGGTGTTACATGCAGGGCTTGTTATTGGGATGTGTGGGTTGTGATAGTTGTGATAGTGGGGTATCTGTGGGGTGTTGGGGTGATGGTTGTGAGGGTAGGGGTAGGAATTTGTGATGGCATGCAGGTAGGGTGTGGGGGATATAATAGTAAAGATATGCCTTACCAGTCCAGTCCTCCTGCTACTCCTGCAAGGCCCCTCGGGATGCACGATTGCCAAGATTTGCTCCTCCCATGTTGTTAGTTGTGTCCACCGCCAGTCCTCTGTACAGCTACCTGGTGTCTGGATACCACGGAACGCACCTTTCCCCATAGGTCGTTCCACCTCTTCCTGATGTCATCCCGTGTTCTGGGGTGCTGTCCCACTGCGTTGACCCTGTCTACAATTCTCCACCATAGCTCCATCTTCCTTGCACTAGAGGTCTGAAGCACCTGTGATCCGAATAGCTGTGGCTCTACCCGGATGAGCTCCTCCACCATGACCCTGAGCTCCTCCTCAGAAAACCTGGGGTGTCTTTGAGGTGCCATAATGTGGTGTCAGCAATGTGTGAGGTGATGTTTGTTGTGCTGTGTGATGTGTTGTGTTGGTGTCTGTTCTTTGAGGTGTGTGGATGTTGTATGGGTAATGTTGTTGTGTGCCTGTGGATGCTGGTGTTGTGTTTGCTATTCTCTCTCTCTGTGCTTCTTCCAAAAAAGTCGTTGTAAGGGGTTGTGGGTAATGTGGGTGTGTGTTTTATAGTGTTGTGTGGGTGTGGTGTGTGTATGTGTATCAGGTGTGTGTATTTCAAATTGTCCAATGTGGTTGTGTTTTGTAAATGTGTGTGTATTTTGAGCGCGGCGGTGTGGACCGCCAATGGTTTACCGCAGTTGAATGACCGCCACGTTGATTCGTGGGTCGTGATAGTGTGGGCATATTCTTGTTGCGTGATGGTGTGGGTTTTGCTATCACCAGTTTATCACTGACCTTTGGTATGGTGGACTTGTGTGGGTGTCTGTATTGTGACGGATTACGAGATGTGGGTCGTAATACCTGTAGCAGATTTCCACCACGGTCTCTTCACGGCCATCAACACGGCAGTAAGCAGGATTTACCACCAGGGTTGTAATGAGGGCCTATGTCTGGTGCAGGCAGCAAGGGGTTATAAAGTGATGCAATGCATGCAATGCACCACTTTGTAAATATGGCTCGGTGAATTTTGCCTTCTTGAGCCACATTAGCGTCATAAAAAATTACAGTAGTGTGGTGCAAGGAGGCGCTAGGCCCTCTTAAACCTGGGCCAGAATCTTTCAGTGCTATGCCACCACCGAAGACAAAAAATGGTACGCACCAGTTTTTAGGACTCTGCAACTATGTTCAGCTTTGGGTCTTTGACTATAGCATGCTTGTTGTCCCCCCTACTCGAGGCCATAAAAAGGCTAAATCTGGCCACAATGAGCTGCCATATATGCCAGAGGTGCACAAGGCTGTTGGCAAGTTCAAAACAGAGATAACGCACTTCCCTGGGTTAGGAACACCCGATTATAAGAAGGAATTCCACAGTGATGGTCGAGTAATGTCAGCAGCCCTGACACAAAAGTATCCCCGGGGGCACAAACCTCTTGCATAGTACAGTGGGCTCTGGGACTCAGTCATGCAGGGCAATTTCCCATGCAAGCAGGAGCAAGCAGCAACATCAACAAAATTATCTCCATTGTCATGGGGGCACCGCTGATGCTGTATGCTGAAAATTCAGTGCTTACAGTCATACAAAAGAGGAAGAGCACACTGGCTACACAAAGGGTTTCCCTGGCCACGTTAAGCACCAAGGCTAGCACTCAAGTACTAGGTGAAGAATTATTTGTGTATCTCTCTGAGCTAACCAAAACAGCTAAGTTCTTATCCAAACAGGCCATCGGAACTCCAAGTGCACCACAGCCAAGCTACCATATCAAATACCTCAACCTGGACAAGAAGTCTACATCTGAAATTTAGCAAACAAATGGAAGCATGCTGAATTAGAAGGACCCTTTTGGGATATTTTAGCAACACCTACTGCCCCCAAGGTGGAAGAGAATGATGCATGGGTACACCTCTCCGATGTACGGCTGAAACCTTCCATGGCAGACCCCCCATAAACTGCATCAAGAACATTTTCAAACTTTTTTGAACATTAAGACACCCCCATCACCAGAGGACTGCAGACGTCACCCCTGGATTCATCTTAAGACCTGCAATGTTTACAAAGTTATGTGTGTTTGTACAATTGTTTAAGCTCTGATTACAAAGGGTACTGCCACATCCATTCATATCCGAGCAGCCTAGTCAAGTGAAGTCTATTCAGAATTTGTCAAAGTGATTGCGTAGGGACCTCTGTCCATGTCATCTACAATTACACTGCACCCAACACTAGCATCCCACATGCACTACACAGCACCCTCTTACACAACATATGGTATCATCATATGACCGCTGTGGGCTCCAAGACATGAGCTGGGTTGTGTTGCATCTATTCACTGATACAACATGCAGTAGGCACAGACAGGCTTTACTTGTCCAAAGAGTAAGCCACTGAAAAAGCAAAATTCCTTTTCCACCTGTGCCTATGTAGGACCAGGACAAAGGTAGAACTCCACAGAGTAGAACCCCATAGGATAGTAGTAAATCGGTCCCAACACAAGACCAATCCCCCAGCACTGTACTCTAACATGGAGTCTAGCAATATCCAAACTGAGCTAGAAAGGATGCAAAGGGAGGCAGGCACCATAGGGGAGGATATTGTTTGGCCCCAAGACTTTCCGGAAAAGAGATGCTTAGAGGCAGCAAAACCACCAAACTAATGCACAAACACATCCACTCCCATTTCCATCTGTGGTCCCAGGGTGGCCCTTAATATATCTGGGGGCTGTATTTGTTAAGAACAAATGGACCCCAGACATGGTAGGGCCATCCACCTCAATGATACAAAGGGAAATGAGTCTAGTAGGGGAGGGTTCAATGACAGCATAGAGAACACATGTGAAGAAATCCGGGATTCTGAGATAGATAGGTATATGTGGATAGAAGGGAAGGGGCAACTCCTAATTGTACAGAAACACACCCTGCATTCCTTCTGTTTCAGAGTCTAAGGAACAATTCCACTGGGTACGAATGAAACTGTAGCACAATCCTGCACATTCTGGGCATGCAATGGGGCAACTCCACACTGATGGACACTTACTGACAATGAGGCAAGTTTGCCTAGACTCATTCCATCCCTGGGTGGCATGGTCTCTGCTCCCTCATCACCATACACACCCGACGCTGGTCAATCCCAGTGAAGATTTGTCAGAACTGTACCAACACCTGCTAAGTAAGAAGGCAACCCTGTTGCATCAGGCTTGAAAGAAAAGAACTGCTGATTATTTTAGCTGGGCTCCCTACAAGGACATTCCAGAAGAACTCAGACTGTTCTCCGATGCACAAGTATCAGCTGGAAAGTCCATACCCTTCTTCACCATGAAAACGCCCACTGGTTGCAAATAACCATGTGGGAAACACTAAAAAAGATGAACAACACTGAATTTACCTTGATGCAATCAAGGAAGAATGGAGAGCCATCTGCCTCATGGTGATGCCACATTGGTATGTGTTGGACTTGATGACCGAAATGGAGGGTAGGGTTTGTGCGAAGATCAGTGCATCCTGCTTTATGTTTATACCAGGCAATGACATTGACAATGGGACTCCGAATCTTGCCATCCAAGCATTGCACCAATTACAAAAAGAGAGGTGTGAAGGGGAAGTGTCCCTGAGCAGAAGTGACTCACAAACTGGATCTCCTGGCTCCCCAGGTGGCTGACCGGTCTTTGTACGTCACTGTTGCCTGTTTTCATATTGTTATTATTTTTATGTGGTTTCCTTCTGTACAAAAGCAGTCCTCAAATAGGGTCGAAGGCAAGTAACTAGGGAAATAGTAGTAAGCAAAACCGAAGACTCCAATAATGTGATATTCATGACGTATGGGTTAGATGGTGTAGCTGAAAATTTACCTAGAGGGGGGAATGTTAATTTTGGGAAAGTTGATGTCAATGTGCACCATGATCACATATAATAACAAAATCACATGACTATTAGTTAATCCACCCAACATGAACTCTTTTTAGAAGGAAAAAGACATATGCTTTCTTCAACAGCGCTGCTCTCCTTTTAAAAAAATGTGGCTATCTTATTTTTTGGTTCTCTCCATGGCAACCCACAACTCTGGGTACCTTTAGAATCCCCAGCATGTGGGATAAAAGGGACAAAAAGCTAAAAACTTTAATTGTAATGGTGCTATTTTGGGAAAAGGTATCAAGTGCAAAGTCCCAAAAACACACAAAAATGTGCAATGGGGGGAAAGCCTCAGCATTTAAGGGATTATGTGCCAGATGTACGAAGCTTGTTTGTCCGAATCGCTACTTCGGGCCATTAAGAAATGCAAACTGGACTTTTCTTAGTACAAAGCTGTTAGACCTGACAGCCTTAGGGGAGTCACCCCTAACTTTTTGCCTGCCTCCCTCCACTTTGTGGACACTGTTTTTGCTGGTTTATAGACTCTGCGCACTTTACCCCTGCTAACCAGGGCTAAAGTGCATATGCTCTCTCCCCTAAAACATGGTAACCTGGAATCATACCTGATTGGACTATTTAATCTACTTATAAGTCCCTAGTAATGTGCACTACATGTGCCTAGGGCCTGTAGATTAAATGCTACTAGTGGACCTGCAGCACTAGTTGTGCCACCCACTTAAGTAGCCCCCTTAACCTTGTCTCATGGCTTGCCATTGCAAGACCTGTGTGTGCAGTTTCACTGCCACCTCGACTTGGCATTTAAAAGTACTTGCCAAGCCTAGAACTCCCCTTTTTCTACATATAAGTCACCCTTAATGTGTGCACTAGGTAACTCCTAGAGCAGGGTGCTGTGTAGGTAAAAGGCAGGACATGTACCTGTGTAGTTATATGTCCTGGTAGTGTAAAGCTCCTAAATTCGTTTTTACACTACTGTGAGGCCTGCTCCCTTCATAGGCTAACATTGGGGCTGCCCTCATACACTGTTGGAGTGGCAGCTGCTGATCTGAAAGGAGCAGGGAGGTCATATTTAGTATGGCCAGAATGGTAATACAAAATCCTGCTGACTGGTGAAGTCGGATTTAATATTACTATTCTAGAAATGCCACTTTTAGAAAGTGAGTATTTCTTTGCACTTAAATCTTTCTGTGCCTTACAATCCACGTCTGGCTGGGCTTGGTTGACAGCTCCTTGTGCATTCACTCAGACACACCCCAAACACAGGGTACTCAGCCTCACTTCCATACATCTGCATTTTGAATGGGTCTTCCTGGGCTGGGAGGGTGGAGGGCCTGCTCTCACACAAAGGACTGCCACACCCCCTACTGGGACCCTGGCAGACAGGATTGAACTGAAAGGGGACCTGGTGCACTTCTTAGCCACTCTTTGAAGTCTCCCCCACTTCAAAGGCACATTTGGGTATAAAACAGGGCCTCTGCCCTACCTCATCAGACACTTGCTGGAGAAGAAACCTGAACCAGAAACTACATCCTGCCAAGAAGAACTGCCTGGCTGCTCAAAGGACTCACCTGTCTGCTTTCTACAAAGGACTGCTGCCTTGCTGTTGCCCTGCTGCCTTGCTGAACTCTTGTCTGGCTGTGAAAGTGCTCTCCAAGGGCTTGGATAGAGCTTGCCTCCTGTTCCTTGAAGTCTCAGGACCAAAAAGACTTCTCTCTTTTACTTGGACGCTCCGTGCGCCGAAAATTTCGACGCACAGCTTGTCTCGCGGCGAGAAAAACGCCGCACTCCGACGCACGGCCTCGCAAGGACAATGCCGCCCGACCTCTAGAGGAGAAATCGACGCAACGCCTGCCGTGAGATCGTAATTTCAACGCGCAGCCCCGCAGATCGAAGTCTAGAGGAGAAATCGACGCGACGCCTGCCGTGAGAGCGTAATTTCGACGCGCAGCCGGAGAACAAGCAGGAAAATCCACGCACAGACCCGGGACATCTGGTAATCCCCGCGATCCACAGAAAGAGACTGACCGAGCGCCGGAAAACGACGCCGACTTCCCCGCGTGGAAAATAACGACGCAAGTCCGTGTGTGCTGGGGAGAAATCGACGCACACACCCTTTTTCCACGCACCTCTTCTCTTGTGGCCCTCTGAGGAGATTCTTCCACTCCCAACCAGGTACTTGTGTTTAAAAGAGACTTTGTTTACATTCTAAAGACTTAAGACACTTTATATCACTGTCCTGTGATATTTCTACAATTTTCCATTGCAACTTTATTCTTTTTGACCTACAATTATCCTGATAAATATTATATATTTTTCTAAACACTGTGTGGTGTATTTTTGTGGTGCTATATGGTGGTATTGCATGATTTATTGCACAAATACTTTACACATTGCTTTCTAAGTTAAGCCTGACTGCTCGTGCCAAGCTACCAGAGGGTGGGCACAGGATAATCTTGGATAGTGTGTGACTTACCCTGACTAGAGTGAGGGCTTTTGCTTGGACAGAGGGTAACCTGACTGCCAACCAAAAACCCCATTTCTAACATTGGTGATCAGCGGTGAGGATAGGACTTGTATTTGTGCAGTGACATACAGTAGCTAAGTATTTCACTACCTACCCACAGTTGAAGGTCAACTTGGTTTTTATCTCTTTTTGAAAACCCGATTCTTTTCCTGACAATTCTCAAAAACTAAATCCTCACTCCACATGTCTCTGACTGGGTCTCAGACAGGGGACTTTGACCTGGTCCAGTTGGATGCATATACGGTCAAACAACTAAGAGGATTCTGCAGGGCATTGAGGGTACCCACCCAAGGGGCCTCCAGAAAGGAGGACTTTCAAGTGGCGCTGAGGGCATGGGCAGAAGCCCATTTAGAGGATGATGAGGAAGAGGAGACAGAACATGGTCCCTCAGAGGAATTTTCACTATCGGTAGATGGTGTTACCACTGCAATTGTGCACCCTTCCAGACCAGGGAGCAGTGTCTCCATGCAAAGCCTGACCGCAGAGGAAAGGAGAGAGGAAAGGGAGTTCCAATTGCAAATGGCAAAACTGAAAATTGAGGCTCAACAGGAGGAGAGGAGGGCAGAGAGAGAAGCCAAACAAGCTGAGGCTGAAAGAGCAGCCAGACAGATTGAAGCTGAAAGAACAGCCAAACAAATTCAAGCAGAAGCTGAGAGGGCAGCCAAACAAGCGGAAGCTGAAAGAGCAGCCAAACAAGTGGAAGCTGAAAGAGCTTTGGCTGAAAAGAAACTATTGTTGGCTCATGAACTGAGTCTCAAGGAGCTGGAGATCAAGGCAAGACAGTCTGAATCCAGCAATAATGGCGGCAGCATACAGACAGGACCTGCTGGAGAAAAGAAGGTTCGTATACCCAAAAATGTGGTGCCCAGTTTTGTGGTGGGAGATGACATAGATAAATGGTTAGCTGCTTATGAAGTTGCACTAAGGGCTCATGAGGTTCCTGAAGGGCAATGGGGGGTAGCTATGTGGGGTTATGTGCCGCCATTGGGGAGGGACACACTTCTCACATTGGATACACCGGATCAAAACACATACCCACTTCAGAAAGCCACTTTACTTGCCAAGTTTGGGCTGACCCCTGAGGGATACCGTCAGAGGTTCAGGGACAGCACCAAACAAACCACACAAACATGGGTAGATTTCTTTGATTTCTCCAGTAAGGCACTGAATGGATGGGTGCGGGGCAACAAAGTAGCAGATTATAAAGGTTTATATGACTTGATTCTGAGAGAGCATATGCTTAATGTTACTTATACAGATTTGCGCCAGCACCTAGTGGATAGTAAACTGACTGATCCCAGGAAGCTTGCTGAGGAGGCGGACCTCTGGGTTAGCACCAGAGTGTCCAAGAAGGTACCTGGGGGGGACTCCCACAAAGTTGGTCAGGGTTCCCAACAGAAGAAAGAGGGGGGAGATAAACTTGCAGATAAGGAACTCTCTAAAGGCCCCCAAAAGAATTCCCAGGGAGGGGGTGGCAACCCTTCCTTTTCTAAATTTGGGAAAAAGCCAGGGACATATGACAAGTCAGGGAAATCTAGCCCCAAATGCATGGAGTTTTACCAATATGGCCACTACAAAGGCGATCCACAGTGCCCCAAGAGGGCACCGTCCACTACCGGACAGGCACCTGGGTTGACTAGTGTAGCGCTCGGGGGGGAGATGGACCCAACTAGCTTTGGGGAGCAGGTAGAGACTTCCCTAGTGTCCCTGGGAGAAGGAGAAATGGTGCCCAAGGCCCACATGCCCAGGAATACTTCCAAGTATCGGCAGTGGGTCACCATTGATGGGCAGAAGGTGGAGGCTCTGCGTGACACAGGAGCCAGTATGACTACTATCAAGAGTCAGCTGGTGTCAACAGAGCAGATAGTACCTAATACATTCCACCAGGTCAGAGTCGCTGACAATCGCGAGAGTCACCTACCGGTGGCTCTGGTTCCCTTTGAGTGGGGGGGGTCTCTGGTACTCTGAAAGTAGCTGTGAGTCCTGCCATGCCTGTAGATTGTCTGTTAGGCAATGACCTTGAGCACACTGCTTGGAAAGAAGTGGAGCTCAGGTCTCACCTGGAGATGTTAGGGTTACCTGAGTGAGTCTGCATGACCACACGGTCCATGGCTGACCGAGAGGGAGGTCAAGGGCATCTGGAGCCCGGAACGATGGCCCAGAGAGCTGCCAGGAGGAGGGACCAGGGGTGCGGGAAACCGGCCCCAGCAGTTCCCACAGTGGCTGACGGGGCTCCTGAGGAGGAGGCTCCTGAGCCAACTGGGGAAGACATTGCCGCCCTGGGTGACTTACCTGAGCTTGCTGGCTGGCAAGTTGAGGGTGGACCCACCAGGGAGGAATTCTGCAAGGCGCAGAAAGAATGTCCCACTCTGGAAGGTTTGAGGAAACAAGCCTCAAACCAGGCAGCAGGCGACGCCTCTGGCGATCACCACCTATATTGGGAGAATGATCTCCTCTACAGTGAGCCTAAGGTTCCGGGCTTTGGGGAAGCACGTATGCTGGTGGTCCCCCAATGTTACCGAACCTTCCTACTGGGTCTGGCTCACGACATTCCCCTGGCAGGACATTTCGGGCAGGGCAAGACCTTTAACAGGCTTGTCACCCACTTTTATTGGCCCAAAATGAGGACACACTCAGAAAAGTTCTGCAGATCCTGTCCTACCTGCCAGGCCAGTGGTAAAGCAGGAAAAAGGGTTAAAACCCCCCTGATTCCACTTCCTGTCGTTGGCACTCCCTTTGAAAGGGTGGGCATCGACATTGTTGGTCCCTTGGACCCCAAAACTGCCTTAGGCAACAGGTTCATCCTGGTTTTGGTGGACCATGCCACCCGTTACCCAGAGGCAATCCCTCAGAGGACCGTAACTGCACAGGTGGTGGCCAGAACCCTGAAGGGGATATTTACCCGTGTAGGATTCCCCAAGGAAATAGTGTCTGACAGAGGCACTAACTTCATGTCTGCATACATGAAGTCTCTGTGGGATGCGTGTGGTGTAACTTACAAGTTCACCACACCCTATCACCCCCAGTCTAATGGTCTTGTGGAGAGATTCAACAAGACCCTGAAAGGCATGATTGGTGGCCTCCCTGAGGCCATGAGGCGTAAGTGGGACATCCTCTTACCATGCCTTCTCTTTGCTTACAGAGAGGTCCCCCAGAGGGGGGTAGGGTTCAGTCCCTTTGAACTTCTCTACGGGTACCCTGTCAGGGGACCCTTAAGCATTGTCCAGGAGGGATTGGAGAAAGCTCCAAAGACACCCCCTCAGGATGTGGTCAGCTATATGTTGGCCCTCCGCAACCAGATGACCCGCTTCTGGAAAGAAGCCCAAGATAACCTTGAGGCCAGTCAAGAGGTGATGAAACAATGGTATGACCAGAAGGCCACCCTGGTAGAGTTTCAACCTGGAGACAAAGTGTGGGTAATGGAGCCAGTAGAGCCCAGAGCTCTCCAGGACCGCTGGTCTGGCCCATTTGAAGTAAAGGAGCGGAAAGGGGAGGCCACTTACCTAGTGGACCTCCAAACCCCTAGGAATCCCCTAAGGGTGCTCCATGTGAACCGACTAAAAGCTCATTTTGAGAGGTCGGAGATCAACATGCTCCTGGTCACAGATGAAGGAACGGAAGAGGAGAGTGAACCTCTCCCCGACCTCCTCTCTGCCCAAGAAGGTGATGGGTCAGTAAGCGGGGTCATTCTGTCTGACTCCCTGACTCTAAATCAGAAAGGAGACTGCTATGAGCTGTTGGAGCAGTTCTCCCCCCTGTTCTCCCTTACTCCTGGACTGACCCACCTCTGTGTTCATGATATTGACACTGGTGACAGTCTCCCTGTGAAAAACAAAATTTACAGGTTGTCGGATAAGGTGAAGGCCAGCATCAAGGAGGAGGTCTCCAAGATGTTGACTCTAGGGGTTATTGAGAAATCCAGTAGTCCCTGGGCCAGCCCAGTGGTGTTGGTCCCTAAGGCTACTGCCCCAGGTGCGAAGCCAGAACTCCGGTTCTGTGTGGACTACCGGGGTCTCAACTCAGTCACACGGACTGATGCTCACCCCATCCCCCGAGCTGATGAGCTCGTGGACAGACTAGGCGCTGCCAAGTTCCTGAGTACGTTTGATCTTACTTCAGGGTACTGGCAGATCGCCCTGACTGAGGGTGCCAAGGAAAGATCCGCATTCTCAACCCCTGATGGCCATTACCAGTTCCGGGTGATGCCGTTTGGGTTGAAAAATGCCCCCGCTACCTTCCAACGGTTGGTTAACGGGGTCCTAGCTGGCAAGGATGCCTTCTGTGCAGCCTACCTGGATGACATAGCTGTCTACAGTTCCAGCTGGGAGGAACACCTGCTTCACCTCAAAGAGGTGCTTCAGGCCCTGCAACAGGCAGGTCTGACCATCAAGGCCAGTAAGTGCCAGATTGGGCAGGGTTCCGTGGTGTACTTGGAACACCTAGTGGGTGGTGGCAAGGTGCAGCCACTCCAGGCCAAGATTGAAACTATCAAGGCCTGGCAACCCCCACGAACACAGACTGAGGTGAGAGCCTTTCTAGGCCTCACAGGATACTACCGCAGGTTTGTCAAGGGCTATGGTACCATTGTAACACCCTTGACAGAACTCACTTCCAAGAAACAACCTAGGTTGGTGAACTGGACAGAGGCTTGTCAGAAAGCCTTTGACGCCCTGAAGGAAGCCATGTGCACGGCCCCCGTACTCATGGCCCCTGACTACTCCCAGGAATTTATCGTGCAGACAGACGCTTCAGAGCATGGCATAGGGGCAGTCCTAGCACAGCTGAATGAGGAGGGCAGAGATCAACCGGTAGTCTTTATTAGCAGAAGGCTATTACCACGGGAACAGAGGTGGAGTGCTATTGAGAGAGAAGCTTTTGCTGTGGTCTGGGCACTGAAGAAGCTAAGACCCTACCTGTTTGGGACTCACTTCCGGGTTCAGACAGACCACAGGCCCCTCAGATGGCTCATGCAGATGAGGGGTGAGAATCCAAAACTCTTGAGGTGGTCCATTTCCCTACAGGGGATGGACTTTACGGTGGAACATCGCCCAGGGGTTTACCACGCCAATGCTGATGGTCTCTCCAGGTACTTCCGCCTTAGCGATGAGAGCTCCCAGGAGGTCGGGTAGCTCTCCCCACTTTCAGCTGGGGGGACACATGTTAGACCTGACAGCCTTAGGGTAGTCACCCCTAACTTTTTGCCTGCCTCCCTCCACTTTGTGGACACTGTTTTTGCTGGTTTATAGACTCTGCGCACTTTACCCCTGCTAACCAGGGCTAAAGTGCATATGCTCTCTCCCCTAAAACATGGTAACCTGGAATCATACCTGATTGGACTATTTAATCTACTTATAAGTCCCTAGTAATGTGCACTACATGTGCCTAGGGCCTGTAGATTAAATGCTACTAGTGGACCTGCAGCACTAGTTGTGCCACCCACTTAAGTAGCCCCCTTAACCTTGTCTCAGGCTTGCCATTGCAAGGCCTGTGTGTGCAGTTTCACTGCCACCTCGACTTGGCATTTAAAAGTACTTGCCAAGCCTAGAACTCCCCTTTTTCTACATATAAGTCACCCTTAATGTGTGCACTAGGTAACTCCTAGAGCAGGGTGCTGTGTAGGTAAAAGGCAGGACATGTACCTGTGTAGTTATATGTCCTGGTAGTGTAAAGCTCCTAAATTTGTTTTTACACTACTGTGAGGCCTGCTCCCTTCATAGGCTAACATTGGGGCTGCCCTCATACACTGTTGGAGTGGCAGCTGCTGATCTGAAAGGAGCAGGGAGGTCATATTTAGTATGGCTAGAATGGTAATACAAAATCCTGCTGACTGGTGAAGTCGGATTTAATATTACTATTCTAGAAATGCCACTTTTAGAAAGTGAGCATTTCTTTGCACTTAAATCTTTCTGTGCCTTACAATCCACGTCTGGCTGGGCTTGGTTGACAGCTCCTTGTGCATTCACTCAGACACACCCCAAACACAGGGTACTCAGCCTCACTTCCATACATCTGCATTTTGAATGGGTCTTCCTGGGCTGGGAGGGTGGAGGGCCTGCTCTCACACAAAGGACTGCCACACCCCCTACTGGGACCCTGGCAGACAGGATTGAACTGAAAGGGGACCTGGTGCACTTCTTAGCCACTCTTTGAAGTCTCCCCCACTTCAAAGGCACATTTGGGTATAAAACAGGGCCTCTGCCCTACCTCATCAGACACTTGCTGGAGAAGAAACCTGAACCAGAAACTACATCCTGCCAAGAAGAACTGCCTGGCTGCTCAAAGGACTCACCTGTCTGCTTTCTACAAAGGACTGCTGCCTTGCTGTTGCCCTGCTGCCTTGCTGAACTCTTGTCTGGCTGTGAAAGTGCTCTCCAAGGGCTTGGATAGAGCTTGCCTCCTGTTCCTTGAAGTCTCAGGACCAAAAAGACTTCTCTCTTTTACTTGGACGCTCCGTGCGCCGAAAATTTCGACGCACAGCTTGTCTCGCGGCGAGAAAAACGCCGCACTCCGACGCACGGCATCGCAAGGACAACGCCGCCCGACCTCTAGAGGAGAAATCGACGCGACGCCTGCCGTGAGATCGTAATTTCAACACGCAGCCCCGCAGATCGAAGTCTAGAGGAGAAATCGACGCAACGCCTGCCGTGAGAGCGTAATTTCGACGCGCAGCCCCGCAGACCGACGCGCAGCCGGAGAACAAGCAGGAAAATCCACGCACAGACCCGGGACATCTGGTAATCCCCACGATCCACAGAAAGAGACTGACCGAGCGCCGGAAAACGACGCCGACTTCCCCGCGTGGAAAATAACGACGCAAGTCCGTGTGTGCTGGGGAGAAATCGACGCACACACCCTTTTTCCACGCACCTCTTCTCTTGTGGCCCTCTGAGGAGATTCTTCCACTCCCAACCAGGTACTTGTGCTTAAAAGAGACTTTGTTTACATTCTAAAGACTTAAGACACTTTATATCACTGTCCTGTGATATTTCTACAATTTTCCATTGCAACTTTATTCTTTTTGACCTGCAATTATCCTGATAAATATTATATATTTTTCTAAACACTGTGTGGTGTATTTTTGTGGTGCTATATGGTGGTATTGTATGATTTATTGCACAAATACTTTACACATTGCCTTCTAAGTTAAGCCTGACTGCTCGTGCCAAGCTACCAGAGGGTGGGCACAGGATAATCTTGGATAGTGTGTGACTTACCCTGACTAGAGTGAGGGCTTTTGCTTGGACAGAGGGTAACCTGACTGCCAACCAAAAACCCCATTTCTAACATAAGCCCTTTAAGGAATCGCAAATCGTGATTTCTACTGTGTAGAAATTGCAATTTCCGATTCCCAGAATAGGAAATCGCAACTAGGGATTTCCTATTTGCGATTCCTAATCTGATTTACCATGCATTTCCTAAATGTGATTTAGGCATTTCGGAGATGCAATTAACCTGGTGCAATTTCAAAAAAGCTTTTTTTTTTTTTTTATTGCAATAGAGCACACACATGCCCCTTAGGCATATGTGTGCTGTACAGGTGCACCCCTATTTTTGTGGTTCACCATGGGGGCCCTTTTGTCCATTGCCATCCTTGGTTTTGCACTTTCCTAAATAGCTATTTCCTACTTTGTAGGAATCACTCGTAGGTATCGCTATTAGGAAACTGGTATCTTAGTGCATGTGCATTTCTTAGATAGCGATTTCTATTTAAAAAATGCTAAAATGCATTTTCCTTCATCTGGCCCTAAATGATGTAAAATTCTTAGAGTTCCATTATAGAAAAAGTAGCCATGTGTTTGTAACTCACACTTTTATTAGCATAATATTATATTTATTAATCTCTGCTAGATAACCACTTGCATCCCTTTCAGATACATTGCACAGGTGGTGCCTCACATGGAATCAGATTGCTCTTTAAATTTTGTGCTTTTCTTGTAACATTTCTTGTGTGTTCAAAGACTGAGGTCAAATGCCAGGCGCTGTCTTCCAAGGATGCTTGTTTACTTTTCTTTCTCTGACTTTAAAATGAGAGTATTTATGTGAAAATCCTGCTGGATTCTGGGGGTAAGAAATAATTTGTTCTAGCACATGACAACATTTAAATGAACTGTATGAGTATTTAACAATATATCAGATTTATGAATGCAGAAATTAAGCAAATTGTTTGTTATTTCGGAAGCATGTTGGAAACAAGTACTTTAATATGATCAAAATGTGTCATTAAACTAGGTGATGGAATTTCCACACATTGTCATCTGTGCACTGTATAGGTTTATTAGTAAAATTGCATGAAAATGTGGTGTCTGTAATGGCAGTGTGGTACCACACCATGAATACTCCACTCTACACCACTCTGCTCTACTCTGCACCATTCCAGTTTACATTTCTGTATGCCACTGAACTCAGCCCCAGCTCCACTGTACGCCACTACACTCTATGCCTCTTCACGCTGGGCCCCTCTACTCTGCCCTGTACCACTCTGATCTATGCCAATGCACGCTTAGCCACTCTACTCTACACAACTACACTCTTTGAAACTGCACTGTACACCACTCCAGTCTAGGCCATACCAATCTACTCTGCACAACTCCACTCTGTGCCACTGTAACTCTACACCACTCTGCAACACTCAACTCTAGGCCACTCCACTGTATGCCAATACACTGTACATCTATGTCCTTTACTCGGTAAACACAACTCTATGCCCTTGCACTTAATGCTAATCCATTGTTTACCACTCTAATCTACTCTGCACCACTACACTCTATGCCACTTCACTCTACTTCACTTTATGCCATTATACTCTATGCCACTCTCCACAACTGTACTCCACCCTGCACCACTCCACTCTATGTCACTTCACTCTATTCTGAAACAATCTACTCTACGCCTCTGCACTCTACATCACTTTACTTCACTGTGTGTCACAACACTCTATGGGACTGCACTCCATGCCACTTTATTCTTAACCACTGCGGTATATGCCAATACATTCTACACAGCAGCACTCTATGCCACTGTAGTCTACTCTGCATCACTGTACACTACACCACTGCTCTCTATGCCAATCAACTCCACTCTACACCACTGCAGCTGACACTCTACTCTGCAACACTGCAGTCTCCACCACTGCACTCTATGCACTGCACTCTATGGCACTATTGTCAACACTGCACCACTCTATGCTACTCTACTCTAAACCATTCTAAGCCACTGCACTCTATGCCACTCAATGCCACTCTGCACTCTATGCCACTACACTCTATGGCACTCAACTCTACTCTGCACCACTGCCCTTTGCATCACTCAACTCTATACCACTCCACTCTGCACCACTCTACGACAATATACTCTATGCCACTGCACCATACACCACTGCATTTTTGCCACTTTACTCTACTCTGTGCCACTCAACTGTACGCTATTCTATGCTGCACCGGTCTACTCTGTGTCAATCCACTCTGCACCACTCCTCTCTGTGCCACTCCATTCTGCACCACTGCACTCTACCATGTACCACTCTACTCCACACCACTGCATTCTACAACACTGCATTGTTCGCCACTAAATTCAATGTCATTGCACTCAATGCCACTGCACTGTATACCAATATATTTTGCAACACTCTAGACCAATGCACTCTACACCAGTCCACTCTACACTATGTCACACCAGTTTATGCCACTCTAAGCGACTCTACCCTATGTCACTCTAAAAAACAACACTCTACTCCAGTCTTCACCATTTCATCCTATGACACTCCACACCACTCTTCTCTATGCCACTAACAGTTAGCCATACTGAACAGCAGCCATGCTGGTGGACAACTTAGTTAAAACACATTGACAGCGCCAATAGCTGTTGTATAAGTGAGACCTATTGGCTTTGTCAATTCTTGATTTCTGGACAGCTTCTGCAAAAATAATTGGCAAAGCCAAAACATTTTATCAGCAAAGCCTAAAGGTGAGACCTTGTGGTTTTGCCAATCCTTTTCATTTTTATTGCATGGATGAATAGTTTGCTTGATGAAACCACTTCCCCATCACTTCTATTAAGTATGGGGCTGTTCTCTTCTAAGTCCCATTTTGGAAACACTCTTCCGCCCTCATTTACAAGGGCATTGTGCCACCAGAACATCCCTTTTACCGGTGTTCCGGTGGCGCAATGCCCTACACCATATTTTTGTGGCTTAATGTCAATTTGTAAATACAGCCCCTTTATATGCATCACTTTGAGTGAAAGGGGCGTGCAATGGGTGTTGCTGTGGTCATTCCACTGCAACACCAAATGCCTTTTGATGCTGCCCCAGATTTATGAGAACAGCGCCAAAAAATGCCACCCCAGGGGTAGCGTTAGCATGGTGCAACAAGAAGCACTTTTATTTCTCCTCCTTTTTGCTGTTTCTATGTATGCTGCATTCTGCAGCACACACAGGAAGAGCAAAACACCATTAATGATTGTTTATGTGCAGGAAGTTGTCTCTTCCTGCACACAAACAATCATTAAATAATGACAATTTGCTACTCCTATGTGTGCTGCATTGTGTAGCACACATAGAAGTAACAAATCACCATTATTGTGTATGTGCAGGAAGGGGCACCATCCTGCACATAAACAATCATTCCCTGAAACGCTACTGGTGGAAGGGTGCCTGAGTGGGTGCTAAGCAGCTAATTTTAGTACCAGCACTAAGGAAAACACAGGGGTGCGTGCTATTATAGTAAGTATGGCGCATCCCTGCGTTTCTGAAGTGACACAGCGCGGTGCAGCCAAATTTGCTGCACCCCTTCATAGTAAATGAGGCCTGTTTACAGGGAGATCTTGTTTTGTCTTAATTGCTTACTGAACCATAATAATCCTTGTAATCCCGGTGTTCATAGAATAAGAAGCAATGAGGCAACTGCATGCTATGTTTTCAATGTATTGCGAACCTTCAATGAGTGTTTAAAGACTTTCAATTGCTGTTCTATTGGAGCCAAAAAGGACCTGCAGTAAGCATGTGTGCAAAAGAATAGTTGTCGTTCTTCAGAATACCGTCTTTTATTAAAGATATGCTTGAGACTGGCCCATATTTTACACACATTATTTTAAGTGACCCACTGTATATTATCTTTTATTTCAAGCTTTCTCTGTCCACGAGTGATAAATTGTTGGCTTTACAATAATGTAAACAAGAGATTCCTCTTACATAACTGAAGTGCAGCTCCTGCCCCAGACCACGGCAGTCCTTTTTAGAGTAATGTAATCTCATACTCTATTGTGGGAAAAAGTTCGATGTGAACAAGGGGAGCGCTCTGTGACTACCATTTTACACAGTCTGGTTTATGAGTCACAAATATGGGGAGGGGTGTTCATACTTAACATCTGAGGCTGCCAAAAATGAGATAAGTCGATCCTGCTTTCAGAAGATTTTTGCCACATGCAGAGTGGGAGAATCACTTTGGAAATTGGGACTTAATAAATCTAACTCATCTGAGTAGTTCTGCTTAATTTCCAGATAATGTTAATCTACAGCTCTCCAGGAAAAAAAGATTCAAATTTGATACATTTTTAAAATTAAACACCAACGTTTACTGTTATAGGTCTAATAGAAAGGGTGGAGGAAGATGGTCAATTCAATTTAACTTCATAAATATAATAGTATTTTTACACACTAGTACAAGTTGGATGTGATCTTAAATTCAAATTATTGACTCAGTGTGCCGATTGTTATCTTCTCACTTCGTTTCAAGGTAGGTTCAGAAGGGATTTTATTCATTTGATACTGTGGTCAGAGCCTGATACACAATGCTCTTATAGTGAAAGGTTGTGGTACTGCTGTGTAAACTGCCACCAAATTTCCAAGCGTAACTCACAAAGGTTTTTCTGTGAGTAGCTATACTTTACTGCAGAATTAGGCATGGCATTTTCATGACTTTAAAAGACTATGGATCAGATTTGTAAACATTTTGCGCTGTGTTTGCATCACAAAAGTGACGCAAATCTTTTTTTGTACATGGTTGGTAGATGGGCGTACCCATGCAACCCCCATGTTTTTGACACAAAACAATATCAACTAACAATAGTAAACGGGGGTTTGCATAAAAAATTAACACATTTAAAAGCAGGTGTCAAAAAGATAAATGTTTGTCAAGACTAGCACGTGCTGTAATTCAAAACAGTTGTGTCAGGATCATGGTATTTCCCTGGGCCAGTTCCTCCTAAACGACCAGCTACTGGCCGTTTAGGAGTAGCGGTTTAGCTACTGGCACACAGCAGCCAAAGAGCCACTCGCAAATGCACTGGTCCACACGCTGTATACTATGAGTGCGAGCGCCACCAGATTACCTGGCTGTACAAAGTAATCAGAGAACATACTGGGGTCTCTATGGCGTCCTTATTGCAAAAATCGTAAGAGGACATATGTGATTTAAATGTATCCAATATACACTCTTGCACCAAGCTTATCTGACCCCCCAGCAAAACTTAACCACATATTTCCTATGGCAAACCTTACATGTCCCAGATGCCACTCTGACACAGCAGACTTCTGAAATTTGTTGTGCGACTGCCCTACCCCGGCTGCTTGCTGGCAGAAAGTCCATAACACCCTGGCATCATTCACTGAACTCACACACCTAACTTCATGAGAAGCAACAGCTCTAGGGGTCTATAAAAGGGAGCCAAAACACAAAGGGGCATATTTACAAGACCCTAGCGCCACCTTAGCTTCATTATTTTTGATATTAAGGTGGCACTAACCAATCCTCCACCCTGCGCCATATTTACAAAGTGGTGCAATGCAAGCATTGCATCACTTTGTAACCCCTTGCCCCACATAATACCTACGATGGGTATAATGTATGCAAGGGGGGCGTTCCCCAGCAAGGAGGTCCCAAAAAATTGGTTCAGCGAAATTTACAAGATTTCAGGGGAGGCGTTAAAGTGACACTAGTGCATTCGCCTGTGGGCCTCACTGTGCTTTGCTGGAGTAGCACCAAAAATGTTGCTGCTAGTCCAGCAAAGCCCCACAACATTGTAAAAAAGTTTGACGCGATTTTCCTAATGTGCGCCATGCTGCGCTGTATTGTAAATACAGCGCTATCATGGTGTCGTTAGGTGGGTGGAGGGTGACACAAGGAAACTGGTGCATCTGAGCCAATGCTCCAATTCCTTGTAAATATGCCCCATAGTTTGGGTCTGCTTTAATAAACTGGCGCTGCTACTAGCCAAAAGAGACATTACCCTACATTGGAGGGCCTCCCAGCCGCCACCTCTGATCAAATGGCAAAACGCCCTTCTCCGGTGGGGTGATGCCGAGAGCATGAATCTGCATTATAGGGAGGCTTGTCGCCTTCATAAATGGCCCACAGTGGGCACATGGGACATCATGCTTACACAATTCCATGAGAAAACATGTTTGGCCGACACCCTCCGTACATCCACCAGCAACCCATTTATGGTCAAATGACACATGGCATGCACCTGCTGCTCTCCCACACCTGCTCAGTAAGTCTTCCTTCATCTCCCTAGTGCATGGACCCTGTTATCATTATCTCTGCCACTCATCTAGAAGTCCTGCTCCTTGCTATGATACACCCTCAGGTGACCTCCCCGAATCCACCATTCCTCCCCTGACACTGTGATCCCATAAGACTTTTGCTACCTTGTTACTTGCTCCTCCCCAATTTACTGCTTTAGAGGTGCCCATACTTACAATTGACTCAGCGGAACAACGGGTTCATTAACCACCTAGTTCAGACAGCACAGTTAGCTTGCATTCTTTCTCCTCCAGTAGAAGTTCACCTAAAGCCTTACCTTCACTTCTTGTCCAACCTGTATCTTGTAGTGGACTCAACTTCAGATCAATATGTATTTGTTGTCTACTGATAATCATGACATTCCTGTTATGTTCACATAATGCTTCTATGCCATTTTGTACAGGTAAAAAATCTCAATAAAGAGAATTTGAAGAAAAAAAACAAGGATAAATGTTTTATTTTCTTCTTTCTTTTCTGACTTTGCATTTATGAGGCACTGTACAGCACACATACAAAGCAGGATTATTATTTTTTTAAGTTATAGGGGGTCATTACAACATTGGCGGTAAAAGGCGCTTACCGCCGTGCAGAAGTTCGCCAACACACCGCCACGGTCGCGGAATTCCGCCACAGCTATTATGACCCACATCTCGAAATCCAACAAAATTCAGACACCCACACAAGTCCGCCACACCAAAGGTCAGTGATAAACTGGCGAAAACAAAACCTCCACCGTCACGCCAACAGAAATACGCCCACACTATCACGACACACAAATCCACGTGGTGGTCTTTCAACCGCGGTATTCCATTGGCGGTACACACCGCCGCGCTCAAAATACACACACACATACAAAACACCACCACATTGGACAATTCGAAATACACACACCTGATACACATACACACACCACTCCCACACACCCATTACAATATAAAACACACACCCACATCACCCACAAACCCCCACGACAAAAAATTCAGAAAGAAGGCCAGAGAGAGACACCATCATCCACAAACTAGCATCCACAGGCACTCAACACCATCACCCACACAACTTCCACGCACAAAACACCACACACCACTACATATCACCACACTTAACACCACACACACCACCCCACACATCACCTACACCACCCCATGGC
The DNA here is from genome assembly GCF_031143425.1 of Pleurodeles waltl. Taxonomy (NCBI): domain Eukaryota; kingdom Metazoa; phylum Chordata; class Amphibia; order Caudata; family Salamandridae; genus Pleurodeles; species Pleurodeles waltl. The sequence continues at coordinate 272,639,703 of NC_090436.1, read as the reverse complement.
ACGGCAAAGACACCCCAGTTTTTCGGAGGAGGAGCTCAGGGTCATGGTGGAGGAAATCGTCCGGGTAGAGCCACAGCTATTTGGAGCACAGGTGCAGCACACCTCAATTGCAAGGAAGATGGAGCTATGGCGAAGAATAGTCGACAGGGTCAACACCCAAGAAATCGGGGCGACATCAGGAAGAGGTGGAACGACCTACGGGGGAAGGTGCGTTCCGTGGTCTCAAGACACCACCAGGCGGTTCAGCGGACTGGCAGCAGACCCCCACCTCCTCACCCACAACTAACAACATGGGAGGAGCAGGTCTTGGCGATTCTACATCCTGAGGGCCTCGCAGGAGTCAGTGGAGGAATGGACTCCGGTAAGTCAACCCTTTAACTACCATATCCCCCACCCTACCTGCATGCTATCACATACCGCCACCCTCGCCCCCTCCCCTATCACTCCAACTCATCACAAATGTACCAATATCACAAACCACACATCCCAACACCAAGCCCTGCATGCAACACCAAAGCATGGACACCCATCAGTAAAGCATGCCCACTGCACATACCCATACACACCCCTAAACCATCATCACACAAGCCCCCACACAGGAATGCAAGCACTGGGGTACACGCTCACCCACCCATTGCACACCATGACACACACAGATGCAATAATCATGCTTTTCCACCCCTGAAGGACCACTACCCAATGTCACCAGACAGGAGGGTCCAGACATCTCCACCCCACCCACAGAAGAGGCCCACAGTGATGACAGCAGCTCTGTCCAACTGGATCTAGATGACCATCCCGGACCATCGTAGGCCTCGGGATAGTTGGTTCCCCTCACACAGGCACAGGCCACCACAGACCTTCCCCCCTCTGGTAACACCAGCACAGCACCCACCCAGCGGGCCCATACCTCTGTCCCCAGGACACGTCAATCAGCTGTGTGTCCACCACTATAGGGAACCCAGGATAACCCACCACCCCAACAACAACAGGGACCTGGGGGTAGTGGTAATGGGCACACGGTCCAGGGGACGAAGGCCCAGGAACACAGGGGAACTGGGAGGGCTGCTGTGCGACAGGGGTCGGACAGGCCAAGGGAACCCACTCTCCATGAGGTCCTCTCCTCCATCATGGGAGCATACCACCACTCCCAGGAGACGATGGCAACGGTACTGGCCAAGTTTCAGGAGACCCAGCGCATGCAGGAGGAACAGTATTTGGGGTTCAGGGAGGAACTCAGAACCATCAGCTCCGCCCTGGGCACCATTGTAGGGGTGCTGAAGGAAATACTCAACACCAGGAGGGACACTGTGGCACTCCAAGGGGCCCCTGACACTAGCATGGACGATGAACTGCCCACCACCTCCGCCGGCGCTAGTGGACAGGAGGCACCGCCACAGGACCACCACACCAGTACCCCACCCCCTGCAGACGGAGAACCACCCCGCAAACGGTCCCTGAGATCCAGGAACAAGACAGAGCACAATGCCAAGACCCCCGCCAAGAAATGAGACCACCCTGATTGTCAGCCTACTGTCCCACTTTGTAACCCTGTCCATATTGAAACTGCCCCAGCTCCACTTCCTATGCCCATATGGGAAATGCACCTATGAGACAAATAGACTGGACTCTGCCATGGACACTCCTCCGCCATCACCCCTCACCATTTAACTTCCCCCTCCAATATTTTGTATGTAAATAAACACACCTAAAGCACCAAAAGATCTGGAGTCTGTCTGTGATTTTGAAATAGTGTATTTGCAATTACAGTGACAAAATTTCCAGGAAGTAGGAATGTCAACATACCTATGTCACGCAGCTCTAGTCCATGAGGAATCTAAGCAAATGACACACGTTGGGACCCACACCTGTGAAACCATAAGGGAAAGTGACAACTCAGTGACCATACACTGGGTGAAATCGACAGACATGATAGAGGTAGAAGTGTAAAAGTACGTGTAGTAGGCAGGAATTTATTCTCACCTGTGTTTCACTGGAAATATTGCTGGATGACTGAGTCCCTGTTGTCAATGTCTTCTTCCTCTGCTTCCTCCTCATCACTGTCCACAGGCTCCAAAGCTGCCACAACACCGCCATCTGGACCATCCTCCTGCAGAAAAGGCAACTGTCGTCGCAAAGCCAAGTTATGAAGCATACAGCAGGCCACGATGATCTGGCACACCTTCTTTGGTGAGTAGAATAGGGATCCACCTGTCATATGGAGGCAGTGGAACCTGGCCTTCAGGAGGTCGAAGGTCCGCTCGATCACCCTCCTAGTACGCCCATAGGCCTCATTGTAGCATTCCTCTGCCCTTGTCCTGGGATTCCTCACTGGGGTCAGTAGCCATGACAGGTTGGGGTAACCAGAGTCACCTAATAGCCACACAGGGTGCCTCTGGAGTTGACCCATCACATAAGGGATGCTGCTATTCTGCAGGATGTAGGCGTCATGCACTGAGCCAGGGAACATGGCATTCACATGGGAGATGTACTGGTCTGCCAAACATACCATCTGTACATTCATCGAATTATAACTCTTCCGGTTCCTGTACACCTGTTCACTCCTGTGGGGGCGGGGACCAAAGCCACATGGGTCCCGTCAGTGGCACCTATGATGTTGGGGATATGTCCAAGGGCATAGAAGTCACCTTTCACTGTAGGCAAGTCCTCCACCTGAGGGATAACGATGTAGCTCCGCATGTGTTTCAGCAGGGCAGACAACACTCTGGACAATACGTTTGAAAACATAGGCTGGGACATCCCTGATGCCATGGCCACAGTTGTTTGAAAAGACCCACTTGCAAGGAAATGGAGCACTGATAGCACCTGCACTTGAGGGGGGATTCCTGTGGGATGGCGAATTGCTGACATCAGGTCAGGCTCCAACTGGGTACACAGTTCCTGGATTGTGGCACGGTCAAACCTGTAGGTGATTATCAGATTTCTTTCCTCCATTGTCGACAGGTCTACCAGCGGTCGGTACACTGGAGGATTCCGCCATCTCCTCACATGTCCCAGCGGACGGTGCCTATGAGGGACAACAGCGACCAGATAGTCAAACAAGTCAGAGGTATGTACCCACAGTCTACACAGAACACGATTCATACACAAAATCTGGCCTGTATGTGTGCTGAGAGTAGGCCTAGGTATGTGTGACACAGTTGGTAATTAGGCCATGTGGGCCCCTGAAATGGCAGCTGCCTGACCTCTAAAGTGGGACAATGGGATGTGAGGTAACTGCGCTGGCGTTGTACACCGTCGCAGTTGGCGGTCAAAGACCGCGGTGCAATGCTGCATTGTTTAACATTGGACCTTATGGGTCCCAGGAGCCAATGACGATGTACGCCGGCGGTGATGGTACGCACCGCCCCAGACGTGACCACCGCGGACTTGACGGCCTTTTCTAGCTGTTGAATCACTCAATACCTGATCTTCGACAGGAGAGGACCTACACTGCAAGTGCTGCTGTGACCTCGGTCTGGAAGAGACAATGGCTCGTGCATCTGGTGAAAGGGCCCCTGCCTTCACATCGGAGGAGTTGGAGAAGCTTGTGGACGGGGTCCTTCCCCAGTACTCGTTACTCTACGGTCCTCCAGACCAACAGGTAAGTACACTGGGGGCATGTTGTATGGGCTATGCCTGTGTGGAGAGGGCTGGTTGTAAGAAGGAAGGGGGCAGAGTTCTGAGTGCATGAAAGAGGGTGGGTGCATGTGCCACATGGCAAGGGTAGGGATGGGGGCCACTCACTTTGACGGCGCAGTTGGTAATGACTTCTCTTCTTCCCCTGTACATTTCATCTAGGTCAGCGCCCACCAGAAGAAGGATATTCGGCGTGCCATCGCCAAGGACGTCCGGACCCTTGGGGTCCACCACAGACTGAGCACCCACTGCCGGAAGAGATGGGAGGACATTCGCCGCTGGAGCAAGAAGACGGCGGAGGCTCAGCAGGGGATGGCCTCCCAACGTGGGAGGGGTGCCCGTCGAACCATGACCCCCCTGATGTTCCGGATCCTGGTGGTGGCGTACCCGGAGTTGGATGGGCGCTTGAGGGCATCACAGCAGACACAAGGGGGTGAGAACACTCTCATTCAGCTGACTTTGCGCGCCGTGGAGGGGTCTGGGTGGGGGAGGAGGGCTGTGGGTTTCCCTAGGCCAGGGCGAGTTCCGTAGGCTAGGCCCCTTCGTAAGGCATGGCCTGTGGCCCACCACCCCACCTCTGTAGAGTGCCAAGTACAGCTATTCATGCACCTGTGTCATCTATGTGTGCAGATGTCGTCCATAGCCTTGTAGGCCATTTCCCAGGATTTGCACTGTAGAGCCCAACAGCGCGACGTAGTGCAGGGGGCTGCTGTGTTTGTCTTGTCCGCCAACGGTAGCGGTAAGCCATGCACTCAACCTGTCTTTCCTCTCCCCCCCCCTTTTTTGTGGTCTCCCTGTTCTTGTGTGCATTAGCATCATCAGGCGGAGGAGCAGTGGCAGCGGAGCACGAGGGAGCTGTATCCCACATGGCCATGGAGGGCCACACTACGGACTCTGAATACACCAGTGGGATGGAGGGCGAGGGGAGCACCACGGTGGTGACAGGTGCTGAAACCAGCGACACGGACTCGTCCTCCGATGGGAGCTCCCTTGTGGTGGCGGCAACATCTGTGCCCCCCACTACTACAGGTACACTGCCACACCCCTACCAGCACCGCCCTCCCAGCAGCCCCTCAGCGTGTGCCCCGTGCCCGCTCACCCAGGAGGGTGGGCATCACCTTCGCCCCAGGCACCTCATCCCCTGTCACCTCTGCTGCCCTCAGTGAGGAAGCCATTGACCTCCTCAGGTCACTCACTGTTGGGCAGTCTACCATTCTGAATCCCATCCAGGATGTAGAAAGGGAGTTGCAACACACAAATGCATTCCTGGAGGGCATTCATTCTGGTCAGGCTGCCCTTCATCGAACCGTTCAAACTCTGGCCTCAGCACTGATGGCAGCCATTGTCCCTGTGTCTAGCCTCCCCCCTCCAACTTCCTCCACCCAAACCCAATCCCCTGTACCTCTGCCTATCCCAAGCACACCATCAGACCAGCCTGCACACACCTCACCACACAAGGGAAGCTCAGGCAAACATAAGCACCACACATCCCACAGGCACTCACGCAAGCATCACACACATACAGACACACCAACATCCACTGCCTCCACTGTGTCCCCCTCCTCCTCGTCTCCCTCCTCCCTCCCAGTCTCGTCTACACTCACACCTGCATGCACTACCACTACGTCCCGCACCAGCACACCCACCACCACACCCCGCTCACGTGCAGTCACCACCCCCACTACCATTCACACGTCCCCTGTGTGTCTGTGACGCCCCCTCCCAAGATACACAAACGCAGGCACACACCCACCCAACATACATCCACCTCACGACAGCCTCCAGCGCATGCACCTGCACCCAAAGCAACAAAACATACACCTCCTACAACCACCACCTCTTCCTCCACTCCCAAACCCCCTCCAGCTACCCGTCCCAGTGTCTCCAAACAACTTTTCCTGTCCACCCTTAACCTATTTCCCACCCCCCCCGTCCAACTCATAGGTCCCGTACTAGCACCTCAGCCACAAAATCACCGGGACCAGTGGTGCCTGTTGTCACAGGTTTGTGGAGTGCACCGGCCACCAGGCCAGCCAGTGTATCACGAAGCCAGATCACAGCCAGTCCCCCCCACCCCCTGTGAAGCACCAGAAGTTGGCCAGTGCCCGGCGGGAGAGGAGGAAGACTCCAGCCACCCAAGCCGCTCACAGGGGTCCCGGGGGGAGTGTGGACTCAGCTGTGACTCCTCCCAAGGTGGGAAAGGGGCAGAAGAAAACCGCAAAGTCTGGGAGGAGCAGCACGGTGGAGACGACCGCCATCATCGCAGCTGGCCAGGACGCCACTGCCAGCCCCATCGTCGCTTCCCAGGACGCCACCGCAAGCCCCATTGTCGCTGCCCAGGAGGACCCCGCCACCCCCATCGTCGCTGCACAGAAGGACCCCGCCAGCCACAGCCCAGCTGCCCAGGAGGGCCCCGCCAGCCACAGCCCAGCTGCCCAGGAGGGCCTCGCCAGCCACAGCCCAGCTGCCCAGGAGGACCCCGTCAGCCACAGCCCAGCTGCCCAGGAGGACCCCGACAGCCACAGCCTAGCTGCCCAGGAGGGCCCCGCCAGCCACAGCCCAGCTGCCCAGGAGGACCCCGCCAGCCACAGCCCAGTTGCCCAATGAAGGACCGCCAGCCCCAGCCCAGCTGCGCAATGAAGGACCGCCAAGTCAAGCACCGCTGAACAGGGCAAGGACCGCCAAGTCAAGCACCGCTGAACAGGGCAAGGACCGCCAAGTCAAGCACCGCTGAACAGGGCAAGGACCGCCAACTCAAGCCCCGCTGAACAGGGCAAGCACCGCTGAACAGGGCAAGGACCGCCAAGTCAAGCACCGCTGAACAGGGCAAGCACTGCCAACTCAAGCACCGCTGAACAGCGCAAGCACCGCTGAACAGGGCAAGGACCGCCAAGTCAAGCACCGCTGAACAGGGCAAGGACCGCCAACTCAAGCACCGCTGAACAGGGCAAGCACCGCTGAACAGGGCAAGGACCGCCAAGTCAAGCACCGCTGAACAGGGCAAGGACCCCCAACTCAAGCACTGCTGAACAGGGCAAGCACCGCTGAACAGGGCAAGGACTGGCAAGTCAAGCACCGCTGAACAGGGCAAGGACCGCCAACTCAAGCACCGCTGAACAGGGCAAGGACCGCCAACTCAAGCACCGCTGAACAGGGCAAGCACTGCTGAACAGGGCAAGGACCGCCAAGTCAAGCACCACTGAACAGGGCAAGAACCGCCAACTCAAGCACCGCTGAACAGGGCAAGCACTGCTGAACAGGGCAAGGACCGCCAACTCAAGCACCGCTAGCCCGTGAGCGGCAGGGGCAGTGACGCAACATGGACCGTCACGGGGTGAGTGATGCACTCTGGGCACCAGTCCCCCTCCAGAACCAGTGGGGACATGCATCCACTCCGTCTGTCCTGCACAGGATGAAGCACTCTGGGCACCAGTCCCCCTCCAGAACCAGTGGAGACATGCATCCACTCCGTCTGTCCTGCACAGGATGAAGCACTTTGGGCACCAGTCCCCCTCCAGAACCAGTGGAGACATGCATCCACTCCGTCTGTCCTGCACAGGATGAAGCACTCTGGGCACTGGTCCCCCTCCAGAACCAGTGGAGACATGCATCCACTCCGTCTGTCCTGCACAGGATGAAGCACTCTGGGCACCAGACCACCTCCAGAACCAGTGGAGACTGTTATCCACTTGTCCCAGGATGGGACAGTGGGCAAACCACCCACTGGAGAGACTTGAGAGACTGTGGCTTTGCACTCCCCAGGATGGTACAGTGGGCAAACCACCCACTGGAGAGACTTGAGAGACTGTGGCTTTGCACTCCCCAGGATGGTACAGTGGGCAGACCACCCACTGGAGAGACTTGAGAGTCTGTGGCTTTGCACTCCCCAGGATACAGCAGTGGGCAACCCACCCACTGGAGAGACTTGGATACATCAATGGGCATGGAGCCCCCTCGTGGATCTGGCGTCGTGCACTCATCCGGCTGAGGTGCCCCCCCTTCCCTTCCCCCTGAGGTGCCTGTTGTATTTCCATCTGATGCCCCTGCAGTGTACTCTCCATCATGTTCGGGTATCTTGTGTGGACCTCACCCATGCATTTTGGGCCCAGTGGTCCACGGACTATGACTGGTGCAATACCTGGACTACTATTCGTGGTGTATATTTTGTTAATAGTGTATATATGTATATATTTGCTTACTGAATTTTGATATATTACAATGGTTACACTCATTTCCTTTTGTCTTTGCATTCTTCCGGGGGGGGTTGGGGGGTGTTACTGTAATGTTTGGATATGCATTGGTGTGTGTGTTGTAGTGGGTGAGGGTGGCGGTGGGGGTTGGGGTGTTGTGTGTGTGTATCCCTGTTTTTTGCCTCCCCTATGTCGTAGGTGCAGTACTCACCGTGGTCTTCGCCGCCGGCGTTGGTGCTCCTGGTACAGGAGCAGGAAGACTAGCGCAGGAAGAATATGTAGTTCCGGCTCCATGGTGTCGTCGTTCCTCGTGGAGTGTGTAGAGGTGAGCGTTTTCCCTTCGAAATGCCTGTTTCCGCTGTGTTTTTATCCGCGGTGAATCCGCCCCGGAAAAGGTGGCGGATTGGCCTGTCATAATAGTGTGGGCGGTACATTGTCTCCCGCCTGTCTGTTGGCGGTGACCGCCGAGCTGTTTGTTTGTACCGCCGTGGCGGTCTAAGTGTTAAAGTGGCTGTCTTTGTTGGCGGTTTCCGCCACGGTCGTAATTGCAAAATTTTAACCCCCGGCCTGTTGGCGGTCTTACCGCCGCTTTAACACTGTCCGCCAGGGTTGTAATGACCACCATAGTGTTTTGCACTAAAAGAGAACCCTTCTAGTATAAAACCTAGGCTAAACTCACGCACGCAGCCTTGCACTATGTGGCAAAGGAGTGTGTTTGGCGCTTAGGCCCGTATTTATACTTTTTGACGCAAAACTGCGCTAACGCAGTTTTGCGTCCAAAAAATTTGCGCCGGCTAACGCCATTCTGAAGCGCAATGCGGGTGCCGTATTTATTGAATGACGTTAGCCGGCATTAGCCGCCGGCGCTGTCTGGTGTGCGTTGAAAAAAACAACGTACACCAGGCAGCGCCGGCGTAGGGGGATATGGAGCTTGGGCGTGAAAAAATGGGGCAAGTCAGGTTGAGGCAAATTTTGCGCCTCAACCCGATTTGCGCAATTTTTTTCCACTCCCAACCCCCATAGAAATGACTCCTGTCTTAGCAAAGACAGGAGTCATGCCCCCTTGCCTAATGGCCATGCCCAGGGGGCATAGTGGCATGTAGGGGGGCACAAATCAGGCCCCCCAATGCCACAACAAAAAAAAAAAATACTTACCTGAACTTACCTTAATGTCCCTGGGATGGGTCCCTCCAGCCTTGGGTGTCCTCCTGGGGTGGGCAAGGGTGACAGGGGGTGTCCCTGGGGGCATGGGAGGGCACCTCTGGGCTCCTTCAGAGCCCACAGGTCCCTTAACGCCTGCCTTTTGCAGGCGCAAAAAAACGGCGCAAAAGCGGCGCACGTCATTTTTTTTGACCCGCCCACGCCCGGGAGTGTAAATACGGCGCACATGCCGCGGAGTCACTTTTTTAGACGTGAACGCCTACCTTGCATATTATTAACGCAAAGTAGGTGTCCACGCAAAAAAATGACGCTAACTCCATGGACTTTGGCGCTAGACGCGTCTAACGCCAAAGCATAAATATGGAGTTAGTTTTGCGTAGGAATTGCGTAAAAAAAAACGACGCAATTCCGGGGCAAACGGAGTATAAATATGCCCCTTAGTATCAGAATTCTGCACCAGCGCTATAGAGAGGGGAGGAGAAAAAGTCCCATTTCTGTGTAGATATTGAGCTCTCGTGCACCCTCCCTATCACGCAGCACAGCATTTTTTGTGGCTGTGCTGCACTGGATGACACGTTTGTAAATCTGGCACTATGACTATTTTCCGCACAATCATGACCAGTAATTGTGCTTCCAGTAAATACTTGCATTGTGAGTGCTGTATTTGCCAAGTACACAATATGAGCCTCATCTCATGGTTTAGAACTCAGAGTAGGGGTTACTGATCTAATAGCACACATTTTCTGTCCTTCCAAAATGCTTAGCCTCAGATGTTACACAGTTCACTTGCATGATTTTCAGCAGGCTTGACCTGGCAAAAATGGACTGTGCAAACACCCACATGGTGGGAAATTTGTGCCAAGCACTAATCTCAAGTTCTTGTGGAAACAGGAACATGTGGCCAAATTGGGATTTGAGGGTCAGTTAGAACAAGGCCCAACAATGTTTCTTCATGGACATGCTTCACAAGGCATTTTCTATGAGAAAGCAGGTCTTTAACCAAGATATTTTTGAGTAGGTCATACCATAATCTACTCAGAGAAAATGCTTTGAGAGTCAAGTGTACATTAAGAGTAAGACTGGAATACTCTCTGAAAAATCTTTAACCCAGAGTTAATAAATAGGAATTCAAATAGTAGAGAATCTTAGTGGTTAGGACTTCCAGTGCTCATTGAGATGTTGTCTAGTAGCTAGGAAACACAGAATTCTATTGCAGGAATCCTTGACTCTGCACTGGTGCTAGGGTAAAAGCCAAGGGGCATATTTGTGAGTCCCTAATGCCACCTTGGTGTCATTATTTATTACGCTAATGTGGCCCAACAAGGCCAAAATCCCAGTGCCATATTTACAGAGTGGCGCAATGCATGCATTGCGCCACTTTGTAACCCTTTGCGCTACATTATGCCTGCGCCAGGCATAATGTATGCAAAGGGGGCGTTCCCCGTTAGGGTGATTGAAAAAATGGAGCAAGGAAATCTAACATATATCCTTGCGTTATTTTTTCCAGCACTTTTAACGCCTGCTCTGAGCAGGCGCTAAAAGGGAGCACACCATTGTTCACAATGGGCCCCTATGTACTCTGCAGGAGTAGTGCCAAAATGTTGGCGCTACTCCTGCAGAGTACATCAATAGCGTCATAAAAATTACACTATTGCCCACTACCCTGCACCATGATATGCTGTAATTTAATTACGGCGCACCCAAAGTGGCAGTAAAGGGTGCAAGAAAAGTGGTGCTGCACTGGGTGCAGCACCATTTTTCTTAAATATGCCCCCAAGTTTCTATATGATGTCTGTGTTTCAGATCAGATATTTCAAAGAGTTCTGTACAGAGACTGCTATGACACCATTTGCACCTTTAGGAAAAATATCAGTCACTGAGATAATCTACAGGACTATTTGTATATAAGTGATGAATTCAAAAATCTTTTATTGAAAAGACTAAAAGCTATAAAGTTCATATGCTTGAACACAGAGGGCCAATGGAGAGCAGATATGAATGAGAAACATACTACATTCTTGACAGTTATGTGATGAAAACCACTACTGCGCCATCTGAAAATAAGTTTCCATGGTCAGGATGAGGAGAAGCAATTGGAAAAAATGTTGCCACCTGCTATACTCCCCATTATTAAGAATACTAGGCTGATAAAAAAATAATAATACTGGTTTCTGCACTAATCTGTGGTAGAGCTCTTGATGAACTTTAAATCTGAGATCATTTTACTTCATTATTTTACTTTTTTACACTGTACCAGTGTTCAGACATTATAACTATGATGGAAGGTCATTCATTCATTAACGAACAGAAGGTTGACCCCCCTAACTTCCATCCATGCTTGGCAGTATCTATAAGGTACCAGGGTAAAGATAAAAGAAGAAGGCTGGGAAACATAATTAAATATTTACTAAATTGCTTTTAAGAGAACTGTGGGAAACTCCATGAAAAAAGCATGACATTGTGAAGAGTATATATATAGGTAACTATTTGAGAACCACCAGTAAATAGGCATGTTGTTTTCCTGAAACATGTATTCATCTGCAATGAAATCTCATGTGCTAGTAGTGAAACTAGTTTTTTACTGCTGTGAGGCTCATCCATCCCATAGGATAGCATCGAGGATTTCTAATTATATTCAATGAACTGTAACTCCTAAACTACAGGTGGTAAATATATTATGTTTGATGTCTATGAACTTTTAATAATAAATGCTCTTTAACTGTAAAGTCAGATTTATCATTATAACTTTGAAAATGCCACTTTTACAATGTTGGTATCTTCCTGCACTTAGCCCACATGACTGGGTGACTGTAAGGACTTTGTGAATTCCCTTCAGACAGTCAGCCAATAGTGGGATTAGCTGAGCCTGATGGCTCTTTAAATGGCTGGATAGGGGAACTGAGCTAAGCACAGCCCCACTTACATCTGAATAGACTGTGCTCTGCCACCACACAATAAGCTTAAAGACCGTGTATTGTCAGTGCAGTCAGCAAGGAGCCAGGGTAGGGGAGTCAGGAACTTCCTGGAACTTACAAAAAACCCTTCTTGAAACTTCTCCCATCTTCTAGGAGAAGGGCACCAGGGTATAAAAATAGGGGGCTCCCACCCACTCTTCAGTTCACTACTGGACCTGCTGAAGGACTCTCAGAGGATTGCCTGCTGCTGTGAATAGCTGTGCACGCTACCAGACATCTGCTGTACCTTGAAGGACTGCTTTGCTGCCCAGAGCCTGCTTTGAACCATCAGAGGCCAGCCCTGCTGTGGAGCACCATATCTTCACCGGCACCCAGGACTTCAGAAGTGACTCCAAAAGCTGCTTTACCTGGCCTTCTGTTCAGAGCCACAGGGACATAACAGGCTCCCACCATTTTGAACCTGCACCTGGACCCATCCTAAGTGAGTCCTGAATCCCCAAGTGGTCTCCATCCCCTACTGGACCCCTGGTTGTGGTGCTAAAGGTGCCTACATGGATATTTTCTAAAACTGAGGACTTGCTATTTTGAACCTTAAGCTCTACAAATTCATAACTCTGGTTATACTAATTTGAATTGGATGGTTCTGGTGTCAAATAATGTATCCATATTTTCTCTGTTCCTAAGCTGGTTTGGGATTTTTACTGTGCTGTGTTACTTGGTGTGTAATGGATAAATACATAACACATTGCTTCTACGTTTTTGTGCAAGCTACCCATGGTTAAACACAGGTTCGATTAGTGACTTTTTGTGACTCCGCCTGCAGGAGACTGTGGCTATTGTTTGACCTGGACTCACACACCAGTCAACCAACAACCCAATTTCTCAAGGTACCCATAGAGCAATTGTGAGAAAAAAGGACTAGAAAGATTGCCAGAGGGGGTAGTTATAAATCGGCTAGAAAAAACACAGTACTTTACTTTCAAACTTGCAATATTTGTCAATCCAAATAAAATCCAGTGGGTTAAGCCAACAAATAGTTCTTGTTGAGGTGGTGTCCTGTTTGGGTGCATGTGGCTTTAAGCCCTTTTGACCCACACTCAAAGAAAGGTGAAAGTTCTGACTGAAAACACAAAGTAAAAAAAGTCAAAGCATACAAATCTTGTTATATGAACCACAGTGCAATGTCTATCTAGATAATATTTATGCTAGGTCTAGCCTGAGTCATGTTAGAAATGGGGCCTCTAGTTGGCAGAGGTGCACACCCTTGTCCAGTAGGGACCACAATCCTAGTCATGGTAAGTCACACACAATCCAAATTATCCCCTGCCCACCCTCTGGTAGCTTGGCACTGAGCAGTCAGGCTTAACTTAGAAGGCAATATGTAAAGTATTTGTGCAGTAAATCATACAGTATCACAGTGAAAACACCACACAAAAATACACCACACAGGATTAGAAAAAAGATAATATTTATCTGAATAAAATAAGGTCAAAACGACAAAGATCCAATAAGCGCAAATGGAAATATCACTTTTAAAAGGTTTAAAAGAGTCTTAATCCTTAGAAATAAACAGTTGCCTCTTTGATACCCACAGTACCTGGTATGTGTCAAACATAACGATGTATGGAGACTGCAGAGGAGGAGCTGCATGAAAAAATAGGGTGTTGCATTGAATTTTCCAACGCAGCACAGACGATGTGCTGTTTCTTTCCAACCTGCAAGAGCTTGTGTTTTTTGGCACATAGGGGGTCATTCCGACCCTGGCGGTCCATGACCGCCAGGGCGGAGGGCAGCGGAAGCACCGCCAACAGGCTGGCGGTGCTTCCTGGGCTATTCTGAACGTGGCGGTAAAGCCGCGATCAGAAAAGGGGAACCGGCGGTTTCCCGCCGGTTTTCCCCTGGCCCAGGGAATCCTCCATGGCGGCGCTGCTTGCAGCGCCGCCACGGGGAATCCGACCCCCTTCCCGCCAGCCTGTTTCTGGCAGTTGTCACCACCAGAACCAGGATGGCAGTGCAGGGGACCCCTCACAGGGCCCCATACAGATTTTCACTGTCTGCTTAGCAGACAGTGAAAATCGCGACAGGTGCCACTGCACCCGTCGCACCCCTGCAACTCCGCCGGCTCCATTCAGAGCCAGCTTCCTCGTTGCAGGGGCTTTCCTGCTGGGCCGGCGGGCGGCCTTTTGGCGGTCGCCCGCCGGCCCAGTGGGAAAGTTGGAGTGGCCGCCGTGGTCTTTTGACCGCGGGGCGGTCATTCGGCGGTAACCGCATGGCTGGCGGCGACCGCCGGATGCCGCGGTCAGAATGACCGCCATAGTTTGGTTCCTCACTGCGGTGCGGGGATGATGTGAGGAAAATCCTTGACGTGCTGGAAGAAGGCACGGGCTCTGCGTTGAATTTCCAGTTGCGGCTGCGTTGTTCCAGTTGACTCTGTAGCAATTTCTCGGTCGCTATGCAGGCTTCATGTCAATTCAGCAGGCGGTGCGTTGATTTTTGATGCACAAGGAGTTTCCTGAAGAGATGAAGTATTTTTCGCCCTGAGACTTCATAAAACAGGAGGCAAGCTCAATCCAAGCCCTTGGAGAGCACGTTTGAGGAAGGCAGAGTCTTTCTCAGCAAAGTCAGAGGGCAGCAGGGCAACAGTAGGGCAGCAGTCCTTCTCAGCCAGGCAGTTCCTCTTGACAGGGTAGAGGTGTAGGTCCAGAAGTGTTTGGTTTGGTGGGGTCAGAGACCCAGTTTATGTACCCAAAATGAATTTGAAGTAGGGGAGACTTTAAAGAGTGGTTTTGAAGTGCACAAGTTCCTCTGAGTGTCCTGTGTTAGTGATTGTCTGTGTGAAATGCACAAGGGAGCTGTCAACCAGCACATACCAGACATTGATTGGAGACAGGCTGTAAGGCACAGATGGTTTTAAGTGCAGAGAAATGCTCACTTTCTAAAAGTGGCATTTCTAAAATAGTAATATAAAATCCAACCTCACCAATAAGCAGGATTTTCTATTACCATGCTGGCCATACTAAATATGACCTGGTTATCCCTTTCAGATCAGAATCTACCATGTGAAAAGTGTATGAGGGCAATCCTAATGCTAGTCTATAAAAGGAGCAGGCCTCACTGTAGTGGAAAACAAATTTAGAAGTTTTCCTCCACAAAGACACATAAAATACATATGCACATGTCCTGCCTTTTCCCTACATAACACCCTGCCCTATGGGTTACCTAGGGCCTACCTTAGGGGTGACGTATATGTAGAAAAATAGGAGTTTAAGACTTGGCAAGTACGAAGTGGCAGTGAAACTGCAAACACAGGCCTTGCAATGGCAGGCCTGAGACATGGTTAAGGGGTTACTTATGTGGGTGGTACAATCAGTGCTGCAGGCCCAGTAGTAGCATTTAATTTACAGGCCCTGGGCACATGTAGTACACTTTACTAGGGCCTTATAAGTAAATCATATATGCCAATTGTGGATGAATCAATGTTACTATGTTTAAGGGAGAGAGCACATGCATTTTAGCACTGGTTAGCAGTGGTAAAGTGTGCAGAGTCCTAAAACCAGCAAGAACAGTATCAGAAAAGTGGAGGGAGGAAGGCAGAAAGTTGGGGGATGACCACCCTAAGGCTGTCAGGTCTAACAAGTCGATAATGCAGTTGGGGTTTTCAATCAAAGTGTTTGATCTTATGATAAAAGTTATTGAGCTGGTCTGAGCATTTGTGGTGGAGAACTTCCAAAAAGCAACAGGGCCTTCTAGGGGCCACAGGTCAAGTCTATGTAAATAGTGAGCATTTAGAATCAGTTCTCAACTTGATGTGAATGTTCATGTTAATTTTAAGATTCAAAACTGCAAAGGGATTGTGGTATGTATGTATGCATGTATGTATGGAAGAACTTATGTATGTAAGTATGTATGTATGTATGCATGCATTATCTATGTGTGTATGAAAGTATGTTGTTTTGTAGACCTTAAACTAAGCCAAAAGGAAGCAGAGCAGTTTCCCATGTGGAAGATAGAGATACTCAATAGTTGAACATAGGAAGGTGCCGGTAGCTACATTTTAAGAGGCAAGGTCAGCTATTTACTATGGTGTGAAGTTAAAAGCACTTAGGGGTGGAGTCATGCTGCCAAACAGCATTGGACTCATGTTCCACCAGCCTTCAGGGAGACACCTTATCCAAATGCGTCCTTCCATGTTTCCTAACACTAGCCCAGGGGGTTCCCACCCATGGAAAAGTGGGGTCAGTGATCTCTGCTGCTGTGGATTGCAGATCCCCTTTCCTGCAGATTAGCTGCAAGTTGCACAGCACCACAGCCTAATTAACCCAGTGCAACACCACTATCCTTGTGCCCTTTAGGATCCCCCTACCACCACCATGTGTGCGCCATATTTAAAATATGGCACACCATGGGGCAGGGTAGAGGGCAATAGCATAATTATTTTTGACACTAGTGATATACTGTTCAGGGTTAGTGCCAAAATATTTTGGTGCTAACCCTGAACAGTACATTGGGGCCAATTGTAACCAATGTTATGCCCCCTTTTAATGCCTGCTCTGAATTTGTTTGGCCCCCGTAATGGGGGAACGCCTCCCTTTGCATACATTACGCCTGGCGCAGGCATAATGTGGTGCAAGGAATTACAAAGTGGCGCAATGCATGCATTGCACCACTTCATAATCTGGTGCATCAATTTTGGGCTCGTTGAATCACATTAGCATAAGAAAGACATTCATGTGGCGCAAGGAGGCGCTAGGCCCTCTTAAATCTGGGCCATTGTCTCTAAGAGAGCCCAACTTGTTCAACTGACTGCATGCTCCAGACACTGTTTAGAAAATGTAATTGAACTCCTTATTCACAAGCAAAGCTGAATGCATGCTACATTGAGACCAGGCCTATCATTATGAAATTGTGAAAATGTGGACCACCTGCTATTACGACAAGAAGAAGCCATGAACGCCATCCCAACGGTTCAAGAGCATGGAGGTCTATTGATCATGGGTCCACTGGAGATAGTGTAGTGGATCCTATTTAGCCCATTTATTTTATTATTTATTTTAAGATGTCCCCCTTTGTTTAGAGTTAGAGCAATGTTTTGATTTGTGTTATCAGTGCCACTCTGTGAAGGCATCACTATCAGCATCAAGACCAAGTGATGGACGTAGGTATTCACATCATGTCTCTTTCCCACCTACGTGTGATAGGAACATAATTTATTTTTGGTAGGAATTGTTTACATAATTGCCCGCACAAGCTTGCTCCCTTATTTATTGTTTAGGAACATACCTGCGTCAGGGGTCTTACAGGATCAGTACAAACACATCTCACACAGACAAGGTTATCAGAGGGAATCCTACTAGATACTACTGATGCCATCTATGCTGCACGTTGCTTTGATGCAGATCCAGCTTTCCTGCCCCCAAGGAGTCTTATCTGGAGACCTCACTCCAAGGTATAAAGGGTTGGGGGGGCCTCTCATGGACCTGGTACTGGCAAATTATGTTTATCACACCTATCTCTCATTAGGTTATAGATTAGGTTCCCAATGCTAGGGTTTTAGGGATTTTACATTTCATGTTTATTGCAAGATGGTGCAAGTCTTTGTATTCAGGACTCTCATCTTTACTATTGTGCTTCTTGCATTGTTCATTATCCTAATCATTGATGCCTTATACCTTAGAATGCAATCTTTTCAATAAACCTATTGAAAACTTTCCTGCATCTCCTTCATTGCTTGTGTGTGACTGAAACGTATTACTAATGAGAAAAGGGTAATTTCCGTTCCACAACAACTCCCCTGGGATGTTGCATTAAAGAGCCCTTGCCTAAAGGCTGCCAGAAAGCACTTTTTACTGTTTGGGTTTTTGGTGAGGTACTGCTTGAGCCAGGAGGGTTGGGCTGACAGTTGTGAGTTGTTGTAGAATTGGCCAAGTCGCCTACAAACAAAAGTGCTGTCATACCTAAACTAGCAGTCTTGCCTAGGAGCAAAAGTCCAACTACGACAATAGATATCACTTTGGTGGACTACTCCACACAAAGAGCTTTATATCTCAGATGTCGGGACAACGTTGATAATAAAAACGCTTTTTTGAAGGTCTGACTATCCCTGCCTTGCTGAAAAGGGACAGGCTCTTTTACAGGTGAAATAACTAAAGAGGAAATAACACAGGTGATCTCCAACCTCCTCGACAATAAAGCCACAGGGGGAGATGGCTTTTGAGGGGGGTTTTACATATTGGTACATCGAGACATTGTAGGCTCAGTATATGATATCTACAAGGAAGCCAGAGAACGGGGTAGTCAGGCCACACTCTTCAACAACGCACTTATCATGGTTCTCCCCAAATCTGTGAAAGACACACTCCAATGCATCAGTTGCCACCTAATTTCACTGCTAAATATAGGCATAAAAGTACTGTTTGCAGTCTTAGCCTCTCGACTTAAATGTGTGACCCCGACCTTAATCCACAGTTTCCAGGTAGGTTTTGTACCGGGTAGGACATCCTGCAGTCACCTCAGCACTGAGGTCCACATTCTGTTGCCCTCAAAAGACTCTCAGGAGGACAGGGTTGTCCTCTCCATGGATGCCAAGAAGGCATTCATTCAGATCGAGAGGCTTTTTATGTTCCAGACACTCCAGAGGCTGGGACTTGAAGAAGATTTTATTCCCAAGGTTAAATGGGTATATGAGGACCCATGACAGACGTAAACTGTGCAGGATTCTTGTCTGTCTCCTTCTGGATTCAGACAGGGACACGCTTTGATGCCCTCTCTCTCCACAATGTTTCTTCTTGCCCTAGAGCACTTGGTGGCTACAACCTGGCAAAACCCATAGTTTGCTGGTATTCCTACTCCAGTGGGCACTTCCAAAATCTTGATATATGCCAAGAACATCCTGCTCACTCTTGGGATCTCCCCAGGTCCCTACTGGCGCTCACATCTACCATCACAGAATTATTTTCGACTGCACGCTACCAGACACTCTCTTGGGTCACCATAATGGTGGCCATAGCAGGCTAAATATTGAAGTCAAAGGCAAATCACCTGAAATATTTGTGGAGGTACAATAACAGGTCTAGAGCAGATGATAGCAGACAACCTTGATCCGCTCATCACTGCCAACCAACTGAATTGTATTGTTATTGTTGATGTTGAGCCTGTCGCAGACAGACACTGACACACTAAATTGTGAATATGTCATGGCAGCAATATTTTTGCTTGGCTTCAACAGGGCCCTTTGCTCTTTTCTGTTGTTCTCTTTCTTTATTTCTCTCTTTCTTCTTTATCCCATTTTCTTACCTAGGTATCCTACAGTTATACTACTGATCTTCTCTGCAAAATGCACCTCTCTCTCTCTTTTTTGTAAGATTTATGAAACTAACTGTTTCCTGGTTGTATATGTCTTCCTTCATTTATTGAAGACGCTTGTATTAACGTGGTGGTGACTAAATAAACAATTTCTTTAAAAAATAAAAAAAAGGATACTTTCCAAATATTCTATGGAAGTCAAGGACAGGAAGACCAATGAGAAAAGAGGTGATTGGCACATTTTGAACACACAGGAGCTCCGACAAAGCTGCTATTAGAATGCTCATTCATGTGAATAAGAGTACAAAGTATTTGAAACAGTGCGCTCGACTATTCCCTCGAGCAAATTTTTTCGTTGTGAGTAATTGTGTGCAAGTACTTTTTAAAAGCTAGGATTTCGAACTTGAACATGTCCATGACACTGTGCTTGTCTATGTAGTCATATTTAGAATACTGTCATTGCTCTACAGTCGTTGTGAAATTATTTCACTCAGCCTTCATGCTTTTTTAGTTTGAATGCCACTTCTAACAGGCCGTCACATTGTCATCTGCGATTACCCGAGTCTTCTTACCTACCACAGAGGAGCTGCAGGGACACCATCGATCATGAGAGTAGGAAATAAAGCAAGATTTAAGAATAGCAGGGCATGCTTCGAGTTACTGGCAGCCCACAGGAGAGGGCCCAGCCTTCCCTTAGCGCTGCAGAGTAGGTGTTCAAAGTTACAGAACAGCTGAATCTGTGGGGGAAGTCAACTGTGAAGGTGAGGCCTAAAAACCTATTGTTTTTCATCCCGAGATGTCTACTGCTGATATCATGCCCTTGTGTTTTCTGACAGTGAAAACACATACAAATGATAAGCCTGAATATTGTTCACTCACAGCCTGCTGTAAACCCACATTTGCACAGTCAGCAAACCATGAAAGAATGTGAAGAAAATATCACAAAAAATGAACGTACTAAAATGATACATTTGCTCATAAAAATATCTGATCCTGGTCTTTTGGTAAATGGCATATGTAAAAGTCTCAGAGGAAGAGTAAACAGCGGGTCAATAAGTACGGAATCCAATGATTTTTCGGGAAGTAATAAAATAAAGTACTACACCTGCAAACTTTCTTAGCAATATTGGCTTTAGAGGATGTTACTATGTAAGTGCGGTCAAATCATTCAGTATATCAATCAGCTATCAAATGCTGATAGTTTAACTACAATCCTCGAAGTAATAATATCACGAGAGCAACCAACTCCTTAGTATACACTGTAAAAATTGTAAAATGATCTCACTGAGGGTGATTCTGCTTGGCTTGGCTTGGAGAACTGATAGTGCTTGGAGGTGGGGACACACCTGTGTGGAGACTGTTAACACAATGTTATGCTTTTTTAATGATTGTGCCACGCTTGGAAATAAAAATATAACTCTTCCGATGAAAAAGTAATATCTTACTATGCAATAACTGGTTGCCATGTCTGGTTTTAGGTGTAACCTACAAACAGCTTACGTTGTCTGTTGTTGAAGACCTAATGTGTACATTATATACAGAATGGGCTTTGAGGCAGCCCTTATTCATCTTCAGATAGCTTTGTTGTCTGACTCAGTTTCTTGGTCCTTGTTTGTTTAGTTTCCTCCCTATTACTGTCGTTACATTGCTTATGTTTTGATTACTTTTACCCTTCTATTGCTCATGAGTGGCCTATTGTTATTTGTCTATCAGCACTCTTTCCTGTGTTTCAGCAGACCATTTCCTCACTCTCTTTCTCGTCCCCACACAGCCCCCACTTTATTATTTATATGTGTTGGTGCTATTATTTATTTATCGTTTTCTTTTTTATCTTTTTTGTAAGAGCCCAGCAACTGCTCACAGCTACTGTGCAACTCACTTCTGGCCATATGTTCCCACTCCTCCAACTGCTCCCCAGCTTGTTATTTTAGTTTTTTAGTTATACTTTCAAGAGCCCAACAGCTGCACACCTCGCCCAGAGTACAGCTGATTGTATAGGTACCGGACATCAATTAGTGGGGTAGCAGGTCTGCCCAGGAACGTGGATTGTGAATGCATCCACCAAAATGCAATAAGTAGCATCTGTGAAACTCTTGCGGTCCTAGAAAACGCCTTTCCTCCTCAGGACAAACACTTTGCAGACATTCCCTCTCCTGTTTCTCATAAAAAGGAGGCTCCCCAATCAATAATTCTGCCTCCATGATATATTCCCAAATGGTGGATGAACGAGGACAGAAAATATTTATTTATTTGCTTGGAGACACTCTGATGCAAACGCACAAACTTTTCCTTGTTAAATATGTAAATATAGCTAGAGGTCCATCACATTCCATGTTACAAATGGGCCTTCGGTCAACTTCCGTAATACTAACCCTCCTCAGACTCAGACACAAAAGTAAACAACATATTGTAACTGGTGCACTTTCACTTTCCTCAGCACAGCCTTTTAATAGAAACCACTCACAACCCCCATAGAAATGACTCCTGTCTTAGCAAAGACAGGAGTCATGCCCCCTTGCCCAATGGCCATGCCCAGGGGGCATAGTGGCATGTAGGGGGGCACAAATCAGGCCCCCCAATGCCACAAAAAAAAAAAAAATACTTACCTGAACTTACCTTAATGTCCCTGGGATGGGTCCCTCCAGCCTTGGGTGTCCTCCTGGGGTGGGCAAGGGTGACAGGGGGTGTCCCTGGGGGCATGGGAGGGCACCTCTGGGCTCCTTCAGAGCCCACAGGTCCCTTAACGCCTGCCTTTTGCAGGCGCAAAAAAACGGCACAAAAGCGGCGCACGTCATTTTTTTTGACCCGCCCACGCCCGGGAGTGTAAATACGGCACACATGCCGCGGAGTCACTTTTTTAGACGTGAACGCCTACCTTGCATATTATTAACGCAAAGTAGGTGTCCACGCAAAAAAATGACGCTAACTCCATGGACTTTGGCGCTAGACGCGTCTAACGCCAAAGTATAAATATGGAGTTAGTTTTGCGTAGGAATTGCGTAAAAAAAAACGACGCAATTCCGGGGCAAACGGAGTATAAATATGCCCCTTAGTATCAGAATTCTGCACCAGCGCTATAGAGAGGGGAGGAGAAAAAGTCCCATTTCTGTGTAGATATTGAGCTCTCGTGCACCCTCCCTATCACGCAGCACAGCATTTTTTGTGGCTGTGCTGCACTGGATGACACATTTGTAAATCTGGCACTATGACTATTTTCCGCACAATCATGACCAGTAATTGTGCTTCCAGTAAATACTTGCATTGTGAGTGCTGTATTTGCCAAGTACACAATATGAGCCTCATCTCATGGTTTAGAACTCAGAGTAGGGGTTACTGATCTAATAGCACACATTTTCTGTCCTTCCAAAATGCTTAGCCTCAGATGTTACACAGTTCACTTGCATGATTTTCAGCAGGCTTGACCTGGCAAAATTGGACTGTGCAAACACCCACATGGTGGGAAATTTGTGCCAAGCACTAATCTCAAGTTCTTGTGGAAACAGGAACATGTGGCCAAATTGGGATTTGAGGGTCAGTTAGAACAAGGCCCAACAATGTTTCTTCATGGACATGCTTCACAAGGCATTTTCTATGAGAAAGCAGGTCTTTAACCAAGATATTTTTGAGTAAGTCATACCATAATCTACTCAGAGAAAATGCTTTGAGAGTCAAGTGTACATTAAGAGTAAGACTGGAATACTCTCTGAAAAATCTTTAACCCAGAGTTAATAAATAGGAATTCAAATAGTAGAGAATCTTAGTGGTTAGGACTTCCAGTGCTCATTGAGATGTTGTCTAGTAGCTAGGAAACACAGAATTCTATTGCAGGAATCCTTGACTCTGCACTGGTGCTAGGGTAAAAGCCAAGGGGCATATTTGTGAGTCCCTAATGCCACCTTGGTGTCATTATTTATTACGCTAATGTGGCCCAACAAGGCCAAAATCCAAGTGCCATATTTACAGAGTGGCGCAATGCATGCATTGCGCCACTTTGTAACCCTTTGCGCTACATTATGCCTGCGCCAGGCATAATGTATGCAAAGGGGGCGTTCCCCGTTAGGGTGATTGAAAAAATGGAGCAAGGAAATCTAACATATATCCTTGCGTTATTTTTTCCAGCACTTTTAACGCCTGCTCTGAGCAGGCGCTAAAAGGGAGCACACCATTGTTCACAATGGGCCCCTATGTACTCTGCAGGAGTAGTGCCAAAATGTTGGCGCTACTCCTGCAGAGTACATCAATAGTGTCATAAAAATTACACTATTGCCCACTACCCTGCACCATGATATGCTGTAATTTAATTACGGCGCACCCAAAGTGGCAGTAAAGGGTGCAAGAAAAGTGGTGCTGCACTGGGTGCAGCACCATTTTTCTTAAATATGCCCCCAAGTTTCTATATGATGTCTGTGTTTCAGATCAGATATTTCAAAGAGTTCTGTACAGAGACTGCTATGACACCATTTGCACCTTTAGGAAAAATATCAGTCACTGAGATAATCTACAGGACTATTTGTATATAAGTGATGAATTCAAAAATCTTTTATTGAAAAGACTAAAAGCTATAAAGTTCATATGCTTGAACACAGAGGGCCAATGGAGAGCAGATATGAATGAGAAACATACTACATTCTTGACAGTTATGTGATGAAAACCACTACTGCGCCATCTGAAAATAAGTTTCCATGGTCAGGATGAGGAGAAGCAATTGGAAAAAATGTTGCCACCTGCTATACTCCCCATTATTAAGAATACTAGGCTGATAAAAAAATAATAATACTGGTTTCTGCACTAATCTGTGGTAGAGCTCTTCATGAACTTTAAATCTGAGATCATTTTACTTCATTATTTTACTTTTTTACACTGTACCAGTGTTCAGACATTAATAACTATGATGAAAGGTCATTCATTCATTAACGAACAGAAGGTTGACCCCCCTAACTTCCATCCATGCTTGGCAGTATCTATAAGGTACCAGGGTAAAGATAAAAGAAGAAGGCTGGGAAACATAATTAAATATTTACTAAATTGCTTTTAAGAGAACTGTGGGAAACTCCATGAAAAAAGCATGACATTGTGAAGAGTATATATATAGGTAACTATTTGAGAACCACCAGTAAATAGGCATGTTGTTTTCCTGAAACATGTATTCATCTGCAATGAAATCTCATTAATGGACAGATGAGACCTGAGAGGACACATACGTCAGTTATAAGTAACTATACCACTTTGTTAGACAACTTCGAGAGTAGCATTATTAGCTGCAGCTTCACAATTGTGATGATAAAATTAGAACACATATCTGACTGTTAAACTAGTCATTCTGGAAATGCCTACAAGTCCACTGCTTAGATATGAACAGGCAGTTTTCCATAAGCATTCCTTAGCTCCCATTTGGTAGCTAGGCCCGAGCATTAACCCAAACATCAGCGAGAATATGTGAGGCGTTAAGTGTAACAAACACACAATAGTTGTACAATTATAATGTTCAAGATCAAATAACAAGCATAAGTAAAACGATATGTATTACACAAACAAAATATAAGAGATCAATGATAAAATGAGATCAAGCAATTGTGTCAATGTTGGAAACTGAAGATATTAAAAGTACCTGTTGGAAATGGCCCTATCACTAGGGTCAACCCCAAACCTTTTGCCTTCCTCCTCCTACTACTTTTTTATAGATTTTTGCTTGTCGGCCTTAGGATTCTGTACACTTTACCACTGCTAACCAGTGCTACAGTGCTTGTGCTCTCTCCCTAAAACATGGTTTGACTGCCATATATCTGATTGGGATATTTAATTTATATGTAAGTCCCTTGCAGAGTGGTATACCATATACCTAGGGCCTGTAAATTAAATGCTACCAGTGGGTCTGCAGCACCTATTGTGCTACCACTTAAGTAGCACTTTGAAAATGTCCCAGGCAAGCCACTGCACCCTGGAGCCTCAACTTGGCATTTAAAACCCCTTAACAAGCTTTAAACTCCCCTTTTATTACATACATGTCTCCCCTAAGGTAGGCCCTATGTAGCCCACAGGATTAGAAAAAAGATAATATTTATCTGAATAAAATAAGGTAAAAACGACAAAGATCCAATAAGCGCAAATGGAAATATCACTTTTAAAAGGTTTAAAAGAGTCTTAATCCTTAGAAATAAACAGTTGCCTCTTTGATACCCACAGTACCTGGTATGTGTCAAACATAACGATGTATGGAGACTGCAGAGGAGGAGCTGCATGAAAAAATAGGGTGTTGCATTGAATTTTCCACACCAGCACAGACGATGTGTTGTTTCTTTCCAACCTGCAAGAGCTTGTGTTTTTTGGCACATAGGGGGTCATTCCGACCCTGGCGGTCCATGACCGCCAGGGCGGAGGGCAGCGGAAGCACCGCCAACAGGCTGGCGGTGCTTCCTGGGCTATTCTGAACGCGGCGGTAAAGCCGCGGTCAGAAAAGGGGAACCGGCGGTTTCCCGCCGGTTTTCCCCTGGCCCAGGGAATCCTCCATGGTGGCGCTGCTTGCAGCGCCGCCACGGGGAATCCGACCCCCTTCCCGCCAGCCTGTTTCTGGCAGTTGTCACCACCAGAACCAGGATGGCGGGAACGGGTGTCGTGGGGCCCCTGGGGGCCCCTGCACTGCCCATGCCACAGGCATGGGCAGTGCAGGGGACCCCTCACAGGGCCCCATACAGATTTTCACTGTCTGCTTAGCAGACAGTGAAAATCGCGACAGGTGCCACTGCACCCGTCGCACCCCTGCAACTCCGCCGGCTCCATTCAGAGCCAGCTTCCTCGTTGCAGGGGCTTTCCCGCTGGGCCGGCGGGCGGCCTTTTGGCGGTCGCCCGCCGGCCCAGTGGGAAAGTTGGAGTGGCCGCCGTGGTCTTTTGACCGCGGGGCGGTCATTCTGCGGTAACCGCATGGCGGGCGGCGACCGCCGCCTGCCGCGGTCAGAATGACCGCCATAGTTTGGTTCCTCACTGCGGTGCGGGGATGATGTGAGGAAAATCCTTGACGTGCTGGAAGAAGGCACGGGCTCTGCGTTGAATTTCCAGTTGCGGCTGCGTTGTTCCAGTTGACTCTGTAGCAATTTCTCGGTCGCTATGCAGGCTTCATGTCAATTCAGCAGGCGGTGCGTTGATTTTTGATGCACAAGGAGTTTCCTGAAGAGATGAAGTATTTTTCGCCCTGAGACTTCATAAAACAGGAGGCAAGCTCAATCCAAGCCCTTGGAGAGCACGTTTGAGGAAGGCAGAGTCTTTCTCAGCAAAGTCAGAGGGCAGCAGGGCAACAGTAGGGCAGCAGTCCTTCTCAGCCAGGCAGTTCCTCTTGACAGGGTAGAGGTGTAGGTCCAGAAGTGTTTGGTTTGGTGGGGTCAGAGACCCAGTTTATGTACCCAAAATGAATTTGAAGTAGGGGAGACTTTAAAGAGTGGTTTTGAAGTGCACAAGTTCCTCTGAGTGTCCTGTGTTAGTGATTGTCTGTGTGAAATGCACAAGGGAGCTGTCAACCAGCACATACCAGACATTGATTGGAGACAGGCTGTAAGGCACAGATGGTTTTAAGTGCAGAGAAATGCTCACTTTCTAAAAGTGGCATTTCTAAAATAGTAATATAAAATCCAACCTCACCAATAAGCAGGATTTTCTATTACCATGCTGGCCATACTAAATATGACCTGGTTATCCCTTTCAGATCAGAATCTACCATGTGAAAAGTGTATGAGGGCAATCCTAATGCTAGTCTATAAAAGGAGCAGGCCTCACTGTAGTGGAAAACAAATTTAGAAGTTTTCCTCCACAAAGACACATAAAATACATATGCACATGTCCTGCCTTTTCCATACATAACACCCTGCCCTATGGGTTACCTAGGGCCTACCTTAGGGGTGACGTATATGTAGAAAAATAGGAGTTTAAGACTTGGCAAGTACGAAGTGGCAGTGAAACTGCAAACACAGGCCTTGCAATGGCAGGCCTGAGACATGGTTAAGGGGTTACTTATGTGGGTGGTACAATCAGTGCTGCAGGCCCAGTAGTAGCATTTAATTTACAGGCCCTGGGCACATGTAGTACACTTTACTAGGGCCTTATAAGTAAATCATATATGCCAATTGGGGATGAATCAATGTTGCTATGTTTAAGGGAGAGAGCACATGCATTTTAGCACTGGTTAGCAATGGTAAAGTGTGCAGAGTCCTAAAACCAGCAAGAACAGTATCAGATAAGTGGAGGGAGGAAGGCAGAAAGTTGGGGGATGACCACCCTAAGGCTGTCAGGTCTAACAAGTCGATAATGCAGTTGGGGCTTTCAATCAAAGTGTTTGATCTTATGATAAAAGTTATTGAGCTGGTCTGAGCATTTGTGGTGGAGAACTTCCAAAAAGCAACAGGGCCTTCTAGGGGCCACAGGTCAAGTCTATGTAAATAGTGAGCATTTAGAATAAGTTCTCAACTTGATGTGAATGTTCATGTTAATTCTAAGATTCAAAACTGCAAAGGGATTGTGGTATGTATGTATGCATGTATGTATGGAAGAACTTATGTATGTAAGTATGTATGTATGTATGCATGCATTATCTATGTGTGTGTGAAAGTATGTTGTTTTGTACACCTTAAACTAAGCCAAAAGGAAGCAGAGCAGTTTCCCACGTGGAAGATAGAGATACTCAATAGTTGAACATAGGAAGGTGCCGGTAGCTACATTTTAAGAGGCAAGGTCAGCTATTTACTATGGTGTGAAGTTAAAAGCACTTAGGGGTGGAGTCATGCTGCCAAACAGCATTGGACTCATGTTCCACCAGCCTTCAGGGAGACACCTTATCCAAATGCGTCCTTCCATGTTTCCTAACACTAGCCCAGGGGGTTCCCACCCATGGAAAAGTGGGGTCAGTGATCTCTGCTGCTGTGGATTGCAGATCCCCTTTCCTGCAGATTAGCTGCAAGTTGCACAGCACCACAGCCTAATTAACCCAGTGCAACACCACTATCCTTGTGCCCTTTAGCATCCCCCTACCACCACCATGTGTGCGCCATATTTAAAATATGGCACACCATGGGGCAGGGTAGAGGGCAATAGCATAATTATTTTTGACACTAGTGATATACTGTTCAGGGTTAGTGCCAAAATATTTTGGTGCTAACCCTGAACAGTACATTGGGGCCAATTGTAACCAATGTTGTGCCCCCTTTTAATGCCTGCTCTGAATTTGTTTGGCCCCCGTAATGGGGGAACGCCCCCCTTTGCATACATTACGCCTGGCGCAGGCATAATGTGGTGCAAGGAATTACAAAGTGGCGCAATGCATGCATTGCACCACTTCATAATCTGGTGCATCAATTTTGGGCTCGTTGAATCACATTAGCATAAAAAAGACATTCATGTGGCGCAAGGAGGCGCTAGGCCCTCTTAAATCTGGGCCATTGTCTCTAAGAGAGCCCAACTTGTTCAACTGACTGCATGCTCCAGACACTGTTTAGAAAATTAAATTGAACTCCTTATTCACAAGCAAAGCTGAATGCATGCTACATTGAGACCAGGCCTATCATTATGAAATTGTGAAAATGTGGACCACCTGCTATTACGACAAGAAGAAGCCATGAACGCCATCCCAACGGTTCAAGAGCATGGAGGTCTATTGATCATGGGTCCACTGGAGATAGTGTAGTGGATCCTATTTAGCCCATTTATTTTATTATTTATTTTAAGATGTCCCCCTTTGTTTAGAGTTAGAGCAATGTTTTGATTTGTGTTATCAGTGCCACTCTGTGAAGGCATCACTATCAGCATCAAGACCAAGTGATGGACGTAGGTATTCACATCATGTCTCTTTCCCACCTACGTGTGATAGGAACATAATTTATTTTTGGTAGGAATTGTTTACATAATTGCCCGCACAAGCTTGCTCCCTTATTTATTGTTTAGGAACATACCTGCATCAGGGGTCTTACAGGATCAGTACAAACACATCTCACACAGACAAGGTTATCAGAGGGAATCCTACTAGATACTACTGATGCCATCTATGCTGCACGTTGCTTTGATGCAGATCCAGCTTTCCTGCCCCCAAGGAGTCTTATCTGGAGACCTCACTCCAAGGTATAAAGGGTTGGGGGGGCCTCTCATGGACCTGGTACTGGCAAATTATGTTTATCACACCTATCTCTCATTAGGTTAGAGATTAGGTTCCCAATGCTAGGGTTTTAGGGATTTTACATTTCATGTTTATTGCAAGATGGTGCAAGTCTTTGTATTCAGGACTCTCATCTTTACTATTGTGCTTCTTGCATTGTTCATTATCCTAATCATTGATGCCTTATACCTTAGAATGCAATCTTTTCAATAAACCTATTGAAAACTTTCCTGCATCTCCTTCATTGCTTGTGTGTGACTGAAACGTATTACTAATGAGAAAAGGGTAATTTCCGTTCCACAACAACTCCCCTGAGATGTTGCATTAAAGAGCCCTTGCCTAAAGGCTGCCAGAAAGCACTTTTTACTGTTTGGGTTTTTGGTGAGGTACTGCTTGAGCCAGGAGGGTTGGGCTGACAGTTGTGAGTTGTTGTAGAATTGGCCAAGTCGCCTACAAACAAAAGTGCTGTCATACCTAAACTAGCAGTCTTGCCTAGGAGCAAAAGTCCAACTACGACAATAGATATCACTTTGATGGACTACTCCACACAAAGAGCTTTATATCTCAGATGTCGGGACAACGTTGATAATAAAAACGCTTTTTTGAAGGTCTGACTATCCCTGCCTTGCTGAAAAGGGACAGGCTCTTTTACAGGTGAAATAACTAAAGAGGAAATAACACAGGTGATCTCCAACCTCCTCGACAATAAAGCCACAGGGGGAGATGGCTTTTGAGGGGGGATTTACATATTGGTACATCGAGACATTGTAGGCTCAGTATATGATATCTACAAGGAAGCCAGAGAACGGGGTAGTCAGGCCACACTCTTCAACAACGCACTTATCATGGTTCTCCCCAAATCTGTGAAAGACACACTCCAATGCATCAGTTGCCACCTATTTCACTGCTAAATATAGGCATAAAAGTACTGTTTGCAGTCTTAGCCTCTCGACTTAAATGTGTGACCCCGACCTTAATCCACAGTTTCCAGGTAGGTTTTGTACCGAGTAGGACATCCTGCAGTCACCTCAGCACTGAGGTCCACATTCTGTTGCCCTCAAAAGACTCTCAGGAGGACAGGGTTGTCCTCTCCATGGATGCCAAGAAGGCATTCATTCAGATCGAGAGGCTTTTTATGTTCCAGACACTCCAGAGGCTGGGACTTGAAGAAGATTTTATTCCCAAGGTTAAATGGGTATATGAGGACCCATGACAGACGTAAACTGTGCAGGATTCTTGTCTGTCTCCTTCTGGATTCAGACAGGGACACGCTTTGATGCCCTCTCTCTCCACAATGTTTCTTCTTGCCCTAGAGCACTTGGTGGCTACAACCTGGCAAAACCCATAGTTTGCTGGTATTCCTACTCCAGTGGGCACTTCCAAAATCTTGATATATGCCAGGAACATCCTGCTCACTCTTGGGATCTCCCCAGGTCCCTACTGGCGCTCACATCTACCATCACAGAATTATTTTCGACTGCACGCTACCAGACACTCTCTTGGGTCACCATAATGGTGGCCATAGCAGGCTAAATATTGAAGTCAAAGGCAAATCACCTGAAATATTTGTGGAGGTACAATAACAGGTCTAGAGCAGATGATAGCAGACAACCTTGATCCGCT
The DNA here is from genome assembly GCF_031143425.1 of Pleurodeles waltl. Lineage (NCBI taxonomy): Eukaryota > Metazoa > Chordata > Amphibia > Caudata > Salamandridae > Pleurodeles > Pleurodeles waltl. The sequence goes on along the minus strand of NC_090436.1, from coordinate 272,608,744 downwards.
CATCACTGCCAACCAACTGAATTGTATTGTTATTGTTGATGTTGAGCCTGTCGCAGACAGACACTGACACACTAAATTGTGAATATGTCATGGCAGCAATATTTTTGCTTGGCTTCAACAGGGCCCTTTGCTCTTTTCTGTTGTTCTCTTTCTTTATTTCTCTCTTTCTTCTTTATCCCATTTTCTTACCTAGGTATCCTACAGTTATACTACTGATCTTCTCTGCAAAATGCACCTCTCTCTCTCTTTTTTGTAAGATTTATGAAACTAACTGTTTCCTGGTTGTATATGTCTTCCTTCATTTATTGAAGACGCTTGTATTAACGTGGTGGTGACTAAATAAACAATTTCTTTAAAAAAAAAAAAAAAGGATACTTTCCAAATATTCTATGGAAGTCAAGGACAGGAAGACCAATGAGAAAAGAGGTGATTGGCACATTTTGAACACACAGGAGCTCCGACAAAGCTGCTATTGGAATGCTCATTCATGTGAATAAGAGTACAAAGTATTTGAAACAGTGCGCTCGACTATTCCCTCGAGCAAATTTTTTCGTTGTGAGTAATTGTGTGCAAGTACTTTTTAAAAGCTAGGATTTCGAACTTGAACATGTCCATGACACTGTGCTTGTCTATGTAGTCATATTTAGAATACTGTCATTGCTCTACAGTCGTTGTGAAATTATTTCACTCAGCCTTCATGCTTTTTTAGTTTGAATGCCACTTCTAACAGGCCGTCACATTGTCATCTGCGATTACGCGAGTCTTCTTACCTACCACAGAGGAGCTGCAGGGACACCATCGATCATGAGAGTAGGAAATAAAGCAAGATTTAAGAATAGCAGGGCATGCTTCGAGTTACTGGCAGCCCACAGGAGAGGGCCCAGCCTTCCCTTAGCGCTGCAGAGTAGGTGTTCAAAGTTACAGAACAGCTGAATCTGTGGGGGAAGTCAACTGTGAAGGTGAGGCCTAAAAACCTATTGTTTTTCATCCCGAGATGTCTACTGCTGATATCATGCCCTTGTGTTTTCTGACAGTGAAAACACATACAAATGATAAGCCTGAATATTGTTCACTCACAGCCTGCTGTAAACCCACATTTGCACAGTCAGCAAACCATGAAAGAATGTGAAGAAAATATCACAAAAAATGAACGTACTAAAATGATACATTTGCTCATAAAAATATCTGATCCTGGTCTTTTGGTAAATGGCATATGTAAAAGTCTCAGAGGAAGAGTAAACAGCGGGTCAATAAGTACGGAATCCAATGATTTTTCGGGAAGTAATAAAATAAAGTACTACACCTGCAAACTTTCTTAGCAATATTGGCTTTAGAGGATGTTACTATGTAAGTGCGGTCAAATCATTCAGTATATCAATCAGCTATCAAATGCTGATAGTTTAACTACAATCCTCGAAGTAATAATATCACGAGAGCAACCAACTCCTTAGTATACACTGTAAAAATTGTAAAATGATCTCACTGAGGGTGATTCTGCTTGGCTTGGCTTGGAGAACTGATAGTGCTTGGAGGTGGGGACACACCTGTGTTGAGACTGTTAACACAATGTTATGCTTTTTTAATGATTGTGCCACGCTTGGAAATAAAAATATAACTCTTCCGATGAAAAAGTAATATCTTACTATGCAATAACTGGTTGCCATGTCTGGTTTTAGGTGTAACCTACAAACAGCTTACGTTGTCTGTTGTTGAAGACCTAATGTGTACATTATATACAGAATGGGCTTTGAGGCAGCCCTTATTCATCTTCAGATAGCTTTGTTGTCTGACTCAGTTTCTTGGTCCTTGTTTGTTTAGTTTCCTCCCTATTACTGTCGTTACATTGCTTATGTTTTGATTACTTTTACCCTTCTATTGCTCATGAGTGGCCTATTGTTATTTGTCTATCAGCACTCTTTCCTGTGTTTCAGCAGACCATTTCCTCACTCTCTTTCTCGTCCCCACACAGCCCCCACTTTATTATTTATATGTGTTGGTGCTATTATTTATTTATCGTTTTCTTTTTTATCTTTTTTGTAAGAGCCCAGCAACTGCTCACAGCTACTGTGCAACTCACTTCTGGCCATATGTTCCCACTCCTCCAACTGCTCCCCAGCTTGTTATTTTAGTTTTTTAGTTATACTTTCAAGAGCCCAACAGCTGCACACCTCGCCCAGAGTACAGCTGATTGTATAGGTACCGGACATCAATTAGTGGGGTAGCAGGTCTGCCCAGGAACGTGGATTGTGAATGCATCCACCAAAATGCAATAAGTAGCATCTGTGAAACTCTTGCGGTCCTAGAAAACGCCTTTCCTCCTCAGGACAAACACTTTGCAGACATTCCCTCTCCTGTTTCTCATAAAAAGGAGGCTCCCCAATCAATAATTCTGCCTCCATGATATATTCCCAAATGGTGGATGAACGAGGACAGAAAATATTTATTTATTTGCTTGGAGACACTCTGATGCAAACGCACAAACTTTTCCTTGTTAAATATGTAAATATAGCTAGAGGTCCATCACATTCCATGTTACAAATGGGCCTTCGGTCAACTTCCGTAATACTAACCCTCCTCAGACACAAAAGTAAACAACATATTGTAACTGGTGCACTTTCACTTTCCTCAGCACAGCCTTTTAATAGAAAACACTGAGCCTAACGTTTGTCACTCCTTTTCACAAAAGTTGATGAGTTAGAACCCCCTATGTTTCGCTCATTTTCTGGAATACCTTAAATTATTGCATTTTGTAACCTTTTTGAATTTACCTCAGAAACTGAGGTACTTGTACAGCTCTACCCTGCAATCATTTATTCACACTTTAAATGCTGTTGCTAACTTTTACTTGGACCCTGAAATCATAATTCTGAAAAACATCAGGACTGACTCAGGCATTCACTCTTCTTAAGTCAATTAATGGATTACTCATGTTTTGGAAAAACATCTACGGTTTGCAGCACTACAAAAGGGTGGTGGCACATGCCGTATAAGAGGGCATTGATAAAATATGTCAGATTTTCCCCAAGATATCTCATATTCTCCTTGGACACCACATACTTGCTGAATTTCAGAACTGTCATATAGGGCATCGCCAAGCATAATATTATCAGAGACTTTCACTTACTTCCATTGTGATTTTTTTTACTATGAATGAAAATCTCTCCAAGCCTCTTTCGTAATAAGAAAAACAAAAATCTGATGGGTGAATTAATCTCAGCCACTGGTAATTACTCAAGGCCACATCCCAGTTACCCCAATTTATCCACCATGGTATCTCAGACTGGAACCGATCCTATACAAATCAGCTTTGACCCTGCACGAATAGGAAGAGTCCAGTCCAAACTGTCAGGTCAACTCCCATTTGAACAAGAAAGCACCCAAACCCATACTGGTTTCAGCCTAAGTAGGCAGAGTCATTGAGGTATAGGTTGAGGCCTGTGATACGTGAAGCATGGGAGACCCACGTGTAGGGATACCCATAGCACTTGTGGTATAGCGCTGACAAAGGCAAAAACGTGATTGGTAGCATGCCTGAATTAATCTTAATCACTAATAATTACTTTGGAACTTCCTACTCCATCGCTTTTCCCCATGCCGCAAAGTACAGGAACCAGCCATATGCAAATTAGCCTTGGTACTGCTCTAATGGTCTGGAATGCCACCCCAGATGATCATCAGTGGCTGAGATTAATTCAAGCATTCCTTCCATCATAATTTTGCTTGTCGTGTTTTGCAGTAGATGCCCTTTGTGTGATGAGTAAACCCAGATATTGTTCCTACAATCACTTCACCACAGGACTCAAGCTACACCTTACTGACAAGACCTAAGAACAAATGGTATAGGGTGCTTGTGTTCTCATATGGGGGAATCCTGGCCTGGCATTTCAGGCAGGACTGTTGTTGGTGAAGCAGGATGAAGACTAGTTTATATAGGGCAGGTCTCTGGCTAGAGGGGCTTATTAGGCGAAAAGCAAACATATGGATTGTGGCCTGAGTGATTGCCAGTGACCAAGGTTAATTCAATCATTCCTTCCATGACCTTGTTATTTTTTGTTATTTTTTAACAGGCCAGTAAGAGCTATTAATAATTCAATGTAATTGTCATACCATGAGGTTCTCAGATTTGAATTCCTGCAGAACCGATCTAATCTTTCACCTACATTTGCTCAAGGTGTAGATAACATATGGTTTAATTGTTGTAGGTAAAATTAGCACATATGATTAACCCTGCCTCAATTAAATACATTCTGATGCAATATGTACATAAATATTAAGTGTTTCTATTTATATTATACAGTGCTTCTTTCAGGGCTATTTCAGTATCATAGAAAGAAATCTGGACATTAAATAGTAATCACACCAAATACCTAGTTTTCATTTTCCAACACCAGTTAACAGAGAATATCTAAATGAGACATGTTTTTCAAACAGCATGATTAAAATCCAGTAGGAAATAGAATTAAGAACCCATGACAGAATAAATTACATGAGCACAACACTTCAGCAACTATGATTCCATATAAAGAAAAAACGTGTGCATTGGAGGAAAACGACTATAAAGCACCTAGACTGTAACTTGGTGAGACCTATCAATCAGGGATTTGTAAAGCGCACTACTCACCTGTAAGGGTCTCAAGGTGCTGAGGAGGGGGGTAGGAGGAGGCGAGGGGGAGAAGACAGTGGGTGGAAGTGCTCCTACTGCCTGAACAGCCAGGTCTTGAGAAGTTTCCTGAAGGTAAGGAGGTCTTTGGTCTGGCGCAGGTGGGTAGGAAGAGTGCTCCACATTTTGGCGGCAAGGTGCGAGAATGATCTACCGCCGGTTGTAGTTCTGCGGACATGTGGGATGGTTGCGGGAGCGAGGTCGGCAGAGCGGAGATGCCGGGTTGGCATGTAGAAGGAGAGTCGTCTGTTGAGGTATTCTGGTCCGGTGTTGTGCAGCGCTTTGTGAGCATGGGTGAGGAGTTTAAAGGTGATTCTCTTGTTGACTGGGAGCCAGCGCACGTTCTTCTGGAGTTTGGCCGTGGTTCCTGCGTAGAGGGCATTGCCATAGTCCAGTTTGCTGATTACGAGGGCTTGGGTGACTATTCTTCTGGTTTCTGTGGGTATCCATTTGTAGATCTTTTGGTGCATGCGGAGGGTGTTGAAGCAAGAGGAGGAGATGGCATTGACTTGCTGGGTCATGGATAGTGAGGGGTCCAGGATGAATCCTAGGTTGCGTGCGTGGTCGGTGGGAGTCGGAGCGGTTCCGAGAGTGGCAGGCCACCAGGAGTCATCCCATGCGGAGGGGGTGGAGCCGAAGATGGACTTCCTTCTTGTCCTATACGATACTCGTATTTCATTTGTCGAATAACCATAAACCACCAGCTTCATCACTTTGCCTTCTAAGGCCAAACCCAAAGCATGTGGATAAACAGCTGAAAATCCAAAACAACCACTATACAGCAATGTCACAAGAGGAGATGATGTGTTAGTGCAGGCTTCAGCCCCTAACACTTCTTCATATATATTTAGAGACACATTTATTAAAAAAACATGCAACACAGCAAGCCACGTTGCAGCGCTGCATGATAGGGAAAGGGCAGGAATGCAGCATATTAAACATTATGGTGATCAATGTACTGTCTAACTCCAACGCAGGCACCTTGCACAATGGTGTATCGGTGCATGTGTTGAACACAGGATTGTTTTTGTGCAGAAAGGGAGACCTTCCGGAGCAAAAACAACCCTCTGGGGAATTTTCCTCTTGTTAAATGTGCTGCAGAATGCAGCACACATAGAAAGAGGAAAAACTTGAATAAAGATATTTCTCCTTGCTATGCCACATCTGGGAAGGCATTGTATTTTGACGCATCCTCAAGTCTACCAGTAATAGTTAATCTGTGGATGTTCGAAAACCCATGGGTGGATGTGTGGGACCGCCCACGCTCCACCCATGGAACGCCTCCCTAGGGCAGAGTAACGCATCATTATTGCCCTAGATGTATCAAGCCACAGAGTGCCATGCAAAGTGGCCTTGCATAGCTTAATAAATCGTATGTAGTGGTTCCAACGCTCTTGCACCCAATTGCATGGCTCAAGGGCGATGCAGCTGCATGATAAATATACCCCTTATTGTTTTCCTCTTCATGTACTAGGGCCACTTGTGCATATAACGTTAATTAGATTTTAACATTCAGTGCACAAAGTAAAGTGTTCTTATTATACACAATAAAACGAGTCATCTCAGTTGTAAGACTCAGCCACGATGATTTCGCCAATTAAATGTTGCTGAAGTATATCGGGACGTGGCCAGGCTATTGTTAAAACCACAAATATAAATAGCAAGCGCAACTCGCTAGATGGTCCACCGTGTTGGGTTGTAAAGAGTTAAATGCGATCCCAGTTTGCGGGGCAGGTCAGATCCCAGACTTTCACAGCCCTGGCCGAGGCCGGCTCCGTATTAAGTCTCACATTACGCGTGGATTAGATTTGTAGAAATCCTGTAACTCAATAGGTACCTGCCTATTCTCTCCTGGCGTCAGCCTGCCTGCTCCGCTTTGCTCTGGGGACATACCTGGCATTCCACCCGTGCCTCCTCACTTGCTAAGAAGGCTGGAGCCGACCTACCAAAACATTGGAATATTGTTGTGAGCGCGAAAGCCACTTGACAGACGAGCGAAGTGTGAAGTTAGTCGCGTGAAGCTCTGTTACCTCCATGTGAAGTATCCATGCGCGCCCCTTTGCCGCCTTTTGGTGTACAGTAGCCTCGAAAAGACGATAGCGTGCACTGGGCGGAGGTGTACTCTACAAGTAAGTGAAAGCTAGTACCACCCCTGGCCTCCCCAAATGATGTCTACAATCAAAGGGGTGGGAAACAATAGTCTTGGCAGGCGAGCCGAACATGAAATGAGCTGGGGCCTGGGAGCTGTGCCAAACAATAATACAAGTAATTCTATTGTACTCAGTTAACTAAAATCTACATTTCAAGAAGATCATATTATTTGAAAACGAATGTTTTAAATGAAAACCGTTTTTAATAATACTAGGTATTTCTTTGTTGGGGTGATTGGAGGAGAAAATAATATTTCGTAAGCATAAACAGCTCATTTTGTTTGTGCAGCTTTCTTGACACTAACTATACCTCAACATTACTGGTTGAAAAGAATGATTGTGTGTCAGCCCAGTGACATATGCACTTGCTAACAGGAAGCTATTTGGAGCTCTATTGAATATTCTAGTTTTTGATTACGTGTGCTGACGTTGGGTGGTACTTGGGCATTACAAGACAGTGAGGCTCAGATTTAAGAGGGCCTAGTGCCATTCCAACGCCATATTAGCAATTTGTTTTTACACTAATGTGGCGTTAGGAGGCCAAAAACACTGTGCCATATTTGCAAAGTGGCACAATGCATGCATTGCACCACTTTGTAACCCTTTGCGCTACGTGAGGCCTGCGCCAGGCACAATGTATGCAAAGGGGGTGTTCTCCCATTAGGGGGCCATAAAAATGGCGCAAAGAAATCTACCTGATATCTTTGCGACATTTTTACTGGGATGTTTAATGCTTGCTCAGAGCAGGCATTAAAAGGAGGCACCTATTGGTTTCAATGGTCCTCTGAGTGCTTTGCAGGATTAGCATCAACATTTTTTATGCTAATCCTGCAAAGTGCCAAACTAGCATAAAACATTCTGAGGCTAGTTCCCTAACTACCGGCATGGTGTGCAGTATATTAAATAGGGTGCACAAATGGTGGCATTAGGGTGGCTCTAAGGGGAGCAAGAAAAATAGCGCTGCACTAAGTGCTGCACCACTTTTCATAAATCTATCCCTTACAGTGAATGGGAAACTGGCCATATTTGTGTCCGTTTGCACTTTCAATAGTGGGGCACAAATGCCAAATGGAGTTGCAGTGGTGCTGGAACAATACTGAGTGGGGGTGCTGTCATTAATGTTATGTCACTAAAGTCATAGAGATTGTGAAAAATGTAAGCGTCACACTTTGAACAAGTGTAGAAAATGACCACTATCCATTCAGCAAGAGTGTGGTAAGGGAGTAGTGTACCAATGGTGCATTTTGGAACACACTATCACACATATCTTACTAAAACATGTGGGGTAGCATACTGTTATTTACAATCATCACATTTTCTATTGTAATGGGCAATAATTTGCCCAGATAAAACTATGTAGCATGCAATCAATAATGTGTGAAAATTGTGCTTTACAAATATATTTTATTTGCGAATCACCAAGAAAAGTACTTTGATCTGTTTTGGTCCTATTAAAATATTTGTTTCCATAATACTTCAGAGTTAAAAAGTGCTTCATTTGTGCTCTCCGAAACTGCTGATATATTTTGAATAATGTGTACATTTCATTTATTTATAGGTATTTATAGTTATTTAAATTAATTGACATCCTACAGCCTTTCCTTTCACACTCCCTGTAAGCCACCAAGGTTGTTACATAGTTAACTTTACAAAATCCTCTCACTGTGCAGTCAGAGAAAGACAAGTAAACACCAATCTCCATGTTAAAAGAATGTTAAAAGAATAAGTAGAAATTTAACAGAAGACATAGCGTTGCATTTGACCTCTGTGCTTTAATACACAGAAAATGTAGCAACATAGAAACGAATTTTAAAGGGATCTTTATTGCCCATCCAACTTCTTAACTCCAGCATTGTTTTTTTAGGGTTGCTGAAGCACCTTCCACACCTCTACATCCAGCAACTATGGGGACCTGTCATTTTTCACTGGTCATGGTACTATCCCCAGGAGATTATAGCTCACATATTCAATGTAGTCAGCATGGGATCCTTATACCAGTGGCTGCTTGTAAATAGACAATATAAATTATGATCCTGTTTGTGGTTATACAGTGGGCTGCCTAGTGAGTTCAGGTATGTGCATATAATGCTCAGTGTAGATCAGCCTGATATTGATTTGCATTTCAGTGATATAATTGCTTTGGAACTTCACTAAAATTAAGACTTGCAAGTGAACTTATTTGGCCAATCTCAACATGGCTTCTTCTGTTATTGGTACATTGAAGTGCCAATCCAAGTATGTGGTTGATTTCCTTTCTGCTCAAACAACTATAACGTTGAAGAATATGATGTTACTTTGGATACATTGAGCTTAGGAAATGTTTTAGTGAAAGCAATACAACAGTTTGTTTTTCAGTATGTGTTATAAATGATTTGTACTGTGAAAAGAAGCATTTAACTTTTTGGTGTATGGTTCAAACACATGTGGCCCTATTCACATAGGGAATTCTAAGTATAGAGATCTCTGCACACATACAGTTCCATTCTCACCTGAGCAGAAATCCCCATCTCAATGTAATTCAAGTCTGGGTAGAGGTCTCAGTCCAGTGATAGGAATATATGAGGGGGGGGGAGACCTGTGTAACGTGGGGGTGTAGAAACATACTATTCACTTTATGAATGTAAAGTTACTACAGGTAAATTTATATCTGAATTTCAGGCTTACAACTGTAAATGGAGTTTTACACAGTAGAGTCAGATATCCCCGACAAGGCTGTATAGAAATAGAAATTTTAGAGAATTGGGAAATGGGTAATTAATTCTGTAGTGGATTACCTCAAGGAAGTACATGAACTGACTTCATACACCCTCAGTGGACTAAAGAATATAGCAATGTGCCAGGAGGTCAGCAACAGAGTGAATGCTTTGACGGTGGAAGGGGGATTTAAAGACAAAAAACAGGATGAAAGGAGGTGGGTGAGGAGACATTTTCAGGGTAGATGTGGCCTAAGCTCTTCCTAGTAGTGAACCCAGATCCTGCATCTATCTCACATCAGAAAAGCATAAAATACCTTTAGCTTTCAACTACATTAAAGTTCCTACTCATGTCATACTGTCCTCAAACAACATGTCCCGCCTTCCACAGTTAGGCACATATTCCAGGCATATCACACACAGCTTTCCTACCCCTTTACATTTATATAAACATTGACATATTATGACTTTCCTTTCTACAGTTTCCATGTCTGGTTCATTACTTGTGACAGCTGGAGCAGCACTAGCCCTATTATGGGAGGGTGGCAACTAGGTCCCAGATCTCAAAGGATTCCTACCAACTAGCCAGATAAGCTTCACTACTATCACTCTCACAACCACACTCTTGAGAAATATTTATCTTTCACTGTCATAGTTATACACTGCAATTAATGTTTCTTTTGTTTGTATGATGAGACAACATACATATAGTCAACAGTCATCAAATATGAAAAGCCAAACAGTGTTATTATTTACTTTACAGCTCCTATATTGTCACTCATCCACCACCTGCCACCACTTCTGCTGCTCCACTGAGTGCTCAAAAATATTGACTTGCCTCAGACACAGCTTGTTAAGTCTACCTTCCTGTCAACTGTGATTTTTCCCAGGATATCTCCCTCTGTTTAAGTGTGAGGGTAGTGTAAATGAGGCAATAATGCAATATTGACCCCCATGTTCAGCATATTTAACCAATAGGTTTAATAGTTTATCGTATATGTTTATATATGTGTCTCATGTCACAAAATACAACCTTTAGTTGAGCTCTTCTTTTAGTAAGTTTATATATATATATATATATATATATATATATATATCTTGTGCCACCCACTCAATCCTTTTCTGTAACCAATGGAACTAATCATGGAGTGATATATCATTTGCCACAGTATCTAACACTATCTCATATCAGGAGAATATCTACCTATAACTAACAACCTTCTCTCAGTAGTGGAATATTTCATTAATTTGTATTAGTCTCTCTCAACAACGTCAGTAAAACAGCATCCCCTGCTGTCAACACTACGACCACCAATGCCACCACATCAGGGGACATCTGCAAGTGGGAAGTCAGTCCTCTACCATATACTAGTCAGATAGGTCTGTGTCCAGAATAAAAACTACAATCTAGATTTGCTTACAGCTTCCTGCCTTATTTCTTATTTGTAACAGATGTCTGCTTATTTATCAGTATTTCTTTGAGAAGAAATATGCCTTATCGTTCAGTATGAACACAGTTTTTCACACCTATCGCATTTCCTCAGGCAGTCAGAATTATAACGTTGTCAATTATTCATTTCTGCAGGTGCAGCAACAAAGGGCACATGTCATTTGCCATTTTCATGGACATCTGTTTAGTAGCTTACATCAAGGCGTCGGTCCACAAAGCAATAATCTGTGGCAGTCACTGGTAATACTCTCTTCTGTCTTTTGTTTAAGTGAATAAATACCTTTACATTCCAATATAATGATCAATTTGTCTTTGTTGAAGTGTCATCTATGCCTTAAAGGTTATAAACAACATGCCTTTTTTGTGCCAAAATTCTCCATTTTAATGTCATAGTAACAACTTCAATGTTCCTCCCCTTGTAGCATCTGGGGGCAAGGACACTAATGATGATGCAATCCCTTCCATAGGTTGAGGTTGATGTGCAATTCTGGGAGAAACCTCAATCTTTCTGTAAGCTGCCATCTCGGAGTCCTTCACTGCTACAGAGGAAATTAGAACTGTTGGTCCCACTCAGCATTACATATCCAATAGAAGTAATATCCTTCTTAGGACTCTCCTCTGAATTGTCTGTACCAAAACATCAGTAAAACAGCCATAAATGCTCGTCCAATCTATGCCTCCATTCTAAGTACCTACGTCTGTAGGTACCTAGGTCTGTAGGTACTTAAAACGGGCCCCACAATTTCCTACACTGGTCCAGCCTTCCAATCAGGTGCAGCTGCAGTATTCTGTCCATCTTCTTAAGAAGGGACAACCCCAGGCAAGGCTGTCTGTTTCCCCTTGAGCAACTCTCCAACAACTCCCACAGTCCCTCAGATTTCAACCCCGTAAGCACAGGACCATCAGGTGGCTGCATGAGATGGCCAAGCATTAAGCAGTTAGTGTGGGGAAATAATGTTGTCTGGGAAGAAAAAATATTTTAACTGCATTCTTTTGTAAGGGTGCATATTTGTGAAGTGATGAACCATGCACAGCATGACCACCCACTTGGAAGAGTTAAACGTAAACATGGAGAACAAAGGCAAAAGCCTCCAGGACATCATGAATTTGCATGGGAACATCTATGTGTGTCTTTTGAGGAGGATTCATGGAGCCATGACATAGACATGCAGCTCATACAGGCCTCTCACACAGGTCCCATCTCAAGCAGCAAGTCCAAGTCAAACACCTCAAGCAACTGGGGTCAATAGCCAAGTGCAGGAACCACCCCCACCATTTCCACCACCAGTCCGCCTGCTTTCAGTGCACAATCTGATGCATCTCAATTTTGGCCCAACATTGTGTGGCCCGGAATGTGGAGGACATTTCCTGCAGGCATGGACAGCAATGACTGCCCTCTTGATGACTTCACTTACCATTCACTGTCTTGTCCTCATAAACAACTTCCTGACTTTTGTGTTCACCAATTCTAGCAATGAACGTATGAGAAACTTTTATTGTGAACTATTTTGAATAACCACCAATCGCACCTACCTTCCTGTTTTCCATTTCAAGTGTACCTGGGCCTGCAGGTGGGATTGTGTTTGAGAGTCTGGATCATGTGCCACTCACCACACAGGCATGCCTGCACTCAGAACAGAATCATTTTTGAAAAATAAAGTTTATTCATTAATAAAGGAAGATACAATGGGGCATGAGTTCTGTAGATGGTGTAAACATGTCATCTGTCCTTGGGTAGAGAAGAAATCTCAAAATGTCCAATAAGGGATAGCCAATTTGTAGGGTAGTGGGCAACAGATAATAAACACATTATGAACATAATGGAAAAAGTTTACATATATAGACCAGAGGGAAAAATAATGAAAATAAAGGAAAATGTTGAAAACAATAGTCCAAACAAACATCTCCATTCCCATAGTAGTATCAAAATCCAAATTAAATATTAACAAGTCCAACATAAAACAAAAATCAGTGCTCAACACATGTATTGTCTCAGAACTGCTGTCAAGGGTATAAGCCAAAAGTTCCTGGTCATCATTAGAGTCGTATAGTAGGACCAATGGGTTAACACTGAGAATTGAAAAGCACTTAGTAACTCAGAGAAGCACCTAACAACTCCGAAAACGTCACTTACTTGGGCATCTGCATAGGTAGAAGGAGAAGATGCACTGGGAGCTAACAAAACAACAGATGGGGAGTGATGGATTTCGGCATGAGAAGAAATGGATGCAGTCAAGGAGGAAAGGAGGCAGCAGAGCTCCTAATGCTGACTAGCCTTAAACCCGTGGTGGGCCTTGACCTCTATTGCTACCTTTACAAGTCCCCTAGAGAGCATGTGCTGACCAGCAACCATCTGCTTCATGGACTCCTGGAAGGAAAGGAGCCATGGTGAAGTACTGAGGGTGTGGGGGTTAGGTGATGGAAGAGGATTAACAGGTATCTGTGGTGCACCTCACCTAGGTTGCTAATCTATTTGTCAGGCACTCTTCAGAGAAGTGGGGGTGACAGCAAGTATAACTTCTGGCCTCAGTGTTGTGAGACCTCTTCATTGTGAATTAATTCTAATACTCTGTTGATAGCATCTTAAACCTCAGCTCAAGAGCCTCTTGATTGTGACTTTGTCATTCTTCAGATCGGCACCCTATTCATGCCATCTACCTTCTCCTTAGCAATGGTATTCTTTAGTGTCCTCTGAAATTCCTTGGCCTTCTTTGCCCGTGGTCCTGTTTCATTCTTGGCCTCCAGCTGAAGAGGAAAGATAAGGAAAAAAAGACTTATGGGTGCACTGCATATGTCTATTACTTCATGTGCATTACAAAAGTCAATGTGACACTTTTTACAAAGGAGAACAATGGGCAACAAAGGAGCAGGTCAGCACAAAGTATTTCTCCCTCATACATAGATATTTTACCTACAGAAGCATCAACTTAGCACATGTTACCTTAGTCAGCCTCACAATCTTTCATGATGGTAAACAATATTGTAGGCAAAAATGTGATGTCAACAGGTGATGACTGATCTGTGCAGTATGTGTGCCTGTTAGATGGACATATGGTAGCAGATACTTTGAAGGGTGCATTATATATAAATACCTTGACAATTACCATTTTGTGTTTTACAATGTCAGAATGGCTGAGGTGTGTGGTTCACACTGTCTTGATCTGTGTCTGACTTGAGAGAAATGGGCATAGATATAGGTCCCATCTAGATTTAGCAGTACAAATTGTCATTACCTGACATGAACATTTTTCTGAAATCTACGATCGATTTATCATGACAAAGTTCCTGTGACCCAGTATTTCATACAACTGATTTTAATACATGTAATTTATAAAAATTGAGAAATCTAGGCAATAGTTACATTGATCACATACTCTCAATTACACATTTTGGATAACAACATGGAGTACAGGCAGCATGAACATGTCAAGGTCTGTGAGATATGACACAATAACACTTACAATCCACTGATGGAGATCAGTTGCAATATGGAATGGCTTACCAACATTCTGCTGTTCATAAACCTGCTCAGCATGGCGGTCCAGCAAAGCTATGCTCGGGTCCCATCTCTGCATTGTGTAGAGCCTTGGGTACCACGTATGCAGCTGGGAGTCTTGACGGGTGTTTACATACACTGCAGTCCAGCACATGATGATGTTAGTTCAGATTTCTTTTTCAGCTGGTTGTTTGGTTTCCTACTCATTTCAGGACATTTTTGAAGTATCCTCTCACCTATGAATTATGATTTCTCTGGGAGGTATCTGCAAGCCTTTTCTGCCATTTTGGTGGCTTCTGAAAAAAAGGAGTAGCAGGATGGAGGAGGATTATGCGATTATGCTCTGGTCTAAGGATGGCTAATGTATGGCTTTACCTTTTATTCCAGTATATAATTTTGTATTTGTCATTTATGGTGGAAAGTCCTACACCATGCAGTTCTCTCCCTGCATGATGTAGTTCTCCACATACACAGCAAAGGTGGAAAACTCCACATCATCTGTTTAATTCATGCACATGTTCTCTCTAAATATCCAAAGTAGGTTGTGTGTGATGATGGATGTGGTCAGGACATCAGAGTTGATCCATCACTCAATCCCTTGCATTAGCCAGTTTGTTGAATAGGAATGTAGCCTTTCTGTGTACTTTATTATGAACGTCTGTGCTAATACTGTATGCTTGTGTGAGTTCTGTTTTTTTATATGTCTTTAATAAATTTCTTCATAAAAACTTGATTCTTTTTATTTCATGCATTGTTTTCAACCTAAATTGGTTTGTATTTGATTACCTTGCAGTTCTTTGGAATGCCATGAGTGGTATACGACTTACTCCAGCTTTCCTGGAGTATACTTGAGCTTGCTTGGACTGTGTCCCTTTATGCCCCCCCATGTTGTAGTAGATATTACCAATTTACAGCCCTCCCTCCCACGTTCACCTAAAATGCATACTTATGCATGAGGAGTACTCAGCACTGATCGTGGATAACTATGCATATAAGGCATAGGAGATGCCGAAATCCGCATCAAAGCCACTGCGCTCATTTGAATTAGTGCATCGCCTTGATGTCGACACGGCCGGCACCTGCACCCAAACTCCATTGCACCCCAGCTCTGATGCATCCCCACCACTGCATGGGGAACTTCAACGCATTTAATGCACATCCTCAATGATGTAATTCAGAATCAAGACAATGCTCCTGCACTAGGATTTTAAGGTATTTTGTTCAGCTGGCCCCTGGCTGGCATTCCATTGCAGTAGACCTGAACGTTTCACATTTTTCTGGTCCAACACACCAGATAGCCCTGGTTGACACTTCTTTATTCAAATAATTTTTCTATAATGTATTCTTTACAAATTCATAACTCAAGTTCTACTTATTGGATTGTTGTTGTTTTGGTCTTGTTCTATTTATTTAATTATGTTCTATTTTTCATACAAGTTGTGGTGTCTTGTATGGTATTTTCACTGTTTTACTGTTTGAAGTCTTGCACAAACACTTTACACTTTGCCTCTTAAGTAAATCCTGCCTGCTCTATGCCAAGCTACCAGAGGGAGAGCACAAATTAATTTAGGGTGCTTGTGACTCACCTTGCATAGGACTGGGGTTCCTGCTTGCTTAGGGTGCATACTTCTGTCAATCAGATAACCGGTTTCTAATACCTTGTATCTATTGTTTAGGAAAAGTCACAGATCTATATTTTTATGTGAAAATGTGGAGTTAAACACTGATGTTCTGAGGTCTCTTCCCTCCTAGTACAGAGTTCTTTCTTTGATATTTGGTGTATTATTTACTTAAGCCTTCATTTTTGTCCCCACAAAAGACATTTAGGCAATGCTTGCATCCTTTTGTGTTTACATCCTGGGGATTCTAAAGGTACACAGGGTTTGTGGATTCTCTTTGGCAGGGACTTCTTAAGGATTTTGGGGACCATGGGCCAAACACATTTTTGGGGCTCCGGTTCAGAACAGTTTTGAGTTTATGATCCAGGTTGAGCTCCTTTATGCCCTGTTCGGCCAGGTCCCTGAGAGTGTACAGGCGCACTCATCCAAATTCGAAATCTGTCTGCGTCTAATATGTTCAGGGATAGTGATGTGTGGTTTCAATATTGTTACACAACAGCTGCTGACTAATGTTATTGCAAATAACCTCTGTGACACCCTTCCATTTCTCATATGTGAGGTCCTGTTTTGATCTAAACGAAACTTTTTTATGACTGCTGCATCAAACATAAACACAACATTTCTATGCAAAATGTACATACTAGACACACACATCACCCACATTAAACATAAATTAAAGGAAAATGGTATTTAAAACATTCTGTTTAAGAATTATTCACAGTTATCAGGGTAAGACTCTCTGCAGAACAGAGCAGGGCCCCCCTGAAAGGCTGGGGACCTGGGCCAGAGCCCACTTTGCCCATGCATTAAAACGTCTCTGTTTGAGGGAACTGAGAAAATAGCCAAAATGGAGAAACATTTTATTACCTTTCAGTGTAAAAATAGGAAAAGGTACAGTGCAAGTGTGTGTGTGCTATTCTCTAAAAGTGACCTCAGGAGCAGGCTGAGTTATTAAAAAAAAGGTTTCACAACAGTTTTCATAATTTTCTCAATGGTGGTCAATATTCCCTATTTTTGTAGGTTTTACCTAATTATAGTTTATGGGGGAAAGAAGTGTGAATCTAATGGGTTAATGCAACAAAACTAGACATTTTCGGAAAGTAGGGAACATTCTTAATTCCACAAGGGGTCATTGGTGTAGATCACTCATTGTTTACCCAAACAAACTAATCATTGCCTCAAAAACTAATGAAATGCAAACAATAATAACAGGCAACAATGTTTTCATCTGTAAGTTTTTACCATAATAGCCAGCCTCCAAAAGTAATATAGTGTTACGTTTGTCACATTCTTCTCATCACATCGATATATAATGTTTGTGGCTGCGCAATGCCAAGAGCCTTCAACAGAGCTGCATTCTATAATCATTTTTCATAGCGTACCGACCATAGGTGTATAAGGTAAAGTCTAATGAATCCAAGATAGGTATGAAGGAAAAACATTCTTTTTTTATAAATGTTCCCATAAATATTAATTTAAGAATACATGGTTACTCTTTTATCTCTGAATTTGTGGTTACCCATAATATTGTGTAATTTAGAGGGCATTTTTTGTAAAATGTGTTCTTTATTGGACACTTATGTTTGGAGCCCAAAAAGGGGATAAATTGAATGGATTTTCCCACTTCCTTCTCAATAAAACAGTACCCCACTGATGTGGATGGCCTATCACTCACACAAAATAGACCCCAAAAAGCAAGGTGACTACATCAAGATTCTTTCTTGTAATTTTCATCTTTCTTAGGATGTGGATAACTAAGGTGTCTTAGCTCAGCGTAAAGTAAACCTACTAACCAAAGACATTTCAGAAAACCCAACACTTATCAGAGTCCTACATGGTGTGGCTTAGATCAATTTCACCATTTATCTTACCCAGAATGCCCAGTAAACATCACACTTTGTATTAAATAACACCCTTTCCTTGGAGTTCAGAGAGTGAAAGTTCCAAAACGTATGGGTAATGACAAAAAGTCTAGTGCTCAGCATTCCCGAGGTCCTCCCAACAGAAATAAAACACTACTTGTGTGGGTAAATCTATCACACAAAACAGGAAAATCCTCAAAATGCAACATTGAGACATCAAGATTTGCCCTGGATGTTTCAATAATTCTGGGGATGTGGGTAGTTGTTGTATTTGTGACCATGTTTGGCCAGCACCCAGGAACACCTGCAAACCGTTGGGGACATTTGGGGAGTATTAGAAAGCTGGGAGATTTAGGAGGGATGTGGCTTTTCTTGACCCCCACCACTATTTCTTACCCAGAATGCTCTACAAACCTCAAATTTCAGGTAAAAAAGAAAGTTTTTTTACTCAGATTTTTGGGAGAGAATGCTCTGAAATCTATGTGAATCCACAAACCTCCTACAACCCATTCTTCCCACACTCCTCCTGATAAAAGCAGTATCCTGCTTTGATGGCAGGGACTTTCACTCAAAAGAGGAAAAATCACAAACTACAACATGGAAACATTATGATTTTCCCTTTGAATTTTAATGGTTCTGGGGGGAGGGGTGTTGCTGCAGATTTTGTGCCAAATGTCAGCTGGCACCCAGGAAAACCTATGGACCCAAGGAATTGCTAAAGCCTAACGTTTATATAGTGTGCATAAAACTTATCACATTTTCTGATGCTGAAAGCCCTGCAAACACCAAACCTTGACTAAAAAACAGATTTTCCTCAGATATCTTTGAGAGAATATCCTTGAATCTTGGAAAGTCCTTCAACACAGCATTCCCACACTTCCCACAACAAAAATCCAGGGCTGTGTGGCTTGTGTGGGGTCCCACCATTTCTTCTTATCCAGAATGCCCTCCGTATATCAAATATAAGATTTTCCTCATAGTACTGTGAGGTTAAGGTAGGACATCTGCAGCAATTGAAAACAGTACACCCCCAGTGTGAGTGGACCTATTACCTACTGACAGGAAACGCCCCAAAATACAATGTGGAAACGTGTTATTTTTTATTTTTTATTTTTTCTGGGGTACTACAATTGAAAAATCATTTCACAAAAGTACAATACATCAAATATACATTTCGATTTAAAAATGCAAACTTGGTAGAAATGTAAAGATAGGAAAAGAGGTATGGCGAAACACAAAGCTGCTTCATCTGCTAAATTCCAGAGAACAAAGCAATCAAGCATCATTTAAAATCATAAAATATTAAAGTGCTAAAATCCCTGCCTTCTAAATATTTATTCCTCTTGAGGAAATTCGATTTTTAATAGATTAATACGATTGTATCGACCCGCCATTTTGTGGCCCGCCGCCATTTTATGTTGCCTTCACTCAGGCAGCACAGCGAACGAAGTCCATTCTGCCTTTTCTGCTTATTCTGCAACATGGTGTTCAAAACAGCCTTCTGCCTCTATCTTTACAAGGCTGGTATTAAGGTCTGACCGAGTACACTAATCCCTGTCTGGTTTTCTAATCCTTGTTTCAACTATCTGTAGGCTCACACTATTCTCCGCCGATCTTATCTTATCGTCTGGCCTTCGTTGTCCTTTGCTAGTATTCTCTCATTTCACAACTGTCCTCCAAACGCACACAAACTTATCGCACCACATGCAACTTCGTTGTAGATCGGTTAATGAATTAGTTCAAGGGAGGGGTGACAAACACAGCTGGAGGGGAGGCAACCTTAAGTCACTTGATACTTTGTTTTCCAATTCCTTCTATTGGTGCTGTCTTGTTTTCCGACATTTCTATTGGCTCTGTTCTATCTTTACATTATTCTTACTGGCTCCTTTCTATGTGTTCTGGGAGTGTATGTAGTTAATAAATGGTTTTTATACGGTATATAAGATTGTGCGCCACAAAGTAAAGTGGCAGTCTCCTGAGAACATACC
Source organism: Pleurodeles waltl (assembly GCF_031143425.1). Lineage (NCBI taxonomy): Eukaryota > Metazoa > Chordata > Amphibia > Caudata > Salamandridae > Pleurodeles > Pleurodeles waltl. Next base: position 272,588,826 of record NC_090436.1, on the reverse strand, counting down.
TTGTGTACTTCTTGGACAACTGTACTAGCTGCAGCTAATAAAATCAGATCTTTTACGCCTGACAGAGTGTCCCGTGTCTCTGTTAGTTGAGGCAGGTGAATCCAAGGAGATTTTAGGCGTACCCTGCGCCGCCAGGCCCAAAAGGTTCTGGTTCTTCAACTGGCGCCCAACGTGGGGCGGCTTCAGCGGTACCGGTTCTGCCTGAAGGTCGTGAGGAACCCCGCAAGAAAATTCTGGAGGAATCGCGAGCCACGTCAAGTGACCCCTGTATGTCGAAGTGGTCCGAAGGTCTTTTTCAGCGCGGTTACTCCTTCCTGACGGCTACTGACGACTGCTGCCCTGACTGCCGCCCTGCCTTGGCCCTTTCTTTGATGATGTATGGTAAAGCGAGACGATAGACGGGCCTCTGTTGGTGTAAGAAGACATCCTTAGTTAAGTATTTGGTGGGTCGCGCCCACAAATTTTGGTCTTTGTTTTGTCCTTAGGTCCTTAGATTTGGCCATTGCAGTGGCCAAAGCCGAGGGGTAAGTGCATTTGTGCTGTGTAAACTGAAAGTTTTACCCCCTTGATGTTTGTGAACAGCCAGTAAAAATCGTGAGATGTCTGGTCTGACTAAGTTTGGAAAACTTTGTTGCTTTGGTTGTAATAGGGACTCCCAGCTTGAGGACTCCTGTCCGATTCCTTCGGTTGGAACTCCCACATATGAGCTCTATTCTAAACATGGTGTTGGTCCTATTGCCTTTAATAAGACATGGACCCGATATACAAAGAAAGATGGTGTTTTAAAATGGTCAGAAAATGGTAGTTTCGAAACTGATGTGCTAGATAATTTAGAAGCAACGTTATTTAAAAGAAAAGCCCGGCCGGCAATGTTTGACTCTTTTCGCCTTTGGCGTAAGGAAGCCAAACAGAGAGAAATTAAACAAGCAAAACGAGATAGGAAAACACAGGGAATGACGATTATACAGGCTGCTCAGCAATTCAAAGATGATGAAATAGATAATGCAATGGAAATTTCAGACAGACAGCATCGAATGGCAATAGATAAATGCTATCCGACGTTGCCTATCCCTTGATAAGAGAAAAGATTTTGAGGAAGATTCCTTAATGTCCCACTTACTGAAATTGCCTCCGCCCTATGTACAAGGTGCTAATGCACCCCCGATGTTACAGCCTGTTCAGCCGCCAGTTGTGCTTCCGCCTGCTCCAGCTTTTCCACATTTGCCTCCTCAAGTATTGCCTATGCCAGCTTTGCCTTTAACTTCTTTGCCTTCTGCTCCTTTGGCAATTCCTAATGCTCCTTTAGTTAATTCACCTAATACCTTGTCCCCTATCCTTATGTCAAATTCTCCATCTATGCGTAAGCGATTTGCAGATACTGTCTCTGGTCTCTTATCACCTTTCTTTGAAGCTTTAAACGTGTCTCCAGCTTTTTCTCGAAGACAGTCTCGTAGTCAATTCCCAGACTCCGAAGAGCGAGAAAAATTGGACTCACTTGCTTGTAGATGGATCAAGAAGGGTCCCCAATATAGTACGTCTGATATTATGTCCACCTTTCTGCAATGGAATGCACCTACGCAGAGATATGTTTTTAAAGTTATGTGCGATACTCTCGCTAAAGAATGGGAGGATATGAATTTGGGTTCGGTCCCACAGGATCTGTTAGATGTTCAGGCTGACTTTGACAAAGGACTTATTGTGGGTCCTAAGGTTGAAAACGCTGTCAGAACACTTATTTCTTTCAGATCCCTATTGTTCTCACAGACTTTTCCTGATTCTGATCCTTCAGTTAGGACAGCACTGAAAAACTATCCCATGAGAGAGGTTTCTCCAATATGGAAGGAAGAAGTTGCAGCAGCAGGTGCTAATCCAGCTATTCCTGCGCATTTTCAGCGCATATGGATACATGTCCCCTGGAAAAGGTCTGAAGTTTTAGCACTTAAACAGTCACTACCAGATTCACGCAAAAATCCTGCTGGTTACTATAAAGAGTTGTCGCAAACAGTTGATGCATGTACTATGAATCTAGCAGATATTGACATGTTGATGGGAAATGTAGTTCCACAGACAATATGGGCTAAAATTCGTAGAGAGGATCACGCTCAAGAATTAGGCGGCGATTGGAACGCTATTATTGCCGCAGATAGAGGTCAAGTAGGTGGTGCAAAGCCCGACGCTTTGATCTCAGAACTCCCTGGTAGGATTATTACATTAATGAAAACAATGATGCCTGCTTTGAGAGTTAATTGGGATAAGCTAGCAGCATGTAAACAAAAGAAAGATGAAAGTGTTTCCGATTTCTTTACCCGATTCGAGGAGACATTCATTGATCACAGTGGTCAAGATATGGCTACAGAAGGGGGACAGCGATTATTTGTGGATAAGTTCGTATATAACTTGCTTCCTGAACTATCACACAAGCTAAAAGACTCCGAGAGTTCATGGGCAGTTTCTTCTTCCGCCCAGATATTGGCTACTGCACAATATTATGAAAATAGAGACAAAGAAGAAAGGGAAAAACAAGAGAAAAAGACGAAAGAATTAAAAACTAAAGTTCTCTTGCAACAGGCTTATCCTCCTCGTTATGTTCAGCCTCAGTTTCAACAGCCTCCGCAGTTTCAGAGGTTGTATCAAAAGCCTGAACCATTCATTCCAAGACCTTTGCTAGGTCCCAATCAATGTGCTTATTGTAGGGAGGAAGGTCATTTTAAGAACAGTTGTCCGGCATTGTTGCAGCGTAATGGAGCAATATCTGCTTCACGAGGTCGTGGTGGTCTTCAGTCAGCAAATAGAGGTAGAGGTCGAGGTGTGTTAACCCAAGGGCAGCGTTCTTTTGTTCCTCCAAATTCCGGAAATTACTTTGATCAGCAAAATGTTAGGTCTACACAGTATTATAGTGAGGATCAGTATATTGAAGGAGGGAATGAAAGTCTTCATTTTGAATAGGACAGCCATGGACAAAGTAAGGGGGTTACGTCAATTCCAGTGGATCAGAATGGACCTTATGTTAATGTCACTACAATGGGTGTTTCAGAGCCATTTCTTTTAGATACTGGTGCCATGAGAAGCTCTATCATTCATTCTAAACTCCCTGGCGCACCTTTGTCTGGCTTAACGAATGTATCTGTAGGATTTTCTGGCGCCCCTGTTCGCAATCCAGTTTCTTGCCCTTTGCCTGTTTCAATAGGCCCTTATGATTTAGAAGCTTCGCTTCTTCTGACGAATGGTTGTGGTGAAAATCTGTTGGGTTTAGATCTATTAAAAAGAATACATGCTACGATATATTGTTCACCTTCTGGTGTATACCTCACTCTAGGACAGAAAATGACTAGTCCAATGTACTTATCAAAAGATCAATTCCCACCTGAATTGCTTTCTCTTCCCGAAACGCTTTGGGCTACGGGTCCGAATGACGTTGGTTGTCTTGAGATCCCACCTTATGTTGTTACTCTTAAGCCCAATGCTGAAATGCCACGTATTCCGCAATACAGAATCTCTACTGAAGGTGAGAAAGCACTTCTGGAAATTGTCCATGATTTGATTCAGAAGGGTGTGGTTGAGGAAACGAGAGGAAATACATGTAACAGTCCTGTTCTTCCGGTTCTTAAACGCACTGATCCTTCTCAGCCTCCTGTTTATCGTTTTGTAATTGATCTTCGGGGAGGTAAACAAGATTGTCGTACCGCAGTTTCCTGTAGTCCCAGATATCACTGCTCTGTTGACGATGATACCTTCTACAGCGACTTGGTTTTCAGTTATTGATTTAAAGAATGCTTTCTTTAGTATTCCCATCGCCGAAGAGAGTAGAGATATTTTTGGTTTTTCCCTCGGAGGCCGAAGCTTCCGGTTTAAACGCGCACCTCAAGGTTATTGTGAAAGTCCCTCTGTTTACAGTCAAGCTCTAAAATGTCATCTTGATGCCTTTTCCTTACCGTCCGGTGCCGCTCTCATTCAGTACATGGATGACTTATTAGTTGCCGCTGATTCAGAGGAGATTTGCAAAAACGTGACCGTTGCACTGTTGCGTCATTTGTTTGATCTGAATCACAAGGTTTCTCCTTCTAAATTACAATATGTTTGTCGCGAGGTGACTTATTTGGGTCATCTCTTGTCAAAGGAGGGACGACGATTGACCCCCGAACGAATTCAGGCAATTGCACAAATGTCAGTGCCATCCACACAAAGAGAGGTACGTGCCTTTTTGGGCATTACTTCTTATTGTAGACAGTGGATTCCGAGTTTCTCTTTATTGGCTAAACCGCTGTTGGCGCTAACTTTAAAAGATACGCCTCAGCCTCTTCCGTGGACTGACGAGTGTCAGAAGAGTTTTACTGATTTGCGTATTGCTTTGTGTTCTGCTCCTGTATTGGGTACTCCTGATTACAGTAAGCCCTTTACGCTCTATGTCCACGAAAGAGAGGGTTGTGCATTGTCAGTCTTAACGCAGCGTTTTGGAGATCAACAGCGACCATGCGCATATTTCTCAGCTACGTTAGATCCAGTAGCTAAAGCATTGCCTAGTTGTCTTAAGGCGACAGCGGCAGCAGCAATTTCTATTCGACAGTCTGCTGGAGTAGTGCTAGATAATACTCTCATTGTTATGGTGCCACATGCAGTGGATATTTTACTAAATAGGACAAAAACGCAGCATCTTACGAGTGCTCGGTTGTCCGGATATGAGCTGACGCTTTTGGCTAGTCACATACACATCAAACGATGTAATACCCTGAATCCAGCTACTTTGTTGCCTTTTCCAGAAGAGAGAGATGTCTCTGAACAGCATGATTGTTTTCTCCGTACTGAAGAAGAGACTAAGGGTAGAATTGACCTAAAAGACACGCCATTAGTGAATCCAGATGGAACACTATGGGTAGATGGTTCTTGTTTCAAGCTCCCGAATGGAGATACAGTTTCAGCCTACGCTATTACTACTTTGCATACGATTGTGGAGACAGCACGCATTAGACATAATTCAGCTCAGGCAGCTGAATTGATAGCCTTAACTAGAGCGTGTGTGTTATCCGAAGGAAAAAGAGTAAACGTGTACACTGATAGCCAATACGCTTTTGGTGTAGCGTTTAACTTTGGGCGTTTATGGAAGGAAAGAGGATTCTTTACTTCCCATGGTACTAAGATACAACATGGTCAATTAGTAACTGAACTTCTTGAGTCACTTACAATGCCTACTCAGATAGCGATCGTGAAGTGTAGTGCACACAAAAAGATTGTGGACGATGTTGGTCGAGGAAATGCATTTGCAGATGAGGTAGCGAAAAAGACAGCCAGAGACAACACAAGTCGAATGTATGTTGCAGGTCCCGCAAACTGCGTAAGAGAAAAGGGAATGTGTGAAGATACAGTAGAGAGTGTGAAATCAATTCAAGGAGAGGCTACGGAGAATGAGTTGAGAAAGTGGAAGGAAAGTACAGGAATGTTAGATGAGATGGGATGTTGGGTTGAATTATCAGAACATCAACGTTGGCTGTTACCAGATGCTTATGTACTACCTGTAGTTACTATGGCACATGGTCCAGCTCACCTAAGTGCAAAAGGAATATGTAAACTTCTGGCTCCAGTGTGGCAAAATGAGGGGATCCCAAAGTGTGCAAATAATGTAGTAAAACATTGTATTGTTTGCTTGATGTACAATCCGGGAAAGGGAACCCCAACTCCAGCAGGTCATTTTGCTCCTCCGACATATCCATTTGAGGTGTTGCAGATCGATTATATTCACATGGAACGATGCAACAACCTCAAATATGTTCTGGTGGTAGTATGTGCTTTTTCTAGATGGGTAGAAGCCTACCCTCTGAAGGACAATACTGCTTTATCAACTGCCAAAATACTTTTGAAAGAATTCTTCCCTAGGTTTGGTTTGCCGCGCATTGTCTGGAGTGACAATGGGAGCGAATTTGTGGGTCAAGTCATGCAAAAAGTTTGTGCAGGTCTTGGCATAAAACAGAAGTTCCACGCGGCGAATCACCCACAGTCGGCTGGTTTAGTAGAATGCTACAATGGAACCTTGAAGCTTAAAATTGCTAAGGTGCAAGCTAGCACAGGACTTAATTGGCCTGATGCTTTACCATTGGCTCTTCTGTCCACCAGAACAGCAGTACACTCTCGTTTGGGGCTTAGCCCTTACGAAGTGATATTTGGTCGCCCAGCTAATGTATGGGGAGTTCCTCGCCCTAAGAAATACTCAGACTTGCCATACCCGATGTTGATTGACTACTTGCATGACCTTACAACTAAATTGCGTGTTCTTCATCAACAGGTTCAGAGTGCTCTACCAGAGGCTTCCACAGACCCAGGTCATTCCATCCGACCAGGTGACTGGGTCTGCACGAAAAATTTCCAACGACAGAGAAATTTGGAGCCCAGATGGAGAGAGCCACGCCTGGTTCTTTTGACCACAAGAACAGCAGTTAAAGTCGAAGGAAAGAAAAACTGGGTGCATGCCGTGCACTGCAAGAAAGTGCCTTTGCCCTTGCCTTTCGATCAGTGGGTCCGTAGAGGCATCAGTGACTCTGAAAGTGAGAAAGTTCCGCAATTTGTACCATTCAGTGATGCGCGTCTAATTGGAACACTTTCTGAGAAAGAGGACGACGACATCCTTCAAGAAGCAATACCATCGCATCGTCGCTTGAACACGACAAATCCAGGAACATTGTTTCAAAACCAGACTGCCTCTGGACAGGAACGCTATAATTTGAGACCAAGACCAAAGAACTTGTAAATTTCTCTCCTATGTAGTACTCTATCCCGGTTGCAGGGTCACGGTAGGAGTCTTAGTTACGACCTGAGTAAGTGGCAATAGGCCTGCAGGACCTCACAGTGTCATAGGACGGTAGATAATCGTGACTACAGTGATTGAGGAAGATTGCCGTGAGCATCCACTTAGAAAGATGGAGGCTACATTAGATAAAAGAGAAAGTAAAAATGTAAGGAATAATTGTAAAGAAATATATAGTCGTTGTAGTATTGCTCTATGCGTCATTATATTGTCGTGTATTCTTTTGGCATCTGTAAACTGGATCATTATTACTCTGCAGCAAAAAGTTGTCTCTTCTCCTACCTCTACATCTTCTTCTACTATCTCTCCGCACCTATTTCACACTCTTCCCCAGCATGAACTCATCAGAAGAACTGAATACTTTAACAATTCCTTCGTCCAGTTGTTACATCAACATCAGTTAGTGATCAATACAACTGACTGTTGGGTGTGTGGACTCATACCACATACGGTAGAAAAAGGAATGCCATATTTAGTTCTTCCTTTCTCCTATGAAGGTTCCGCTTGGGCTTATTTTGTCATTTTCAATAATGCATATCAAAGTAAAATTAAACAACCTGTCAGTTCACATAGTGTTGGTTCAGATTTCAGTCATAGTTTATTGATAAAGGGAATGGTAGCTATGGCTAAAATCATGGAAAAAAGTGAAGCTTCCATAGATGAAAGAAAAGCATATACCAATTGGAACATAACTAATTACATTTCCAGCCTCAATGATAGGGTTAAGCAAGGAAAATCTTCTCCGATACGGGTCATACCCCAACAAGGAAATTTCTGTCTGCAAATAAATGATAGAACTCCAAACACCGGACAAAGAGAAAGTTTATGTTCCCATACATATGTTTATTCAGCCTTGAATTCACCGCCGTTAGTACCATCTCAAGGTACATACTTCGTTTGCCACGATAGGGCTTATACATGGTTGCCAGCTGATTTCTCTGGTACTTGTTATATAGCCTTTCTTCTTCCCCCTACATACACCGCTCCTGCGAACCATCATAAAAATAGATATGGCAGAGGGATTGTGGATTCGAAAGATACAGCAGGACAAGAGGGAGGAGATTTCCTCAAAGGATTTCTTCCCTTCTGGGGTCCAATGGCCAACAGCAGAAATATAAGGCAATTGGTTCGTGTCGTAGAAACCACCATAGACATCACTGTAGGAGCTTTAAGTAACATTACAGCTGAACTACAGGCTGATCGTCTTATGACCTTGCAGAACCGTGTTGCCTTAGACTTTGTTCTTGCGGACCGTGGTGGAGTATGCAAATTGATCGGATCAAGTTGCTGTATTTTCATACCTAATGACGCTCCAACAGTATACCAAGCTATCTCTAAGTTACACATAATCTCCGAGTCGATTCATCAGGACGAAGGAGATTGGTCCTTTTCAGAGTGGTTTTGGGGATTACTGTCCAAATGGGGTTGGAAGGTATTGACATTCTTTGGAGTAATTTTAGCTTTTATATTCTCTTGTTGTCTTTGTATGCACTGCGGTCCTGCCATCTGCAACCTATGTGCTACTGCATGTATTCCCAAACCCAAGTCACAAAGAGCAGAGAGTATCAAAATGATGGTACAGCAACAGCTTGATGACCTCATGGCCATAGACATCGACTCAGATTAACATGAGTTTGTGTATCTTGCCTGAGTTCTGGCAAAAGGAGGGTCTGAGGAAATTCGATTTTTAATACGATCGTATCGACCCGCCATTTTGTGGCCCGCCGCCATTTTATGTTGCCTTCACTCAGGCAGCACAGCGAACGAAGTCCATTCTGCCTTTTCTGCTTATTCTGCAACATGGTGTTCAAAACAGCCTTCTGCCTCTATCTTTACAAGGCTGGTATTAAGGTCTGACCGAGTACACTAATCCCTGTCTGGTTTTCTAATCCTTGTTTCAACTATCTGTAGGCTCACACTATTCTCCGCCGATCTTATCTTATCGTCTGGCCTTCGTTGTCCTTTGCTAGTATTCTCTCATTTCACAACTGTCCTCCAAACGCACACAAACTTATCGCACCACATGCAACTTCGTTGTGGATCGGTTAATGAATTAGTTCAAGGGAGGGGTGACAAACACAGCTGGAGGGGAGGCAACCTTAAGTCACTTGATACTTTGTTTTCCAATTCCTTCTATTGGTGCTGTCTTGTTTTCCGACATTTCTATTGGCTCTGTTCTATCTTTACATTATTCTTACTGGCTCCTTTCTATGTGTTCTGGGAGTGTATGTAGTTAATAAATGGTTTTTATACGGTATATAAGATTGTGCGCCACAAAGTAAAGTGGCAGTCTCCTGAGAACATACCTTGTGTACTTCTTGGACAACTGTACTAGCTGCAGCTAATAAAATCTGATATTTTACGCCTGACAGAGTGTCCCGTGTCTCTGTTAGTTGAGGCAGGTGAATCCAAGGAGATTTTAGGCGTACCCTGCGCCGCCAGGCCCAAAAGGTTCTGGTTCTTCACTCTAAATATAATCCTTTTTTTTGTTCACTTCCGACGTTTTACAAAGAGCAAAACTTTTAGTACTTGTGTAACCATACAAATAAACTTAGTGCAGTGATACAAATGTAAACATAGAACTGCTCCTTCTACTAAATTTCAGAAAGCAAAGCTTTGCAAAAACACAAAACATAAAGTGCTATAGTCCCTGCCTCATAAATACTTACTCAGCTAAGGCTAACCATGATTGTACGTGTTGGACCTGGCCCTTTTTGCAGGGTCATCCCCAAACTTTTTGCCTCCTTCCTCCTATTTTTCCTGACCTGTTTTTGTTGGCTTTTGAACTCTGAACACTTTACCACTGCTAACCAGTGCTAAAGTGCATATGCTCTCCGTGTAAATTGTACTGTTAATTGGTTTATCCATGATTGGCATATTTGATTTACTAGTAAGTCCCTAGTAAAGTGCACTAGAGGTTCCCAGGGCCTGTAAATCAAATGCTACTAGTGGGCCTGCAGCACTGGTTGTGCCACCCACATAAGTAGCCCTGTAATCATGTCTCAGACCTGCCACTGCAGTGTCTGTGGGTGCAGTTCTAAACTGTAAATTCGACTTGGCAAGTGTACCCACTTGCCAGGCCTAACCCTTCTCGTTTCTTACATATAAGACACCCCTAATGTAGGCCCTAGGTGGCCCCATGGGCATGGTGCAATGTATGGTTAAGGTGTTAGAAAATGGGTTATTGGTAAGGGCAGGTAAGTACCTACACTTAACAATAGGCCACTAACCTCCACTTAGGTCCAGTTAGGTCTCAGTAAATTAAACCCAGCTCAACCCTTGGTAGCTTGGCAACAAGCGACAAGGCTTAACTTAGGAGACAAAGCGTAAAGCATTCAAATATCACAAAACAGTAATTAAATAAAACATAGGAAACAGTTTAAAAATCCAAAATCAATTTATAAAAATAGAATATATTTTATCTTTAAAATGACACCAAAACGAAGAAAATCGGATAAGGGGAACCGGAGATATGAAGTTTTAAAGAATTAATGCTTTCTAGCGCACATAAGTAACTAGCGCTCAAAGGGTTAAAAAATAAGGTCACACTGGAAAGGAACAAAGTCCAGAGTCCAGGCCACCCACGAGGTAACACTGTCACACTTACTTTCAGAAGTGTTTGATTCAGGAAAGTGGTCCACAGCACCAGCCAAGGGTTCAGAGGCTCTAGTGTGCCTCTTGGGGGGCTGGGACTACAACTCCCACAATGCACCTCTTCAACTTATGGAGTTGCACCAACGTCTCCAAACTTCTGGATCTTCTTCCAGAGGTCCTTTTTGTGTCCTTGAAGTGTCCACAACTTGATCCAAGGTTCCAGAAGCTCTGAGTTGCTCCTTGGGAGTTGGGAGTACAATTCCCAGAATGCACCTGGTCAGAATCCTCAAATGGCCACTGGACACTGGTCAGCTGGAGTCTGCTTGCAGGACTTGATGCAGGGGACTCTGGACAGCTCCTTTGTACCTGTAGCAAACAGGGAGTCCCTTCCCCTTCTTGAAGCAGTAGAAGACAGGTAGAAGTCCTTTTAGTGGTGAAGCCCAAGTGTGCAGCTGGTGCAGTCCTCCAGAGTGCAGTGTCCAGGTGCAGGTCAGGGGTCCAGCAGGGCAGTTCTTCTTCTCCTGTAGTTCTTCCTTGTTGGAATCTGATAGGGATCTGAGGTATGGGTGCAGGTCTGCCAGTTTTATCCATGCTCCTGGGTGAAAAACAGGGGGGTCCTGATTCTCCAATCAGGTGCAGGGTCCTTCCCCCTGTGATGACCACTTCCTGGGAAGTGTGGCAAAAATCAATCCCAGGAGGCAACATTCCTCAAAAATCCATCATGGCTGAAAGTGATTTTTGGAGGTTACATTTGGCTGAGCCCACCCACTGGTGTGGCTAAAAATCATAAACACACCCCTCTCCTGCCCTCTCCTAATCTAATCAAGGGGGCACCTAGTTGTCTGGTGTTGCAGGGTGTGGGGGTGTTGCTGGGTTGCTCCAAATGTCCTTCTCTGCCTTTGATGACCAGTTTGGCAGCCCTCCCCCTTCCTGCCTCACCATCTGCTGAGGGGAGATCTCCTCCCACAGGCACATTTCTTTGTGTGAAGCCATGCCACTTCACACCTCATCAAGGCAACCTGGCCAGGCTGCCGGTGGCTGGCCAATCAGAGCACAGCAGCAAAAACAATGCAGGGCTGAAGTTGGCAACTTTTCAGGTAAAGTTTAAAACTCTTTACCCGAACAAGTTATATTAAATCCAACAACTGGAAGTTGTGGGATTTATTGTAACAATTAATTTGATACCAAACACTTTTCATCTGTCACTTAAGGGGACTTTTAAAATTAAAATAAAGTCTCCCCATTCTAGTCTATTGAGGCCATTCAGTACAATGAGGGAAAAATGAATTTGGCTGTTTTACCTCACCAGGGCTTATAAAACTATTTTTATAAGGTCCCTGCCTATAGTTGCATGGCACCCAGCCCTAGGGGCACATAGGGCACACCTTAGGGGTGACTTATATGTAAACATAAGGTAGTTTAAGACTTTGGAACTACTTTTAATTCCAAATTCGAATTTGCATATAACTTTAATAATTTAAAAGCAGCCAGCAAGGCAGACCTGCCTTTAAAGTGACACTGGGCACCTAAGCAGTGCACCTATGGGTGCACTACCTATGCTGGGATCCCTAAACCTATATGCCCTACCACATACTAGGGACTTATAGGTAGGTTGACTTAGCCAATTATAATTAGCCTAATTTGCATACTGATTTTACAGAGAGCACAGGCCCTGGGACTGGTTAGCAGTACCCAGGGCACCACCAGAGTCAGAAAAACACCAGCAAAAAGTGGAAAATGGGAGCAAAAAGTTGGGGGGGCTCTGAAATCAGCCCTGTTCTCTCACAGTAGGGAAAATAATAATGTGTCTTATATGTCCTGACAGTGAAATACTGCCAAATCCGGTTTTCACTGTTGCAAGGCCTATCTCTCTCATAGGTGAACCTGGGGGCTGCCTGTAAACATTATTAAAGCATAAATTCCTTTTGGGAGCAGAGAGACATGTGGAGTTTGGGACCTCTGAACTCACAATTTAAAAATGCATATTTTAGTAAAGTTGGTTTTGAGATTGTGTACTTGAAAATGCCACTTTTAGAAAGTGGGCATTTTCTGGCTTGAACCATTTTTGTGACTCTGCCTGTTTGTGGATTTCCTGTCTGGGTTAGTTTGACAGTTGGGCTGTTTTCACCTCTCTCCAGACAGTGACGCAAAGGGGGCTCGGGTGTAGCCTGCATATTCCAATTAGCCATCTGTGCTAGGAGGGAGGGAAGGTAGGGGAAGAGTGGTCACTCGCACCTGAAAGGGCTGTGCCTGCCCTTACACAATGCAGACTCCAACCTCCTGGTCTATGTCTGAGGCCTTGCCTGGGCAAGGCAGGATTTCACAAACAAGTGAGACTTGGGTATAGGAAGAGCACCCAAAACCACAGACTTTAGACACTTCTTGGGGTAGACACTCTACCTCACAGACACTTCTGGACAAGAAACCTGCTGGTGAAGAATCCCTGAACCAGACCTGCCAAGAGGAACTGCCTGGCTACCCAAAGGACTCACTGGGACTGCTTTTCTGACAAGGACTGCTGCCTTGCTGCCCCCGGCTGTGCTGAGAAGTGCTCTCCAAGGGCTTGGATAGAGCTTGCCTCCTGTTCCCTGAAGTCTCAGGACCAAAAAGACTTCACTCCTGCAACTGGACTCTTTGTGCATAAAAAATGTGATGCACAGCCTGCCCCGTGCTAAGGAATTCACTGGACGCCGAACTGGAATGACGCAGCACGATTTTGCAAGGAGAAAACTGGAACTTCGGCGCACGGCCCACCAGATTGACGCACAGCCAACCCAGGACGATGCAGCCCAACTTCCAGGAGGAATCAACTCAGTGCCTGCCTTGCTGGAGAAATTTCCACGCGGCATCCACTGGATCGACGCAGTGCTTGTGACTTTGCTCCGCACAGACCCCGGGGCACCAGAAAACCCCACAACCCGAAGAGGAACCAAGTTTGCGCACTGGAAATCGACGCAAAGCCTTCCTCTGCGTGGAAAATAACAATGCAAGTCTGTGTGCGAAGGGGCGAAACCGATGCACACCTCCCCGTTTTCCATGCATCGCCTCCTCTGCAGTCCCTTGTGGAGATTTTGAACGGAAACCAGGTACTTTGTGCTTGCAAGAGGCCTTTATGTTTTTAAGAGACATTTACTTGTTTTGCAAAGACTTAAGACACTTTATATCACTTTTATAGTGATATCTCAAAATCTACTTATTGCATTTTAATCATTTTGACCTGCATCTTATCAGATAAATATTATATATTTTTCTAAACACTTTGTGGTGTATTTTTGTGGTGCTATATGGTGTTATTACATGATTTATTGCACAAATACTTTACACATTGCCTTCTAAGTTAAGCCTGACTGCTCAGTGTCAGGCTACCAGAGGGTGGGCACAGGATAATTTGGATTGTGTGTGACTTACTCTGACTAGAGTGAGGGTCCTTGCTTGGACAGGGGGTAGCCTGACTTCAAACCAAAGACCCAATTTCTAACAGCACACTACCGACATTTTTCAAGGAACAAAACAATCATTACTCATGCAAATATGCAGAAAAAGGTGCAAAAATACACACTAAAGTGCAAATACTTATGTAGGCCATATACATGACAGCAAACTCACAATACCTCATTTAACAAGGAGAAAGCGCCTTAGCTATTCAAGTTTCCTCAACTGATTATTCCGTTTAGCGTATACATATTCAAACTGCCTTGCCCTAGTTATTTGAGCTTGCCATTGGTTAAACAGAGGGCACTTTACCGATTTTCAAAGTTGGAACATCAGTGATTTTGCAATTGAAACAGGTAAAATATAAACCTATGTTCACTCTTCAACTTTTTTCCACTATTTCCTGAAAGACCGAAAAGTACTGACAATGTGTCAGGTGGCAACCTTTTCCCAAGCTGCTCGCTCATACTACTAAATAATTGAGCCCAAAAGTGTTCCTCAGCAGGGAAAGTATATAAAATGTGGGACCAGTCTCCTTTCACAAGTCTGTTGCATCCAAAACATTGATCATGGACATTAGGAATTCATTTATGTAATATTTGTGGTGTATAGTACAACATCATTCTAGCAAAAACTTTATTTTGGTGCTAAAACGTTTATGAGCGAAAGAGGAAATGGATGTCCATTGATTAGGGGAATATCACACCCAGTTACAGAAGACATTTTGTGAAGAAATTTCGAAATTATTTGCTCCTGCATAGTCTGATACCACACCGTTTTCCAGTTGCTCAGTTCTAGCATATCATTTTTAAAACATAATTTAATCAATTAGAATGTTCAATCCTCTATGCTTATAGCATAATCCCCAAAACATCCCGAGATTTGTGCAAAACTAAGCCACAAGACAGACTTGCTCTCATTCCCTTGTAGAGTTTACTAGTCCCAGGTCTTTCATGTGTTGTTTATTCTAAAGTCCTCTGATGTGTTAAATCACAGCCTTTTCCATTGCTTGATTAAAATTAAGCGCTGCATTTGCGTCATTTTTTTACGCAAAAGCAGTGAAAACGTACAAAATTCAATTGTATTTTGTAAGTTTGCGCCGCTTTTGGGTTAAAAAGCGGCGCAAATGCGGCGCTAAAAAAGTATAAATACGGGCCTAAATGTCCCGACGGATGCAACCCCAAACCTTTACAATCCTGCAATGAAAAGAAAGGGTGGCAATCCAATGTCTCATATTTTACACCAATTTTATTTTTTCTCAGTATCATTTCTGTGATGACACAAGGGGAATGGCACATGACCAAGAACAATAGCAAAATTAGTAGTTTTAGAAATATTCTGTGTTGGGATGATGAACATAAGTATGGTTATGATGTCTGAGGGTGGGAAAGTGACTGTTGGGTTCGTGGATGTGTTGCTTGTTGCCCATGCCTAAAAGAAAGGCATACTATTGAATTGAAAGTGTTATTGGGCTTTGCAAGTAGTTGTTGTCCAACAATACACTGAGGCTTCTGAGCTGCCTCTCTGTGAAAGGGCCTGTACAAGCTGCAGTACCTTGTCATGCTGCCTTGCATCATTCTCTCTCAGTCTGTACACCTGGATATGTCCCTGCTGCAACTTATTGAGGTAAAGGAAGTGCTTGTATAGATTCTCCAAGACCCAGGTCTCTCGATCCTCCAACACTGGATGTTACCCTAGGTGCATGGTCCCCATCATTTCACATATCTCACACTACAGAGGACTGTAGCTAAAATACCTCATACTCTAGAGGGCAATTCTTGTATATGCCAAGACATTTACATGTATTATTACCTGATACAGCCATCCTCCTGCCCTCTACATTGAGCGATCTTACCAGGGAAGCTGCACTGTGCTGATTGTCTAATGCAAGAGAATTCTGCTTAGTTAAAAGGGTGAAGGAGGTGAGGCAACTTAGATACCTGCAGGCCTTGAGAGAGCAGGTTGGTAGTGAGTCCTGCATTGCTGTGACTATTGTGCTTGACCTTTTTTCTAGTGCCTGGAGCCTTGCAATCCGAAGGACTGTGTATGAGTAGACTGCAGGCCATCCGTCAGGTGTACGGAAAGGAGTTATCTTATATGGACCACAAATCTCCTCTTCTTCTGTGGTTCTGTATCAGGATATTGAGTATATAAATATCAATATTTAAAAAATATTGTAGCAACCAGAATACTGTGGAAAATAGTATATTGTTAGACTATGTTTGTTGAGCCACAGGCCATACTGGGACTACCGGCCTACGTCATGGTGACTGAGGTTAGTTGTCATTGCAAATTAGTGCAAATAATTTCTTTGCACTTATTGCCCTTCAGAAGATCAAGGGTGAGCAGTCAAACACTTTTTAGAGTAATGTGAGTGCAAAGGCTCTGAACTCAACAATAACAGACCCAATAAATCGACGTCCAGCCCAGTGCATGTTTACATCAGAAAATAAATTACTTTTAATATCACAGCAGTATGTATTAGTTTTATTGCAGGGGTATATGTCTTTTAAGCTTGAACAATTTCACACTCGGGCTTCTACTGGTATGCAGCATCTGTCTTAGTGTACTACTCCTTACATTATGGTGTTTCCCACTGCTGTCTGAGGTGGTACCCTCTCATAAACTGATTTTAGGCAAAATTAGTTTCTGTAAGTGGCTGTTTGGTTGATCCTTTCACATACTTCTTTAGCCCAAAATAACCTTACTTTGCTAGCATTTGCAGCCTATCAGACTATCAGTCTTTCAGAGGAGGTCATCCTTTGCTGTATTCTACTTAGTGAAGAATTCAACCTGTAAGATGTTGGCTAGTCTGCGTTGTGGCATACACTGTTTGGTGTCTTTGGTGGCATCTCTTAGTCAGTAGCTGCACCGAAACTTCTTTCTCTCTCTACTTCTCACACCACTTGAGGCATCAGCTTAGTAGGCTGTACTGGTGAGTGCTGGCCTTCAGGTGGCAGTGCATTGGCATTTGGACCAGGCATCTGTGGTTGGTCAGACCTCCTGGCATGGTGTCCTTGGTAGATGCAACCTTAGGCCCAGACATACTTCCCGCTTTTTTGACAACAGTTCCTCTGTGGTGTCATGACCTGCTGACAGTGGCAGCATCAATCCTATAACTGCAGAAGTACTAGTTGGCACAAGCATATTCATTATACGTCTTCATGCATTTCAAACATATGCCCACTCTCAGGAAGACAGGATGACCTGTCATATGACAGGTAGATTCTGGTCATGCTTCCACTATATATTCTGCATCGTCTGGGTGGAATACGCATTGGTGGCACAGATGTGCCTCTTCTAATGGACAGTCTCTTCTCATGAAGGTCCAGGCAAACTCCTGCCCTCACTCTGCAAGCAGACAGGCTTCTATGTACTAGACAGATCCACATCTTCTCCATCAAGTTGTGGGATTTAGTTAATGCCCAGTCACCTCTGGTCAGCAACTGTCTTGGAGACACTAGCCCAGGTCTCACAGTATCTTTTTGAGTACTCTGTGGAGCACTCACTTCTAAACTGGCAACTGAAATAAAATGGGATGGTTTTGGTTCCACTTTTAAACTCATTTTCAATATTGCAAGGACTAACTCTCCTAAACTCTAACATTGGGCTGCCTTATTGCATTTAGTAAGCGACAACTTGTGTTTGGGAGTAGGTAGGAATGTCATGTGTGGTATCAAATGAAGTGTAAGTTAAATCCCTTTAATTGTAAAGGCAGATTTGACATTTTAATGTCCTGACCCTTTGGTGTCTTCAGCCTGTCCCTAGGTGACATGACTAGGTATATTTCGCAGTTGACCTTTGTATATTCCTCCGAGAAAGCATCATAATAGAGGGTCTTGGTGGGTCATCACTGGCAAGATGATGGAGTGGCTTTGTCATCTACCACTCTTGTAATTCAATGGGGCTGCCTCAACAGACACACAAATGACTTCACAGTAGCCTATTGTGAACCCACACAGAATAGGACCAAGAAAGGGAGGCATTAAATTCCAGACACATCCCTAGGGTGAAATTCTAGAGGTTTCTCCTGCTTCAAACTTGGCCCCAGGTATAAAAAGGGGACCATCAGACCCACTCATCAGTACACTCCTGGACATGTGGGTACTATGGAAGAACGATACACTCCTGCCCTGCCGCCTGAGGCCTGCCCTGCTTGCTGAGAAGGAAGACTAGAGCTGTACCCTACATTCTAGGATGAAGTGACCCCAAGGCTCAGCTGACTCGCCTCCTGTTCGTTCTGAGCTGCAGGAATATACCAAACTCCAGAGAGCTCTCTGCACGTGCCCTGGTGCCTGGATCTGCAGTTGAAACCGCCTAAGCCCTGCTGACCTCTTTAGGGTGGCATCAGTTGAGCTCCTCTTTAAAGAAAGGAAGAAATAACTGAAGTTTTGGGCTATTCGTGACTGCAAACAGGCCCATTCATTCCAAGATTTTGCTGCCCATGCCAACCGCCAATGCATAGCCAATGCATAGCTCAATTGAAACCAACCCTTCACGCTGCAGTGACCTCCAGCGACAGTCAGCAATGCGAGATCTGCACTTCGTGCTACAGCATTGACAGCTAGTGGTGACTACCAATGTAAATCTCCTGTAACAATATTTTGCAACACCTGGCAGGAACTTCTCTCTATAGCATTGACCGCCCACGCCCCCTCCTGCTCTTCACACTACAGCAACAAACATCTGCCACGCCCTCTTTGCTCCTCGCAGCCTCCTCCACTGCAAATGGAACTCTTCACCCTGGACTTAGAAGATAACTTTTTTAGCAGGACCCACATTGTTCCTGTATCCACCTTGTTCTCCATCACAGTTGGTCTCAAATTATGACTTTCACCCGGTCTTACATGACCAGATACTTGTGAGTGGCACATTGTGCTTTGAGGTGCTATACTTACCACTGATCTTTGAAACTGCATATCTCCAGTTCTACTGATTAGATTTTGGCTCTTTTGGTGTCAAACAATGTATTACATTTTTCATTTTTGTAAAATGTTTCTAATTTGCTGTGTTATTTCTATTATGTTGTGTCTTCACTATATTATTGTTTCTGTACTGCATAAATACTTTACACATTGCCCCTAATTTAAGCCTGATTGCTTTTGTGGCAAGCTACCAGTGAGTTAAGTACAAGTTAGTTTAGTGACTATTTGTGGTTGAACCTGATAAGGATTGCGGCTGTAGCATGAAAAGGGCTCAACCCCTCCAAACAATGACCCGATTTCCCACATTATCCAAAACAGGAGCACAGTTAAATGAGAAGACTCTACACCTGACACCAGCCTTCCTTAAGTCACAATCAAGGACAAACAGAATGGCAGACCTTGCCTAGAAAAATATCCATCTGTCCATAACAGCAAAACTGCTGAGTCACCACCTCTACCCACCATCTACCAAGCAAAGTACTCAGTAAAATCTCATCAGCAATATCTTGATAAAAGGGTCTCATAATATTTCTGATGGTAAACATGTCTCCCTCATTTCAGTGTCTGCATTCCCTAACTCTGGTTTCATAAATGCAAGAAGTGCACTTCCACTGTCTGGGGTAACGTGTATCCGTTCTCCTTGTGGCCTACTAAACCAGGGGCTGTCCAAAATGGATCCCACTAGTCCCAGCGAGCATATTGCTGTTGCACACAGTCTTACTGCCATGTATGTGCCACACATACAGACTGTACAAATTCACACTGAAAATGAGAGCAAGGGTCTGGGTGGTACAGAGAAGGGGAACTTAAGTGGGGCTAGTCGACCACACTAGTTTTTGAAAGAGAAATAGTCCTGGTTAATACCATTAATTCATAACAATCAGTAAGCTGCTACCACCACTTCAGGTGAAAAGTCCAGGATGTGGACAGTAGTTCCATGTAATGAAAAAGAAAAAAGACAGCTTTACTGGTGTGCCCCTCCTGGTTACAGAACCATTTATGGACCTTGGCATTACAATGGGGCAGGTCTAGGACTCAGCAGACACGCTAGAATAATGTGATGACTGGGCTGTTTAAAATCAGGTAAACAGACTTACATGCATTTGAGTCACTCATTGCAGGGGTATATGTCTGTTTGCAATGCATGCAGCATGCCCACCACCCAATAGGGCAATGCCCTGTGTGCAGGAACCACGGCCAAACTCCAGAAGAGGCTGCAACACATCTAGAACGCCTCCGCACGCCTCATCCTGGACATCCCCCGCCACTGCCACATCACAGACCGCTTGAAAAACCTGCACTGGCTCCCAGTCATCAAGAGAATCACCTTCAAACTTCTCACCCACACTCACAAAGCACTGCACAACACCAGAATACCTCAACAAACAACTCTCCTTCTACACCCCAACCCGGCATCTCCACTCCGCTGCCCTCGCCCTCGCAACCGTCCCACACATCCGCAGAACTACAACCGGCGGTAGATAATTTTCACACCTCACCACCAAAACATGGAACAATCTTCCCAGCCACCTGCACCAGACCAAAGACCTCCTTACCTTCAGGAAACTTCTTAAGACCTGGCTGTTTGAGCAGTAGCAGCACCTCTCTCCCCACCTTCTCCCCCTCCCCTCCTCAGCGCCTTGAGACCCTCACAGGTGAGTAGTGCTCTTTACAAATCCCCGATTGATTGATTGATTGAAACCTATTGAAGAGTATTATAGATGTACTATTCTTAATGTACACTCTAAGTGCCTTATATAGTTTCACCGTATTCTTGTAGTCAATCATTTTGTCACAAACGTTTTGCATATTGGTAGTTAAAACAATATATTTTGCCTTGTTTGTAGAATGCAGAGATGGCAACTTGCAAGAGTTGAGGATTTTTTGTTGAATTGTATATCTCCTTCTTTTCGGAGATAGAATGTTATTAAGGCGCTCATATTTTTACAGATAAATACAGACAGAAAACAACATGTTTCCAGTCTGTATTTATTTTTTTAAAGTCGAAAATTGTGCTCCTTGTGAGTGATTCGCCATGATGTTCTTCATGAATTCTAGGCCAACAGTTTAGCAGCCAGACATTATTGAGAGTTACAAAAATAAGATAACATTTCTTTAAATACAGGTTATGTTAACAAATATTTGTATCTATTGCTAATATTTACCTGTGGGTGTAGTTTTTTTTTCTATTTGGTTGCTTAATTAGTTAAAACGTCAGAGACAAAGAAGTATGAGTGCATGTTTATCAGTTGAATAAATGCAGAAATATACCTTTACATCTTCATTTATTTTCAAAACAGAAATATGGACAACCACCAATAAGATAGCCAAAAAGTAAATATGGATTTAAACAGATGGAAATGTAAAAAAAAAAAAAAAAACATAAAACCGGGAGCCCTAAATGTAATCATCAGGCTGATTGTCCCAAGGTGCTGCAAGGAAAAGACATGACAGTTGTAACTTTGCATTCAGACTGGATGGAGAAGCATACTTTCTCAAATCTCAGGGTATGTGTTCTGCACCTAAAACCACAAATGGCACTGTGGCTAACATGAGATAACATTGGCATGTGTTGGTATCTAGAGCATGACATGTCCGCTAAACATCTTTTTCGACAATGTAAAAGGTAGTGCACATGGTTTTGTGGCACCAAATCATTAATATCAACATCATGCCATCGACTACCTTAAATGTCTTCCCACTATATCAATCAAAAACTATGGCCTAGAATTCAACACAGCAGCCAAAATGATGTGCTGTGTTGTGTGGCAGGGAGGGAGCAGGACATATGGTCTCTCCTCTCCTTAACGCTGGTGCAGATTTTAGCTGCCTTGCACGATGGACAAACCTTTGCACTGTAGTGCTTGGGTGTGATGTGCTAATATTAGCACCTGATGGCAGATTTGTTGGTGCTCTTGGTGGTGTCATTCTGACTTTGTCCTCATCTGTGTTCAAATTGCATTTCGTGGCTTTTGATGAGCCTGAGGTCTTCCTTGTACCAGCTTGCTTGTTATCCAGTTCTTGTGGCTTTGCCGAGAAGAGCAGGGTATCTTCACAAGCGATGGTCCAGGCGTTAAAGATGGATTTGGGGAGGTTGCTGTTGTATTGAGGTTGGTGATGTATTTGTTTAGAAACTAGGATACTTTTGAGAACTTGTTCTAGTACCGTTGTGAAAAGTTGGTGATGGTGTATCTGCGGCAGTGTGGGATGATTATGCTGAAACGGGTTGTCTATTGTGATGTTGATGAAGCTAGATGGGGTCTAGTAGATGTCCGGTGGCATGTGTAGGGTCTTCCACTCTCTGGGTGAGCCCTAGGTTGGACAGGTGCTCAAGGAGGTATGTCACGTTGGAATTGGTGAGGTTCTCCTGGTGTTAGTTGAGGTTATAGAGGAGGATGAAGGGGCTGGATTTACAGATCAAGGGGGTGACAAAGTCCCCAGTGGGGCTGCCGAAATATACGTGTTGTCCAGGAGGGCTGTAAATGAGGGTTTTGCTCAGGGTATAGTTGATGAGGAGGAATTTGAAGGTCAAGAATGCTATGTGGCTGTTTTTCCAAGGTAGTGTTACATCAAATGGATTCTTTGAAAATGATAGTGATTCTGCGTCTGGGACTATTTGTCCCATCCTGTCTTGTGATGTTGCAACAAGGGGAATTGCCATGGCAACAACAGGGGGGCGCAGTGGGGGTGTGCCAGGTTTTGATCACGAAGACCAGTTTCGGTGACAGGTCATGAAGCAGATTCCAAATTTCAGTGACATGTTTAGTGAGTTAGTGAGTGAGCAAGTGTTGAGGAGTATGTAGGACATTAGCATCTATCAAAAGGAAAAGAAGAAGTAGCTCTAAGCCCATTGGCCAAGAGTTGTCTAGAGAATGTTTTTAAGTAAAAAAAAAATCTGAAAGTAAAGGGAAATATTTGGAGACAGTTGGCCTCTTTCTGCAATCTAGATAATCTGAGATCAGAACAAAGGGGCAGATTTAAGCACCCCTAGTGCCACCTTAGCACCAGCATAGCGTAATATTTTTTCACTAAGTCAGCGCTAAAGTGCCATTTTCCCAGTGCCATGTTTACAAAGTGGCGCAATGCATACATTGTGCCACTTTTAAACCATGTGCCAGGCATCATGTATGAAAAGGGGGTTAACACCTGTTCAGAGAAGATGTTAAAAGGGGGCTTCCATTATTTATAAGCGGCCCCTGTGTACTCTGCAGGAGTAGAGCCCAAATTTGGGCACTACCTTTGCAGAGTACATCAGTAGCATAAAAAAATGACGCTATTGCCCCCTACCCTGCACCATGGTATTGTAAATACGGCACACATATCGTGGAAGTAGGGGACGCTAAGGGGCACACCTAGTGCACCGCCACTTTTCTTAAACCTGCCCCAATGGCTATAAAAAGCACATTTAATATGATGACAATACAAATCAAAACTCTTATTGACACTGATAATATTTGATCACGACAGTTCTTTAGAAGTAAAACCAGCCAATACTCTTTTTCCTCGTTTATTGTCAGAGCTCCCAAGTGCAAAATATTTGCTCAGTTTTTTGATGAAAATTTAGAAACCATTGGACTCTCATTGCCTCAACTTCCAAATTCTCTAACAATGTGGGCCAATATATGGCAATTTAAATGTGTTTGATATAGTGACCTACAGAAAACCATTGCTAAGGTGAAAACCTATCAACATTCCATAGATGTAACTCCTACAAATATTGCCAATGACTTGACATCAGCAGTTGCCATACTAAACTCATCAAGTGAACTCCTCTCATGTGCTTTGTGTTTTCCCAGATTGCCTTTGAATTAAACATATCTCCCCTGTTGAATAAGCCCTCCTATGATGCTGGAGATCTGAACACATTTTAGCTTGTCTTTGAAAGTAGTGTAGCTTCATAACTGAGACAACATTCCCTTAATAGGCTTGCACTATTAATGAGACTCCTTTGCTCCCTGCTCAGGGTTTGTATTCTACCTGGAAAATACAGTCACAATTATGTAGAAACACTGGCAGTATTGTCTGGTAAGGAGTGGAAACTTTAAACCGTATGACAGGTTGATCGTTGCTAGATTCTGAGAAAGGAGAATGACCACACCACGCTCTTATTTGGTCTTCTGCTTGCCACACCCATCTTCTCATTGATAGCAAAAAACATTCAAGACTCTAAGGGGTCTATTCACAAATGTAAATTTACTGTTCACTTTTGAGTAACTTTGCTACTTTTGGCTATTCATTATTTATGAGTACAAAGGCCCGTATTTATACTTTTTTTGCGCCGCAGTTGTGTCGTTTTTTGACTCAAAAACGGCGCAAACTTGCAAAATGCCATTGTATTTTGTAGGTTTGCGCCGTTTTGCGCCAAAAAGCGGCGCAAATGCGGCGCTAAAAAAAGTATAAATACGGGCCAAAGTTACTGAAAGGAGTAGAGTTGCATTAAATAAGGCGTGGAGCAATAAAAATGCTAAGTACAACTGTGAAGTTACTACTTGTAGTGAGTGAGTTTGCAACTGGCGTAGTGCACACTTTGCACAAACCTCTGCAAATGGGGCAGAAATCTTCATGTAGTAAAGTATAAAGAAAGGTTTAAAAGTCTATTAAATGATAAAAAAATAGGAAAAATAGTTTTTGTTAAATATTAACCTTCTTTAATTGTATAATTATTTTAAATGAAGAATTGAATGATATAATGCTACAGAATTACTAACTAAAGTTTGAATAAAAATTAAATTATTTATACTAAATGAAAATACATTTTCTGAAGTTTGAGAAAAAAAAAATCCCACAAAGTAAAGAAATATATTTTTATTCCATATTAAAGATGAATAAAAATATATACAGAATCGATAATTAGTAATGCAATTATTTTAAATGTAAATTAATCTTACATTCATTTTTACAAATTTTTTTTTTTTCTAATAAGTATGTTTTATTTCTAGAATCTTTTTTAAAATTACATTATATGTTTTTTATTATTTTTCAATAGTTTATTTTAAATTCCTACCAATCTTCTTTTCTATGGGATGGTTTGTCAATAACAATGATTGGTCTTGTGTGATGAGGGGTACTAGACTTCCTTCACCTCTGAGCTGGAGAACATTTATAACAGTTTGGGCCTTTTTGGCTGTAGGAACTTTAGATGGGCAGCTTGTGAATTCTATTAGGCTTTCTCTTTTTAGTGGTGCATGTCCCTCCCTAAACTCTTCACTAACCTTCACTGAACCCCACCATACTCCTCCCTTAAACCTTCACTTTTGCAAGTAAATATCCCTCATTTTACAGCCAATCCCCTCTGTACCTCCAACATTTAATACAAAAACGTTTACTTACATTTGCGGAGATCTCTTCAGTTGAGGCAGAGATTTCCACTCGTAAAAGAAAGGAGAGGCAGAGGCATAGACCTCGACATAATAGTATGTGAATAGAATTTTGTAGTACATTTGTATTATTGCTGTAGTACTACTAAACATACTAAAAATGCAATTTGTGAATAGGCCTCTAAGTGAAGATTGGCTTTTAGTCATATCCCAAGAGTGCCATCTTCTGCTGCTTACAGTTTGCTTCGAATGGAAAAGATGCTGTTGGTAATTTGAAGGCCAATCCTATGACTGGTGAAGATCACAGCATTAACTATCTTCAGATCATCAAAGAAACTTTCACCAAGCAAATAATATATGTGAAGGGTCAGCCAGTTTCTGTGGAGATGTGGAATACAATTGTGCTGGAACTGTGCCAGAACCTGGCCTGATTCCCTTGTTCCAAACAACTTGGTGCCAGGTAAGCCTGTGAAGAACTGACAGCCTCTGCACAGCATTGGACAATTCCTACCTAGCAAAGTGGCAGACTATGGGCCTGATTACGACCTTGGCGGATGGGGTAGTCTGTCACAAATTAAACTAATATCCCCTGCCCCATTTTACAAGTTTCCTAAGATACAATGGAACTTGTAATATGGTTACGGCGACTGTGACAGAGAATCCCATCCGCCAAGTCCGTAATCAGGCCCCATGTGTCAGAAGACCCATATCCTACAGTTGTTATGCTTACATTTGATCAAGAAATTAGAATGCAAACTGCCAGTCTAGATTGATATATTGATGGATTGATTGATTGGAGCAAGAGCAAAAACTTGAACTCGGAATGGTTAAAGAAGTTTGCATCAATTGGCATTGCGCCTTCATCTGGAAGATTCACAATCATCCTGATTCCCTCAGTTGAAGGCGGAATGCTGATTCATGCAGCGCTCGTGACATGCTGACTTTCAGCAGCTTCCCATGTGACAATTTACATACCTGTTTTAAAAAATGTGTGTTTTTTTTATTAAAAGGTATGGCATATGGATTGCTTCAAACTCCTTTAATCACTCTGAGTTCAAGGTTCTGCTCTTACTCCGTTTAATTAGTTATGTCCTAATGAGGACCCTTATAATACCATGGGTCTACACACCATTGATTATTCCAACAACTGGAAATGAATAGTTATACTATTTTACCAGGTTACTGAGCCATTAGGAGTCAAATTTTTGTACTCACTAATGAAATTATTCAAATGTCCCATTGTTGTTTGTTCTTTTACACACGCTATTTGACTGTTTGTGTTTCACTCACTGTGTGATCACTTGAGCACTGAGCACTTTTCTGTAAAATTGTAAATACAATACTCTATAAAGAGTTATAAATGGACCCAGTTCTTCAGCCATTATCATGTAATAATCATTGATTGAAATCTAATTTTGATTCAAACTCTTGTGACTGTTCTAACCTTAACTGTAACTGTTCCACTATGTGATCAAAACTATGACTGGAAGGCAGTTTTACAGTTAAGTATTACTGAATAAGATTTGTGAATTGAGGAACTCATTTGAATTTTAACTTCTCACCTACATGCCTTGTAGGCATTGCATGTCAAAGTGGGTGAATCAAATTCATAGGATTTTGTACATTTAACCAGGCCTAATCCCACCCTGAGAATGGTGAGAAATTCACTTATGTCAAAGCCAGGAGGAGTAAGCCCATTTCCAGGGAGGAAATTGAGAGGCAAAACCCACAAAAGTGGCAAATGTATTGAGGGATTTTGCCACAGTAAAAGCAATTTCTCTCTGTAAATGCAATTCAGCAGAAATGTACCTGTACACGTTCCTGAGTGTGTCTGAAAATGTGCGTCAGTTACAGTGGCGGCGGGTAATTTTAGGAGGGGGGGCGGCAAGCAGACTTACATTCATTCATTCACACATGCATGCACATCCATTCACAACACTCATCAACATTCAAACATTCACGTACGCACCAAACACACATTTACCTTCAGCCTCGAAGGTCCCAGGAGGGTTGGGACTGCTGCCTTACCTCATGAGAGAAGGCAGCAGGCCCAACTTCGTCACAGAGTGGGATGGGGTCAGTGAGACTTCTGACCCCACCCCACTCTGTGAGAAGGTGTCGCTGATTGACACTTGCCCTGGGCGCTTTAGGGCTTAAACATGAAGGGGCATATTTATACTCTGTTTGCGCCGAATGTGCGTCAAAATTTTTGACGCACAATCGGCGCAAACCCTGCCCCATATTTATACTTTGACGTCCGACCCCGCGGGCGTCAAAGTTCCACCATGTGCGTCATTTTTTGGAAGGGGGAACCAGCCTTGCGTTAATTATATGCAAGGTAGGCGTTCCCTTCCAAAAAATGACTTTAAGGCCTGTGCCCCATATTTATACTCTGACGTCATTTTGACGCACAGGAGGGGGCAGGCCTTAAAAAACGGCGCCCAGCCTGATGGGCGCCGTTTTTTAACGCTTGGGTCAGGGCAGGCGTTAAGGGACCTGTGGGCTCAGAAGGAGCC
Organism: Pleurodeles waltl; assembly: GCF_031143425.1. Taxonomy (NCBI): domain Eukaryota; kingdom Metazoa; phylum Chordata; class Amphibia; order Caudata; family Salamandridae; genus Pleurodeles; species Pleurodeles waltl. The sequence goes on along the minus strand of NC_090436.1, from coordinate 272,561,249 downwards.
CAGAGGTGCCCTCCCATGCCCCCAGGGACACCCCCTGCCACCCTTGCCCACCCCAGGAGGACACCCAAAGATGGAGGGACCCATCCCAGGGAAGTTGAGGTAAGTTGGGGTAAGTATTTTTTTAGTTTTTTTTTTTGTGGCATAGGGGGGCCTGATTTGGGCCCCCCTACATGCCACTATGCCCAATGACTATGCCCAGGGGATATAAGTCCCCTGGGCATGGCCATTGGGCAAGGGGGCATGACTCCTGTCTTTGCTAAGACAGGAGTCATGTCAATGGAGGTTGGGCGTAAAAGAAAATGGCGCAAATCGGGTTGCGGCCTGAATTTTGCCTCAGACCTGACTTGCCCCCTTTTTTGACGCCCAACCTCCATTTTCCCCTACACCGGCGCTGCCTGGTGTGAGTCATTTTTTTTTACGCACACCAGTCCGCAGCGCCAGATAACGTCATTCAATAAATAAGGCGCCCGCATGGCGCTTTGGAATGGCGTTAGCCGGCGGTAAACTTTTTGACGCACAACTGCGTTGCCGCAGTTGTGCGTCAAAAAGTATAAATATGGGCCGAAGTGCCCAGGTCAGAGTCAATGGGTGACGCTTCCCCTCGTCACCGAGGGGAGGGCCTCGAGGCACCTTTGCTGAGCCAAGGAGGTCACACCCATAGGAGCTGTGACCTTTTTAGCCCAGCAAAGTTCAGCTCAGGCAGCCATGAGTCTGCACAAATCGTGCATGTCTCGCTCCTGGCTGCCTAATCTGAATAAAGATTGTCCGTCAGACTGACCTTTGATCAGCCTGACAGGCACTCTTCATGAGGGGCAAAAAGTGTGGGGGGCGGGGCCTCCGTACTAAACGACAGGTCATGGCTGGTCAGTTAGTTTCCCAAGAGCCCTCAGGAAATTCTCAGAGAAAAATATGAATGAAATAGATTCTTTTTTCAAGTTCTAAAATCTACTAAAGAAATTACTGATTTATAGGCACTAGAGCCAGAACCTTCTGTAACTTGCTCTTCTGTTCTAGGTAGTTGCTACTAGAAAACTCCTGTAACATGCTTCTGTACATAATTTTTATTATATTTATTGATAACTTTGAAACGCAGAAAATAAATGTGATTCAGCAAATAATGAAACCCGTTTCTCGATACAAAACATAGAACGGAATAACATATAATGGAACATTTTTCACGAAAGTATTGTTGGAAAAGAAAATACTGATTTAAAATGTCCCTTAGAATGCCCTTGTGACATGAGGGACCCACTCGAATCTTAAGGACTTCAAAAAACCTTGTTATAAGGGTAGAATGGGGTTAGTAATGCTGTTTGATATATTTTATTGCCTATTAGTCATGGCTAATATATAACCAGCATGGAAGGCTACTGCTCGGAGATCTCAATTTCGTCTCAGCCCACTTTTCACAAACATCAAGCATTGATTTTGAAGGGTGCTGTTGGTTCAGAATGCAGGATTAGGAGTCACGAACATGAGTTGATTGCAGAAAAATTACATGCTACTTTTTCACTATTGAAACTAAACTTAGAAGTAGCCTAAAGTTCCAAGCAGATGCGAGTCAGTCGGCAGTTGTATACAGATTTCATCGTGCACGTAATTTGCACGCAGCAAAACGTTTTCAGTTCATCACATAATAATAAAAACACGAACAATGTCCAAAAACAATAGAACAAGGTTTTCATTCTAAGATTTCAGCACCCGAATTACACATCCATTTTCCTCTTATTGGTATATCCTTTTTTCAGTAAAGTACAGCTTTACATGCTCAACTGTGCCCTGTTGAGATAAGTGATATTCTAGAATACTCTTAAGGATTTTTACACCAAAAATAAAGTCACTGCAACACAATTATAAAGGACCACTGAAAAAATGTGTTATTCTCCACTTGGAATGAGTACAATGTGGTGCTTCAGTTGGTTATGTCTTCTATTTTCTCATAATAATGACCTTAGCCATTTCATTACGGAAAGTATATGTGACAGGTCGATAAAAGAAGTGCATGCAATAGACCTAATAATAGTGGCCACACTAAGGGCATGCATCAGTAGTCCCAGTAATGTGCCAGAGTGGCCCCTCAGAGTTCTCCTCACTTTACCAATGTAGAGAGAGATCTAAAATCATCCTTAGCTATAGTTACCCAGTTGGACAGGTAGAAAGCAAACAGGCCTGACACCTTCTGACACCTCGACCGTCCATATTGGACGGTAAGAATTTGTGGTAGAGAGAGGATAGAGATTCCAGAAGAATTAAGAGCACAGAGTATCCCAACAGTCCAAATGTCAGGAATATGTATGTGTTCAGTCACTTGCATCTAAGAAATGCCAGTCTTTGCATATTTAGAAGCAACCATTCTGTAAGACTGAGTGATGAAAGAATATTTCAAAATGTGTTCCAGGGAGTTGCATTGACAAGTCACATCACTGAACTGCTGACCATAGTGATGTGAGTCTATTATGGTGTAACTGTCAACATTGTTGTCCATCAAAGAGAAGTCGGAAAGTGCTACAAGCGCTTTACATTCAATAGCATGTAAATGATAACAATATCAAAATATTAATTAAAAATAAACAGCAACATGCAAATGAAAACGACTTCTAAGAGAATGGAAATGAAAACTAAGGAATGACAAATATCATTCATCATCAAGAGCTTTACAATTTTCATAACACATCTAGCCTGGAGAACTTCCAGCCCGCAAGCCTCGCCTCCACGCTTGTACCACAGAGACAATATATATACTTTGCAGGTTCTTTTGAAAGTAGATGTTATCGAAAAAAAATAGTTCCAATCTAATATGTACCTACAATGCAACAAAAGCCTAATGACTGCTACAATAGGGCAAATATTGATTTTTCAGAGTGAATGAGTGGAGAAGATTACAATAGTCTAAAGTCGGCAGTAAGACACAAAAGTAAATGAGCGGTCAGGCAGCCTCCTTTTTTGTTGAACAGTGAAGGCGCGAATGCCCCCAGTCCATTCTATTATTATCCATGGTGACCTTGTCATTTTCGTGACAACATATTGAAGGAATACTACTCATTCTTTCGCAAGTGGATTGTGGAATTCCCTTTATTAGGCTCTTCATTTATATCTTCTCAAACAATCTCAGATTTTACAAAATGTTGCAGCTCATCTGCTTTTCTGACTCCCCCTTTTTCTCTGCAGCTTCTCCTCTCCTCTCTGGGTTTCATTTACCTCCAGCTGAAAGGCACATTTCGTTCAAAACTCTGCTTTTGTCATTAAGACATTTATGGGTAGGCTATTCTTAAATCCAGCATGAGCTCAAGACCCATGTTTTATGTGCTCCTCAACTGAGAATCTTTTATTGATAACTGAGATCCACAAGAACTGAGTGGGAGGCCTAGGTTTTCCTTACTTTGAGGCCAAAACTTTGCAATATTCGCCATTCCGAACTTCACACAGATAGCAGCTTTTTAGTTCTTTGAAAAACTAAAAACTTATCTGTTCCTGTAGAATTTCTTTTAGCCTTGTTTTCGTTTCTTATTCGTATCCACCCAACAACAGAATGCCTTTGAGTAATAGCACCTTGTGGAAGTTCTAAATCAATCAAACACATTACAGTCATAGTCTTCATTTAGTCAATATATGGGTTACTAGGTTGTACACCATATAATACTCAAAAATATCAAGTTTTTGTAGATTTCTCCTAAAGTTTGTACTCCCCAAATCTTAGGGCCTATTCGTTTATTCCAAGCATCCACACCAACTATTGCCTTTTTGCCACATTGTCACTTCACTTCACATCATGTCTGAAAGGGGTGCCCTCTCCGACCACACACATACATCTATTCAATACATCTAGATTGAACAAGAAACACATACCTGAATGCATCAGCCTTCACTGCTTCCTATATCCTTGCGCATATGGAATGCCCAGTCAGTTTGTAACAAAAATCCTATATCACTGACACACACAGTTCCACATGTGGCTAAACTGTTATCAGTGAGGCATGGATTGATCGAAAAAACTCTCTCACACCAGTGGCCTTCACACAGAGTATGTCAGGCTTGCTAAATAAGTATGCACCAATGATAAAGGTGGTGTTTTTAGCATTTTGTGTGTCAAAACGTATGATTATTATCCTTGCTAAGATACCATATAAACATCTACATCTTTTCAATATAATTCATACTCTATCTGTGTCCTCTCTAAAACTAACAATCGAACCCTCTGTTGCCTTCCAGTCATCATTGTTTCTCTGAGGACCTCAGCATTTTCATTGATTTGTTTGAACCCTCCACCCTACCCATCTTACTTGGTTCTAGTTCAGCATCTATGCATTATCTCATCGCTCACCACCTGACACTGACAAGGTAAACCTTTAACCTTATACTGATCTCAATGAGCTAACCTCCTCTCCTGCCAGTGGTTCCTCCCTTTCTGAGCACAACTTGATATGCCTTGTGATTAATATTCCCCTCTGCTCCTAGACCCTGTAGCTCCTTTACTAACCCTAAAAGAACAATTTTCTTTACACTGTGCCCTCAAATGTGCAATGACTTTCCTTATCATACTACATTTTTAGATGTCAGAAGATATGTATTTTTGGAAGGTGGTGATGATCACATTCTGTATAGGTTCTTGGAAAACAGTTGCAGGCAATTCCTCAAGATGTGAGTGTTAAGTTCAAGAAATTACCAACAGTTCTAAAGTCACTCAAACAATAATCACTTTATTTCAGCTTATAAAAAAAACAATAAAAGTAAAACACAATAAAATACACATTAAATCTACACATAAAAACATATATCACCAGTTGTAGTGCTGAGACTGAAAAGTCAGTGATTAAAAAGACATCTTATGTGGTCTTCTTGTAGTGGGCAAAATACAGTTAAATTCTTAAGTTACACATACAACATAAAAGATAGAAAAACATTTAATTACCCTTAAAAAGAAGGATGATATACAGGGGGCTTTCAATTTCTGTATCAGATTAGAGGACCACTTGTCAAGTTACATAAGCAAATTCCTCCAAGCCTAAAAGAGGTGCCTCAAGGTAGCTGAGAAAGAGTACTCCGAAGTCTAGAAGGAAAACGAGTACATTAAGACATGGGACTTTAGTCGGAGTTGTCAGGCATTTTAGGCGAGTTTCCTACATCTAACTCTACAAGCTCAGTATAGGTACCAAGAAGTAGCGAAGACAAATTGCCCATGTTATTGCACCTCATTACCCTAGCAGTATCCCAATATTGTGAGACGCCAAGAAATCTAAACATGGGGGCAATCCACCTCTTTCTTTGAGTCGAATATCCTGGACAAGAAAATAAACATTTTTCTTCTGACTAATTAATCTTTGGGCAAAAAGCACAATAAACAGAAGGAGTGGCGTCCTTAGCCCATTTAGTTGTAAATGTTTTGAGGTTAAGATTGCCAGAACTAAATCTAATATGTGCATTTTGCCATGGCTGGGGCAAAATCTATTTAGATAAAGCTAGGGGTGCATTTGTGCAAAAGGAATTTTGTGGTAAGACTCCCCTCTTTCTGATCATTCCATAACCTAAGTAGCACTCACTCCCAGATGCTTTTTTTGCTTTGCTAGCTGTATCTTCACCCATTGCCATTGGGTTCTGCCATACTCCCTCCATTTTGATATGGATGCAAAGATATTCGATTTAACTGAGCCATTGAGTACAGGCCCCTCTGTTTAGCTTAATAAGTTAATTTAGGGCTTCACAATAGGGGGGCAGTTCAGGTGTTGTCCAAACCTGTATCCAGTATTTTAAGGTTTAAGTAGTATTACTGAATCAACCTTGTTCAATGCTAGATCAAAGTGGGCAGATTGAAGACTGACCTTATGAAATTATTTTCGACACGCACCATGGAAAAGGTGTCAGCATTAATCCATAGCTCTGCTCCAAAGGTTGCCCCAGCAAGAGATGTAGCCCTATAGTGTCTAATACTGGTGAAACTGGGACACTAGAGGTAGCCTTGATCTTCCTTAAAGTCACTGCCACACTATGTTGTAGAATGGACTTTCTTTTTTCTATCTGCAGACACCAGGAGCAGTTCTCAACTAACCTAGCTCCCAGATAGCCAAAACTTTTAACTGGTTCTATGGGGGCACCCTCCAGCATGTTATGTCTAAAAGAATGATGGGGCTTGAATACCATACATTTGGATTTTGCAGCATTTATTTCTAATCCTCTGCTGCTGCAGAAAGAAGCAAACCGGTCCAGGAGAGCCTGCATCCACGTGTTCTAAAAAGCAGGAGCATATCATCAGCAAACATGAGTATCGGAATACTGATGTCCACTGATTTTGGGGCCTTGTGCTCACAATTGTCTACCCACTCCACAACAGCATTAAAATACAAAGCTGAACAAAGTGAGAGCCAAAACGCACCCTCGCCTTACACCATGCTCAGTCAGGACTCTTGTGGTAAGATCTTCAAATTGAACGCAGGCCCTCAAATCCATGAATGCGCATATAAGTGGTCTCGTTTCAGGTCAACGTAGTTCCAGCATAGTGGGGGTTATTACAACTTTGGAGGAGGTGTTAATCCGTCCCAAATGTGACGGATATACCACCAGCCGTATTACGAGTTCCAAAGGATATAATGGACTCGTAATACAGCTGGTGGTATATTCGTCACTTTACCGTCACTTTTGGGACGGATTAACACCTCCTCCAAAGCTGTAATAACACCCATTGTCTTGAAGCGGAACACTTAGTCCAAAGTACTAACTTTACATCTAAACCTGGCTTGAAAATCTGAGAGGATGTGGTGATAGGAAATCTGAGTCAAAAGTCCTGTGAGGATTTTCCCCAAAATATCTTTTGGCTGTTGTCAATAAGGCTAATCAGTCTATAACTGGGCGGGAGAGCCCACCACCCCTTCTTCAAAATTGTTTGAAAGTGGATTATAGGTAAGGTCAGGTAAGTACCTGCACTTAGCAATAGGCTACTAACCCCCACTAGGTCCAGTTAGGTCTCAATAAGTTAATTCCAGCTCAACCATTAGTAGCTTGACAACAAGCGACAAGTCAGGCCGAGTCGAGGTTGACATAAGCCAGCTTGTCCCACGACATGGGATTGGTCCACTTATGGAGCTTTTTTCCAAAAGTTCTCCAATCTTTGGCAAACTTCTGGGTCTTCTTCTTCTAGAAGGTCTTGGAAGGTCCTTTAGGAGTCCACAAGTCACCCCAAGGCTCCAGAAGCTCTGTGTTGCTCCTTGAGGGTTAGGACTCCAACTCCCAGAATGCACCTGGTTCAAATCCAAAAATGACCACAAGACATTGGTTAGCTTGTCAGTTTCTTCAGGGCTTGATGCAGGGGACTCTGGTCAGTTATTTTCTACATGTAGCAAACAGGGAGTCCTGTCTTGAACCAGTTGAACCAGTTGAAGACAGGCAAAGTCCTTTTTGTGGTGAAGCCCAACTGTGCAGCTGGTGGAGTCCTTCAGAATGTAGTGTCCAGGTGCAGGTCTTGGGTCCAGCAAGGCAGTCCTTCTTCTTCTTGTCTTTGTTTCTGGTAGGAATCTGAGGTGGGAATGCACCTCTGTCAATGTTATCTTTGCTCCTCGGTTGGAAACCAGGGGGGCATCTTGACCAGTCTTGTGAAGTGTGACTCCCAGGGAGCAACATTGCCCCAAAATCCAAAATAGCAGAAATTCAATCTTGGAGGTTAGGTCTGGCTGATCCCACCCAGCCACGTTCCCATAACACACCCCTCTCCAGACCTCTCCTAATCTAATCAGGTCGAGAGTTATGGAGATTCTCATTACAAACTCAGAGAGAAAAATCATGTATGTATCAGATGGAATGGAACAGTTTCTGGCGAGTCTATGGTACGGACCTTTCAGCTTACTGGAAGGCAAGTGTGCTCTGATATAATTTGTTGGATGGGTCCCCCGAATGCATGATAATTCATTCACAGATTTTGTTACTCACACAATGTGTCCCAGGAGCGCAGGTACATACTTGTGTGGGGAAGAGAGAAGAGTTGCCAAGGGAGCCCTAGTTAACCTGTGTAGAAAGCTGGCTCTGCAAATACTATATCAAAATGAGACATATGGGGTCATTACGACCCTGGCGGTCGGTGGTAAAGAGGCGGTAAGACCGCAAACAGGCCGGCGGAAAAACAAATTGAATTATGACCTCGGCGGTTACCGCTGCGGTCATCCGCCACTTCACCATTCCGACCGCCATGGCGGTGAAGACCGCTGGGCTGGAGACTGCGTTCTCCAGCCCGGCGGTCGTCACTAGACCGCAGACGGTATCAGGACCCTGCATACCACCATGGATCTTGGGTGGTTGGGAACCGCCATGAGATCCATGGCGGTAGGCACTATCAGTGCCAGGGAATTCCTTCCCTGGCACTGATAGGGGTCTCCCCCACCCCCCGCTACCCCTCAGGAATCCTCCCCCACCCCCCTGCCCCCCAAAGGTGGCACAACCCCCCTCCCCACCCCGACCCTGAACATGCACATATACACACCCCTACACACACACACCCCCAACATGCACATATACACACCCCTACATGCACACCCCCCAACATGCACATATACACACCCCTACACGCACACATACACCCCAACAACACATACCCGCACACATACAAACAGACATGCACACCGTCCGACCCGCACACATTAACCTTACACACAACACCCCCTGCACGCATACACTCACTCACTCACCCCCTCTGCACTCTCACACGCACACCCCCATGCACGCACACAACACATAACACCCCTCCATCCCCTTCCCTAACGGACGAACAACTTACCTTCCTCCGGAAGGGGACGGGATCCATGGGGGCAGCTCCGCCACCAGAACACCGTCACCAGAACACCGCCACACTGAATCATGGGACGTGATTCAGTGGGCGGTGTTCTGTTGATGTGGCGGTGGAGGTTGAGAGACCTCCACTTTCCCGCTGTCCGCCAGTATGGCTGCTGGCGGCTTTCCATACGAAAAAGGATGGCGGGCTGCCAGCGGTCATAATACGCGGTGCGGAAGACCGCCACCACTGGCGGTCTTCAGCACGGCGGTAGCTTGGCGGTCTTTCAAAAAGACCGCTGAGGTCGTAATGACCCCCATAGTGTGCACAGAGTCTGGGGGTTCCCCAAGAGGCTTGACAGAGGCAATAATAGATATTACTAATGCTCTATTTGTGGTAGGGTGGTCGAGCAGTTAGGCTTATCAGAGGGTAGTGTTAAGCATGTGTTGTACACACACAAGCAGTAAGTGAGAACACATATTCAATGACAACTCCAGACCAATAGGTTTTTATATAGAAAAATATTCCTTTGTTAATTTATTTTTAGAACCACAAGATTCATTTAGCAGGTAAGTACATTAAATGAAAGGTACTTTGCATAGTAATAGTTAGGTCTTTGATTCAAATCAATATTGTACAAAGTTTTCATTAAAATGGCAAAAAGCTATTTTAAAAGTGGACACTGCAATTTTCAACAGTTCCTGGGGAAGGTAAGTAAAGTACAGTTTCTGAGGTAAGTAGCACACTTACGGGTTCCGTCTCTGGGGCATAGGTAGCCCACCCTCTGGTGGTTCAAGGCAACCCCAAGCACCCAGCACAAGCAGCACGGGCTGATCAGGTGCAGAGGTCAAACAGGAGCCAAAATAACACAGGCGCCTATGGAGACAGGGGTACTCCGGTTCCAGGCTGCTTGCAGGCAAGTACCCATGTTGTCGGAGGACAGACCAGGAGGGTTTGGAGGAGTACTGGAGGGGCTCCAAGTAGGCACAAAAACACACTCTCAGCGGCACACGGGCGCACAGGTGCAATGTGCAAACAGGGCGACGGGTTCTCAATAGAACTCGATGAAGGGACCGGGGGTCACTTATGCGCTGCAGGCAGTGCACAGGGAGGCCTCTCGGGCAAGCCACAGACTGGGAAAGGGTGAGGGCCACCTGCTGGTCATTTCTACACCAGTGGTCGGTTTCTCATGTGCCTGGGAGCTGCAAGTGCAGTGCGTCTTCAGGAGTCGGATATCTTTGTCCCGGGCAGTCGTGGTCAGGGGGGTCCTTGGGATTCCCTCTGCAGGCGTCGTCGTGGCAGTGCAAAGGGGTCATCTCAGGGTGGACATGTCGTCGGAGTCGCCGGGGGTCCTCTCTGGATAGTTGGTTTCTCTGGACACGGGCCGGGGGCGTTGGGTGCAGAGTAGTTGGACTCACGCTTCTGGAGTGAGGTGAGAGTCCCTTTAAAGTTGGTTTCTTGGTCTTTTCTTTGGGCAGGTCCGTTCTCCACTGGAGTTTCTTGGTCCTCAGTGATGCAGGCAGTCTCCTGGAGGCTTTACAGGGGTCCCTGGTCCTGCAGAACGCGTTGCTTCTTTTCTTGCAGCTTTTCAAAGTAGGAGATGGGCCGGTAGGGCTGGGGCCGAGTTAGTTGGTGTCTCACTCTTTTCTCTGTGGGGTTTTCAGCTCAGCAGTCCTTCTTCTTTCTTGAGGGCATAAGGAATATGAAGAGCTAGGTTCAGGGTCGCCCCTAAATACTAATTTTAGGGGTGTGTTAGGGTCAGAGTGCCTCCCTCCCCAGAGGGTCAAATGGCTACTGTCCCTGAAGGTGGCTACACCCTCCTTGTGCCCTCTCCCTCTGGGGAGGGAGGCACATCCCTAACCCTTTTGGTCCTAATCCTCCAAAGCAAGATGGAGGATTTCTCAAGGAGGAGGTCACTTCAGCTCTTGTCACCTTAGGGGTGGACCTGGCTGGAGGGGTGACTCCTTGTTTTTCTCATTATCTCATTATCTCTCTGGACTTGCTGCCAAAAGTGGGGGTATGTCCGGGGGCGGGCATCTCCACTAGTTGGAGTGCCCTAGGGCATTGTAACACCAGGCTTGAGCCTTTGAGGCCAGGTGTTACAGTTCCTGGACAGGCTTTGTTTCTAACCAAAGAGTGTACAAAGACCCTCACACATGTGATCAGAAACTCGTCTGGAAGTGGCAGGCTGGGACAGAGCAGTCAGTCATGCACTAGTAGTTGGGCTAAGATGCCCTCTGTGTGCAGTTTTCAATAAATCCCACACTGGCATCAGTGGGGGGTTTATTGTGCTGAGAATTTTGATTCCAAACTTCCCAGTATTCTGTGTAGCCATTATGGTGCTGTGGAGTTCATAATGACAAACTCCCAGACCATATACTCAGTATGGCTAGCCTGCACTTACAATGTCTAACAATTGACTTAGACACTGTAGGGGCATAGTGCTCCTGCAGCTATGCCCTCACCTGTGGTATTGTGCACCCTGCCTTAGGGCTGTAAGGCCTGCTAGAGGGGGGGCTTACCTATGCCACAGGCAATGGTTTGTGGGCATGGCACTCTGAGGGGAGTGTCATGTTGACTTTGTCTTTTCTCCCCACTGGCACACACAAGCTGCAAAGCAGTGTGCATGTACTGAATGAGGGGTCCCTGAGGGTGGCATAATACATGCTGCAGCCCTTAGGGACCTTCCCTGGCCACAGGGCCCTTGGTACCAGGGGCACCTTTTACAAGGGACTTAACTGTGTGCCAGGACTGTGCCAATTGTGGAAACAAAGGTACAGTTTTAGGGAAAGAACACTGGTGCCTGGGCCTGGTTAGCAGGATCCCAGCACACTTCCAATCAAAGCTGGCATCAACACTAGGAAAAAAGTGGGGGGTGACTATGCCAACAGTGGCATTTTCCTACAACCTGCTATTGGGTTGGGCTAGTGTTTGTGTTACCAGTTAGTTGGCAAACTATAGGCCCAGAGCAGCCAGGAAGGGGCATATTCATACTCTGTTTGCACCAGCTTTGAGTCTTTTTTTTTACGCTAATCAGGCGCAAACTTAACTCCATATATATATTTTGATGCTAGACATGTATAGCGCCAAAATATTGGAGTTAAAGTAATTTTTTGCCTGCGGAAAACTACCTTGCGTCAATGAGATGCAAGGTAGGCATTCCGTGGCAAAAAATGACTCAAAGGCCCTAGCGCCTTATTTATCCTCCCGTGCAAAAATCCCGCACAGGAGGAGAGCCTTAAATAATGGCACTAAGCCTGCTTAGCACCATTATTTAACACCTGAGTCAGGGCAGGTGTTAGGGGACCTGTGGGCCTTTTTCCATGGTCACAGACCATGGAAACAGCCCACAGGTGCCCTTCCCTGCCCACAGGGACACCCCCACGCACACACACCCGGAGGACACCTAAGGATGGGGGGACCCATCCCAGGTAAGTATTTTTTTTTTTTTTGCAAAGTGTCACGAGGGGGCTAACTTGGGCCCCCCTACATGGCACTGTGCCCAATGGCCATGCCCAGGGGACTTAAGTCCCCTGGGCATGGCAATTGGGCTGGGGGGCTTGACTTCTGTTTTTACTTAGACAGGAGTCATGTCCATGGGGGTTGTGCGTGGAACTAATGATGCTAATCAGGTTAAAGTATTTTTTTTTAACTCTAACCTGACTAGCCCCATTCTTTCATGCACCACCTCTAGTTTCCCTTACGCCTCCACCACCCAGTTAGCAGAAATTATTTTTACTCTAACCGGGCCTTACCACCGGATAGCGCAATAGCTTCAATGTGATGCCTGGCTGGCGTCCAAGAATGGCGCCATCCGGCAGTATACTTTTTTACGCAAACCTACGCTAACACAGGTTTGCATCAAAAAGAATAAATCAGGGCCAGAGTGTGTTTCCTAAAACAGGATTTGATATTTTTTCATAACCTTTAATTTGGTGGGGTGTGAGAGTAAGATTGGAGAGTAGCATGGTAAGATTATCCATTTTCTTGTTTAGAACTTTAGCGAGCCGGCTTATGCAATCTTTTAGGCCCATTCTCTTGTGCTTTAATAGTTGAACTTGAGCACTAGGGTCATCCTCTGAAGGCGGCACAACAATAGGAGTGTTGGGACTAACAGGAATCTGGCTGTGTGCGGGTCTACCATTGTCTGTTCTTCCCAAAATTTCAAAATTGTTCCACATTTCACCTAAACAGTAAAAGGAGCTGCTGCATCAGTGCCCTTTTCAGGAGCAGGCTGATGGTTACTTTGGGTGGCTGCTGTGGGGAAAGGTGGGTGAATATCGAATATGGTGCTTGTACGCTGTGTGTTTTTTTAATGTAAATACCTTTTAAAAAAAGGATTTTATATTCCACTTGTTGCCTTGTTCCTGCCTTTTTCCCCTTGCCCCCCATGGCCAATAGGCCCTCAACTTCTTCAATGAGTACATCTATTTCATCAGGCGTACAGTTATCTACTAAGTATATTGGTTGCTTTTTGACATTACCCCGGTCATGCAGTTTTTCAGTAGCTTTACGTTTCCCCATATCAAGGTGTTAAATGGGTTACCATGTCGGGAATGTATGTTTGGAGAAAGACTGCTTGTTTGGGGAACATGTAAACCTGTACAACAGTAGAACTATATAGAACTTTTTATAGATGTATAGTACAGAGACAAAATCTTAGCATGACAAGAAAGGCTAAAAGTAACAGAGGTTAGAACACAACACTAACCAACAAATGTTTCTGGATGAATTCCCCTATGATGTCTTAATGTGTCAACATCATTTGAACAGTACTTGTAAATAAGAAATAAGTACTAATGAGGCTATCAACACATGGACACCCCAAATGAGTTAAAACATTTAACAAGCCCCAGAAGTAGATGAAAAGAGCCAGTCCAAAAGCAAGCACTACCTTTCAGAGTGGGTCAGCCCAGCCTATTATGGGACAGATGGGCCTGCTGGTTGAACGGTCTTTGCACGGACACGTAGACAGGTGTGTCCCGTGCTAAAGGGAGCAGTGTGACCTATAATAGCTCTCATTGGCCCTGACAATTCCTCCTCTGCCGTCTTTGCCACTGACTTTTTGAAATTTCAGTCCTGGTCCCTCTCAACGCCGCTGGGAACAATGCGGCCTGAAATAATGCTCATCAGTGCTGACGACTCCTCTTCTGCCTCCTTTGACACTAGGGCTTGTGGTAAACTAGTAGCATGGATGCACACAGTGGATACGCCTCTAGTGTGCTAAATACAAACCAAAGGCAATCCTGTCAGCACCTGTTCGTGTCTAGCACCAAGAATCTTGGTCCTTCCTCATCCCGCCACTACCCCGCTGAGACCCTCTGTGTCCTCAACCCTGGTCACTGCTTCTGATGTCTTGCCGTACCACTCAACACTGAGGAAATGTTCTCCTGATCGTTCTTGCACATTTTCATGCACTTACCACACACCCAACACTCACCACAACTATACCAACAGCACCAAACACCCCTCTCTATCACACTCAAACAGTCCTGCAGACACCTATGTAACACTCTGCACTCTCATGCATGCTCCTCCACACCCATCACTCATTAAATATGCCAGAGATCTGTGACCTGCAGCACAACAATGCCCTACTTCCTCACATAAACCTAGCTGTATCCTCCATCACCACCTGATAGCATCACAGCTATCCCCCCACAACCCTGAGTACAAGATCACCAGGCAAGACAAACTTCACTAACTTATAGGCAGAATCACCATCATCGACAAGAACATCATCAGCTGCACTATCTCCACAGAAACATCACCCCCCCCAATATGGGATACCTATTGTTCAAGCTCCATGTTACAGCCAACTTTACTCTAAGTGGCACTCCAAACCACAGATTACTTGGACCGCATACCAACTTCACTGACACCATCATGAACTTTGTTGAACCACTCACTTTTAAAGACAGCAATTTTATCCTACTCAGAGATGTGAAGGTCCATCTGAAAGACCACGCTGCCATCAACTCAAAAGCATTAATTGAATACCTTGGACATCTAGGCCACACCCAATGAGTAAAGTGACCACTTACAAGTCAACAAGCCCATACCAGCCTCTTTGTCAGACCAAATCCTTTCCAAGTTCATCATCTCCGTCCCAGTCCAATGCACACTTACAAACACCAAACTAGCACATTGAAACAGCATCACTAACAAGGATTGGAACTCTGCTCTGACCCAAACACAGCAAGAGTCTCTCCAAAGCCAGTAAGACATGTAACAATTGGCTTACATCTTGCACTCACTCCCTGGCCCTCCTCAAACACATCAATATAACAAAATCTAGACCTCAGGCCATTTGGTACACAGAGAATGATAAAACACCACTGCAAACAACAAAAGCAAAAATGGTGAATAAGCCAGGACAATGCAAATAGGAGCACATTCAAATCCTCTCTGAGACGTTACCACCAAATAATCCGGACCACCAACCATGCTGCTCTGGCTGACCACATTGATGCCAGAACCAACAGAAGCAAAATAAAATTCTAATTTTGAAGGATTTCACCTCACCAACAGCTGTCTCCAACTTAATAACCCCCTCGCAGGACCTCTGCAACAAGCTCTTGTAATTATTCAGCCACAAAAGTCACCTCCATTTACAGCGACTTAAAGCTTTAACTGGATCCGACAGACCTCACCCAATGCCTCCCGATCTTATCCATAGTACCAATAATAACCACTTGACCTGTCATTAGCCCAGAAGAAGCTGGACCCTTGCTCCACCACTCCTTCTTCAGAGGACTGCTACCCATAAGTGCCATGCTCATACTGATTCTGAATGCCTCCACTTCTTTCACCTCTTTCACAACCTTCCTAGATCCTGGGAAACACACAAAGGACCTTCCATTATTGAAGAAACCCTCCAGGGATCCTTCAATGCTCGTCACCTACAGAGGGTTCTTCCTGTTAGCATTCCCATCCAAGGTCCTATAGAAAATCATCACAATAGACCTCATGAATACCTCATTGGCCACCAACTCCTTGGTAACAATATGGTTTTTGACCAACAATAGCACAGAACCTGCCCTCATCACCGCCACGGCTAATGTTCGCATGACTCTGGATGGAAGAGACACAGCAGCCCTCATTCTCCTGGACCTCTCTGCAATGGTTGGCACTGTCTCTCACCCAACCTCCTCCAATTCCGTGGATTCATTAGAATCCAAGGACATATACTCAGATTGATCTGTTTCTTCCTTGTTGAAAGGACTCAGTCAGTAATCCTGGTAACGTACACCTCAAACGTCTGTGACGTCATCTGCAGAGTCCTGCAAGAGTGAACAAGGACATTAGAGCAGTGAAAAAGCAAAATAAGGGCAAATTGCAAAAAATAAATACTCTGGAAAGCCTTGATGTCTCCAGTGTGTATTGAACACATTCTCTCTCTCCTTAAACACCGCAAAGCCCACTTACTTACACAATACCATTTCCTGGACGGCAGGCATGCACAATTAAAAGGCTAATTTCACTACCATGTACATACCCTTAACTCATCTGAGGCCACACTCTCTCATGTTACTAACATTATTTTCTCTGCTAACCGCAATCACCTACTTTACCCTCTCATTCTTCTCAGTCAACTGGCAGGAATTGTCATGGTTGATCACCCTACATCAGTTGTTTTCCTTCACGCTATTGGTATCAGAGTTTCTGCTCTTCAATTGTTCTCCTCCTAATTATTACACTACTTGCTGTCAGTTGCATGTGACTCCAAGAGACTGCTGCCAACCCCTCTTTACAGTTGGAATACACAGGGGTCAAAACTAAGTATACCCCCATTCTCTCTGTAAATTAACCCCTTGGGGACTTTTTCTTATCCTTTGGCTTCCACTACAACCTTTAGGCAGGTACCACACAAATGTTTTCCTTTCCCGATCTCCTTCTATCTGCAGTCTCTGACTGCCTCATTGCTCTCTTACATTGGCTGATCCTCAGCTCTCACATGTTAGATTCCTCCGAAGCAACTGAGTTCCTGTACTGTCTCCCCTAACCTCCATCTATCTGTTCCCCCACGTTCTTTCCTCTTTCCTCCAGAGAGGATGACCTTCTTTTCTTCAGCCAGAAATCAAGTGGTACTCTTCACCTCTGTATTCGTAGCTGATCATATGGCACGGAATTGCTAAATCAGCACAATCAGCACAATATCAATCTCTATATATAAGAAAGTAGGACCTGTTCTAAACCCATTAAGTTTTTAAAGTATTCGCTAGATGTTACTAGACTGATGCTACTGATTTTTAAACCCTGCACTCTGGGGCATTGAAATCCAGTCACACGTGTATGCATTCTGACTCCTACAAGGTGGTAAAATTGATTAGTCCCCAAATGGCATATTTAATGGCATAATCCCACATGCAGGAAATATGCTCATGGCATGGGAGCGAAATGTCACTTCTGGACTGCAGCACATATTGGGGGACATTCAGACCCCGGCGGGCGGCGGGAGCCGCCCGCCTGGCGGGAACCGCCGAATGACCGCACCGCGGTCAAAAGACCGCGGCAGCCATTCTGTATTTCCCGCTGGGCTGGCGGGCGACCGCCAGAAGGCCGCACGCCAGCCCAGCGGGAAACCCCTTCCCACGAGGAAGCCGGCTCCGAATGGAGCCGGCAGAGTGGGAAGGGTGCGACGGGTGCAGTAGCACCCGTCGCGAATTTCAGTGTCTGCTATGCAGACACTGAAATTTAAAGTGGGGCCCGCTTACGGGGGCCCCTGCAGTGCCCATATCATTGGCATGGGCACTGCAGGGGCCCCCAGGGGCCCTACGACACCCCTCACCGCCATCCGGTTCCTGGCGGTCGGAACCGACAGGAACAGAATGGCGGTGAGGGGGTCGGAATCCCCCATGGCGGCGCAGCAAGCTGCGCCGCCATGGGGGATTCCTCAGGGCAGCGGAAAACCGGCGGGACACCGCCGGTTTTCCTGTTCTGACCGCGGCCAAACCGCCGCGGTCAGAATGCCCTGCGGGGCACCGCCAGCCTGTTGGCGGTGCTCCCGCCGACCCCGGCCCCGGCGGTCAATGACCGTCGGGGTCGGAATGACCCCCATTGTGCCATCTGCTAGGCAGATAAGGAAAACATAGCTTCCGGTCTACATGTGTATCCTAACAGCTGCAGTGTTTAACCCTGTCGGTAAACATCTCAAAGTAACCCTACTTTGAACCCAGGATGGGTTCCAAGTATTTAATATTGCAAGATGCAAGACTTTAAGATCAAAATGTTCTGAACCTGACTAGCCCCCTAAAGCTACAACCACTGTACAGGTGTTTGTGGCTTTTTTAATGAACAAGACTAAAGCACAATTAAGTTGCTATTTTTGTAACTTTGGTCAAAGGCTAGTTTGTCTGCACCAGTCCGTGTTCAGACAGCACATAGTGCCAGGACCTCTGATCATCGGCCTAAAGGCAATCATCCCATCTATACCATGAAATGTATTATTGACCTCAATTCTTCTGGTAGCTCAAAAATATTATGCACTGCATGGGGCCTAGTATTCTTCCTATTCCATTAATTAAAAATAAAACATGCACCATTTTGCATCGAAACACCTCTACAGGTTATCACCTAGCTTTAACTTTAAAGTTCATCGACCCCTCTCTAACCAGGTCAGGCACTTTCTGATTATATCATGAATGTTCATTCTCTACCCAAGAACAAATTGAAGATATATGAATTTATCCTACATCAAAAACCACCAATTTCATTTTTAACTGGAACAATGCTAACTGAGTTCTCTGCCCCATTTATTGCTGAGGCTGGCCTAGCACTTTCTGTCTAGACAGGGCCAATAAACTGGGAGGAAGTGCAGACATTATATATTTTGCTTCTATTGCTTGCACTCTACTAAACAGGGATATCCCATTTGCAGAGGATTTTGTTTTCTCACTATGCCTCACTAACTGATACATTGATCCATTACCCTCCAGATCCCAGCTTATCTAATTTACACTCTTTACTTCCATTCCTGGAAGTATATTTTACAAACTCTGCCAATTAGAGTCTTCTTTGTAACTTGATCTGCCACTTTGACTGTTCC
Source organism: Pleurodeles waltl (assembly GCF_031143425.1). Classification (NCBI taxonomy): domain Eukaryota; kingdom Metazoa; phylum Chordata; class Amphibia; order Caudata; family Salamandridae; genus Pleurodeles; species Pleurodeles waltl. The sequence continues at coordinate 272,542,452 of NC_090436.1, read as the reverse complement.
AACCCTGATACTTTTTTCCTTTTTGATCCTTGACCACTTGAAGTTTTTCCTCTCCTGACAACAAAGCTAGTCATAGAGCGGGATGTATATTGGATCTAATCTTTTCTAACTCTGACAAAACACTTACTTCACAGTTTTATCAGAATGATTTAATCATGCTGGGGTACCTTTTGATATTTGTATTTTTCCTAAAGTAATACATAAACATCTTAATACGAAGTGTCCTGTTCGACAGGCTAAATCACAGAAGCAACACTTCTAGTTGGTACTACTTTAGCACAAGGCCAGGACATCCACATTACTTCACTTCACTTTGAGAACTTGAATGACTCTTCCCTAGACAAAAAAGCTCCTCAGAAAACCAAGGTGCTTTATGAACTTTCTCCTGTGGTATACTGCCATGCCTGGCCAGGTCAAATGACAGGGCTTAAACTGCACAGATGTTGCATAAATGCTATGACTTTATAGAAAAGCTATTAAGAACTATACTTTTTAGAAGATGCAATGCCCATCTTATACACTAATAAGAATGAACAGTCCCTTCCTGCACATAAACACTAAATAATGGCTAATTGTAACTTCTATGTGTGCTGCAAAATGTAGCACACATAGAAGAAGCAAATCGTCATTATTTAATGATTGTTGATGTGCAGGAAGAGACACCTTCCTGCACATAAATAACCCTTCATGGCATTTTGCTCTTTCTATGTGTGCTGCAGAATGCAAAAACGAGGAGAAATAAAAGTATTTCTCCTTGTTTTGCCATTCTAACATCACCCCATGGGGTGGCGTTAGTTTGTGGCTCCACCTCAGGTTTACCATTTCTCGTAAAGCTGGGCCAGCGTCAAATTGCAATGGGTGTTGCGGTGGAATGCCCACAGCAACAACCATTGCATGCCCTTTTCATGCTAAGTGATGTGTGTAAAGGGACCGACTGTATTTACAAGGCGGCCTTAAGCTACAAAAAGTTGCTTAAGGCTGCCTTGTAAATATGACGCAGAGCATTGCACTACTGGAGCTTTCCTTAAAGTGATGCTCCCCTGGTGCAAGGGGCTTGTAAATAAGCCCCTTGGTATTTTCCTGCCTAAAGCCTCTCGTAAACGTTTTAGAAATAATCCCCAACTGTCAACTGATACCCTGCTGGGAGGTGTGAATTGCTCTTTGGAAAGGGAAAAAAGGATATATATGGGAGGAAATGTCACTTCCTCCTAACAGGATGGCCTGGAGAATATATCCACTGTTAGAAATGGGGTCTCTAGTTGGCAGAGTTATGCACCCTGTCCAAGTAGGGACCACAATCCTAGACAGGGTAAGACACAACACAACCTAAATTATCCTGTGCCCACCCTCCAGTAGCTGGCACAGAGCAGGCAGGCATAACTTAAAAGGTAATTTGTAAAGTGTTCGTAAAATACCTCCTATCATAACACTGCAAAAACACTCCAAACCAGTTTAGAAAAAGAATTAGTTTATCTGAATAAAATAAGACCAAAATCCAAAATGCACAAGTCAAGTTATCACTTTGTATGTGTTTGGGTAAGTCTTAATCCATAGGAATCAATGGATGTATCTTTTTAGCACAAAGTATCTGGGATGTGTCAAAAGTAATGCTGCAGAGGGCCACAGGAGGAGATGCATTGAAATAAAGGGATGTGTCAATTTTTCAGGTGCAGCGGAGGTGATGCATTGATTCTTTCCTTGCAGGCAAGGTGAGGCATCAATTTATGGTTGCACAGCCTTGGCTACTCACTGCAGTGCAGGAATATTTTGATGCCCAGAGACGATGGGAGGAAAATACAAGTTCTGCTGCAATGCAGAAACAGGCACTGCTTCGATTTAATAGGCACTGCCGCAATTTTTCAGCTGAAAGATAGGCGCTCCATCGATATTTTGCAGGCATTGTCTTGGTTTCCGGCGCAGTGGATTTTCTCTCTCTGGTGAAGCCTTTAAGAGCACTGAGACTTCGTAACAGGAGGCAAGCTCAGTCAAGACCTTGGAGATCACTTGTGGGGGAAGACAAAGTCCTTCCAGCAGAGTTGGGGAGCAGCAGGCAGCACGACAACAAGCAGGAGAGCAGTCCTTCCAGAAGAGCAGTCCAGATAAGTCCTTTGGGCAGCATGGCAGTCCTTCAGACAGAGTCCAGTTGTAGGTCCAGAAGTGTCTGATTTTTGGGGGTCACAGACACAGTATAAATACCAAAATGTGACTTTGAAGTGGGGGAAACTTCAAAGAGTGGCTTTAAAGTGCACCAGTTCCCCTTTCAACCCATTCCTGTCTGTCAGGAGATCTGTGAGGGGTTATCAGTCCTTTGTGTGAAGTCAGGCCACTGGCCTTTGAAGTGTAGGTGAGAACCCCTCCACCCTTACTATCCAGGAAGACCCATCAGTATACAGATAAATGCAGATGCAGCTGTGTTTCCTGTGTTTATGGCTGTCTGCGTGGAATACACAAGGGGAGCTGTCAACAAGCAGAGACCAGACATGGATTGGAGACAGGCTGTAAAAGCTTCTAAAAGTGACATTTCTAAAAGAGTAATGTTAAATCTAGCTTCAGCGGTAAGCAGGACTTCTCACTACTATTCCAACCACACCAAACATGCCAATGCCACTCCTTTCAGATCAGAAATTGCCCCTTAACAAGTATATAAGGGAATTTCCATTCCTGGCCTATGAAAGGAGCAGGCTTCACAGCAGTGAAAAACAACTTTGGAAATGTTTCTTTACCAGGATATATAAAACGTAAAAGTGCATGTCCTGCCTTTTACCTGCTTAGCACACTGCCCTGTGGGCTACCCCGGGCCTACTTTAGGGGATGACATATATGTGATTAATGGGGAGTTTAAGGCTTGACAAATATTTTTAAATGTCAATTCAAGGTGGCAGTGAAACTGCACACACAGGCTTTGCAATGGTGACCTGACATGGTTAAGGGGCTACTTAAGTGGATGGCACTGTCAGTGCTGCAGGTCCACTAGTAGCATTCAATTTACAGGCCTTGGGCACATGTAGTACATTTTACTAGGGACTTATAAGTATATTAAATATTCCAATTGGGTATGAGCCAATGTTACCATATTTAGGGTAGAGAGCACAAGCACTTTAGTACAGGTCAGCAATGGTAAAGTGACCACAGTCCTAAAATCAGCAAAAACAAGATCAGAAAAATCGAGGGAGAGAGGCAAAAAGTTGGGGGGAGACCACCCTAAGGCTATCAGGTCTAACATTTGTACCCCCCCAGCTTAAACTAGGGAGAGGTACCCTATCACTTGGGAGCTCTATTCACTAAGGCGGAAGAATCTGGAGAGTCCATCAGCATAGGCATGGTCGGGCTCTGGTTGATGCTCCACCATAAGCTCTATTCCCTGTAGGGAGATGGACCATCTCAAAAGTTTAAGATTCTCCCCCTCATTTGCATGAGCCATATGAGGTGTCTGTGGTCTGTCTGAACCCGGAAGTGAGTCCAAAACAAGTATAGTCTCAACTTCTTCGGTGCCCAAAACACAGCAAATGCTTCATTTTCATTAGCACTCCACCTCTCTTCCTATGGAAGTAACCTTCTTCTAATGCAAACTTCTGGTTGGTCTAGACCCTCCTCATTAAGCTGTGCCAAGGCTGCCCCTATGCCTTGCTATGAAGCGTTCCACCCTAAGACTGTCAGGTCTAACAGCCACCAACTGTAGAAATTCCAAAGGGGCAGCCCTGGTCACAGGTAGATGTAACTCATACCTTGGCCTGCCCTTGTCTAAGTAGCCCAGGGGCACAAATCCCAATGGGAGAAAACCTGTCCCAGAACTGGTATTGCTGGGGGAGTTCCTCATTTCCCCAGACATGCCTCAGCTCTAACCAAGGGGAGAAAGGTTCCAACATCTCACATCTAGGCAGAGAATTGCTCTGTGGGACTGTTCTGTGCCAACCCCCAGGAGGTGATGTATGGGTTGGTGCTGTTGCCCTAGGAAGTTTACTTCCATTGGTCAGGGAGTCCCCATGTATGGACCCCTTTCCGAGGACCACAGGACATGCAGGAGCTACTGGGTCCAACCATAGGATGTGATGCTGGGGTATGAGGCCTTTTACTCATGATGTCCCAAGGCCTGGCCTAGACTGGATTCTGAGCAACAGAGGGAAGCACCAATTTTCCACTTGACTTTTAGTGATAAGCAAGGTCAAGCAGTCCAAGTCTCCCTCTGTTGGGATTAGTGAACACAGTCTCACAGCTCAATATGCAGCATCAGCAATAAATCATTGTCGAGCCATATACTCAACATTCACAAACAATTGCACAGTCCTCCCCTGATGTTGGGGCTCTATTGTCTCTTTGGCAGGTCCCTGGCCTACCCACTCCTTGCATTAGCCATTGTGGTTATTCCCCATTCCATATAGATAGCATCCAGTGTATGCACCTAGTAGTCTGAGTCTCAATTATCCATTATGACTCTGATTTAAAGTCAATAGTGTTCCAGAACAAACATGCTCAAATTAGCATCAAGTTCTCTCTGCAGCCGTCAGGCCCAAAACAATCCTTACCTGCACGAACAGGTGTGAAGTGTCACAAGTTTGGATTAGTGACCCACACGCAGCCTAGGTGGCTGGACTCAGCAGGTACAGATTCTCTCACTCACGGTAGTGCTTCCGAAGCTATCGGTGGTGTAATGCAGCTTCTCCTGTGGGGTAAGTGTTTTTTTGGCTCCCGATGGGGGGTGGCTACGACAATCCTGTCTTTGGGCCCTTGCCCAGGTGAAGGTGCATGAGCGCTTTCACAGTGTCCTAACTTCTTTGGCATTGGGGAAAGAACAAGTTGCAGGCCTTGGTGTTACAGGTGACCACCTTTGACATATGGGGTCGCCACAGTGCACTGTCCATGGATACCAGCAAGATTAACACATTGAAGTTATCTACTGCACCAGCTGCTGGCATCCAGGGACACCGCAGAGCTATCGCTTCAGCCTTTACCTCACAGCTGTCTTTCCCTCTGCAGCCCCTCTTTCGATGTTGGGTTGCCACACCGCTACCGTGCAAGGCTTCAACCCTTAAAGCCCAGAAGTCTTTCACATGGTTATCTTCATGGCGGTCGCTTCTGGCATACAGGAGTTAGTGACAGCCTTCAACACGGGCAACAACCCAATCAGGGAAGTATCTGTTCCCTCACACCTTCCATTGGGAGTCCCCTTAGGGCTCTCCACTGGCCCTCGCTCCCTCCAATGTTCTCCTCTTCTTCAAAGGGCACACTGGTCTTGGCAAGCAGGCAGGCTTTAGTACTCCAGGCTCAAGGGCTGGTGGGCTGGAATTCCACAGGTGATGTCCTCTCCCCCAACAGCGAGACTAGCAGGCCTTCACCCCCAGTCCTGGGAACAGGCAGAAGTCTTGCAGAGCTACCACCCTTCACACAGCCCATCTGTCTGCTTGGCAGATAGCAATATTTGGGGTCTTAATCTCCCCTTCTTACAGTCCATTGCCAGACACCAAATGTGATTTATGGTCTGAGTCATTGACGTTTTATGTTGGGGTTCCTCTTCTTTTCAAGTGAATACTCCTCTGCTCCCTTTTCATTTTGATACACAGTCTGTTACAGCAGGAGTGTCTCCAAATCTGAGAATCCCACAACACACACCATGGGAGTGACTAGAGTTCACACATGGATGACAACCACAGTGATATGTGGATCAAAAGATTAGCCCATAGCCGGAATCTCTATTCTTTATGATTCTGTTATCTGCCCGAACTCTTACCTGAGATGTGTTCAGGCCCTATCCTTGTGATCTCTCACTGAATCAAAGAGTATCCTTTGAGGTGTACAGGGGAGGTCTAGCCCTCTTCTCCTAAGGGTGTCCCACCAAGTTTGGAGAAATGTAGCAATCCACAAATCTGTCTGGAGAGGATCTCTCCACCTCCTCTCCATGTTTCACCATGCAGGTCTGTGTCTCCCAAAATGGAACTCGGGGGCCTCCATGTATTTACTATTCACAGGTCCACATACACCCAGTGCATGTATACAGCATACACACACTGCAAAGTACTGATTCATCCATGTACTGTACCGGTCAGAGGTGCACATACATCAAACACATCAAACACTTGCATCTAGCATGTGTCTACTGCCCAGCACTGTATCCTTTATGTGTGGTCCCACTCATAGGCAAATTCAGCATATGCACTTAATATGCAAGCACTCTACAGCACTACATTCTTTAGGTACTGTACCACTCATAGACACTTGTATATCCAGCAGATGCAAACACCATACATGCATTCATCAGTACTGCATCATTCCTGTATTGCATCCTTCACAGGCACACATACACCCAGTGCAGACACACCATTTCTGCACTATGCTACACTTTATACCACCTGATGTAGGCTAAGGATGAGTTAAGCACATAGCATGGAACTTGAAAAAATGAGTGAGCCTGTATGCCTTACTCTAGTGACACAGGTTAAAATTATCCATTTCCTGCTGCTGATCACTACAATGTATGCTGCCACCGCTATGCTCATGCTGCTTAGCTCCTGCTTAAAAAGGTAGCCTTTTCCCATGATGAGGGTAGCGTTTTGGGTGCCCCTTCTGGTCTAACAGGATCGCAAGTAATGAGACATTCTTATGTGATGGCACACACGTACCCATGAGTGCAGTTGAGCACTAAGGACATGTCTGTTGCAATGTACAGGATTTAGGACCAACTCACCTCCCAATCACAGCTAATGCCAGGCATAAATGTGGCAATCCTGACTACCTTCCTCAAAACACTGCTGGACCTGTAGAAAACAGAAGAAGGACCGCACCTGCTTAACCAAAGGACTAGAACTCAGGAATAGGATTGAGCCAGATATTTTACCTGTGGAGAAAAACCCCAAGAGCTGAACCTGTTCCCACTTGAATCCAAAACAGAAGGGTGGTGTCCTAGGGCTAGTTAGCTAGCCTCCTCTTTAGCTCCAGGAACAGAAATGCTGCAAGATGTCTGCAACAAAGAAGAGCCCAGATGACTAGTTTCAAATGGATTTGATCTGGACCCTGCTTGCAGCTTCTGGGAATTTGAGTCTTAACTCCCCAAGTGGTGCCCAATTGTCCCTAGACCTTTGGCAGGTGTTAGAGTGTGTTCTCTGTCCTTCAAGATTGCAAAAGTGGACACTTGGAAACTTTTTCATAAAAAAAAACAGAGGTTACCATGGACTGCTGCCGAACCACAGCAGCCATCACGTCTTCACCAATAGGATTCAACTTGATGGTTTGCCCTGTTGAAAGCAGCTCTACTTCCAGAAAGGTTTCTATGTCCCAATTTGTAGGATTTCACTGTGACCGCCTCACTGTTGCCACATCAGGCCAGCAGCCTGCCTTTTTGATGAATAAAAACTCTGAGGGATTATCCGCCTGGCCAAGTGGACATTTCTCACAGCAGTTCCTGTAAAAGCATGGAAAGTTGAATGGATGGTTCTGTCAAACTGATGGAGCCGTGTGGTAAACTTTAAATTTGTTTTTATTTTCAAATTGGAAATCCCAAAGCAGGATTTTCTTTTTAAAAATAAAAAATAAATAATGACAACCTTGCCCTGAGAGTTTTCTCCTATGGCAAGGGGGTGTCATTTTATAGCTTTCTCTGTCCCTTGCAGTCACGTTTTACCTGTTGGTGACAAACAGTGAAAACTGCCAATTTTTCTGCCCACTCTACCTGGTATAGGGGGGCAGACAAACAGCCAAATGTCTGATGACCCTTACTCTGCCAGGCAGTCAGACATTATGTTAGCAATGGAGACGGATTAGTCTCTGCTGTTGGCATACTAAAGGTCTGCTGGACTCTAAATTAGGCGGGCGGATCTTCAGTGTGCCTAACTATAAATCGGGACCTAACTCTGAAAGTAAACCTGGTCCCTGCAGCCAACCCACACGCCAATGCGGTCAGCCTTAACTTTTGACTTTCATGTGACCTAGCATGACCAAATACTCATGGTTTGTTCTTTGAGATTGTTGGCACTAAATAACTCTAAAACTCCTAAACATCATACTTCTCATTCCTCTGATCTTATTTTTGTTGTTTTTGTGTCTATTTGCTTAGTAACATATATAATATTTTTATTATACTGGATTGGGATTATTATTGTGTTGTGTGTTCAAATAATTAACTGTTTTGGTGCTGATAAATGCTCAACTCATCTTTGCTTGAGGTAAGCCTGGCTTCTCTGTGTCACAGCTAACTAGGAAATAAGATAAGATATAAATTAAAGTAACCTAACCTGATACAGGAAGTGACAGTATTACTCAGTGAGGTCTCACTCCTCTCCCAGCTAATAATCCACTTTCTCATAGACAGGAACTACACATCTAAATCATCATATCTCAACGTGGTTCTTCAGGAATAATGTTTTTTGGAAAGCCCAGTTCTTTTCTGCAAATAGAGTGCAAAAGCAATTGCTCCAATGTTGCTAAAGGAACATTTGCAAAACAGTCTTCAATTTTCAGCACGCTAATACTCAGAACTGTAATAACCAATTAGAAACTTGAAACAGTTGTTAAATGTCAAATGTTTCTACATTACCATGACAGCGGCAAGTCTAAAAAACTTTGGTGCAAGAATTTGAAAGTGTAGAATATTAAAGAATGTGCAGACAATTTGATGAAAATGAACCCTAAAAACTCAAATCAAAGTATCAATTATGAATTGCTGTAAAATTATTAGTCAACAAAAACGTTCATAAATTGTGTTTACTATGACCATACATCATTTGCAAGGGAAAGTAGCCTTTGTTCGTACAGTTTAGGTCAATCTAGGTCAAAAAGAACTACCATACTATACCTTGTACCTTTGATGGCTTATGCTGCCATTTTTACATTACGTTGCACAGATGAGGCCATCTTTAACCCCTTCCCACCAAGGACGTAATGGTTATGTCTGGTGATGAGGTGCTGATATGCCACAGACATTAAGTCCTTGTACTGGCCCTCGGGGGAAGCGCTAGCACTCCCCCTGAGGGTAACTCCCCCCTCAGGGCAGGGCTTCCCCTTCCACCCCCGCCTCCCCAGTAACGTCTTATGATGTCAGTGCGCGATCACTCACTGACCTCATCAGAGGTCGCTTCCCACCAACAGATTTGTTTCTCCTCGGTACGGGGGCAGGAGAGGTCAGAGAGGTATGAAAAGGAAAGGAAAGGCTTTTCCTTTCCTTTTCATGTCTCTCTGAGCATTCCTGCAGCACGCCACTAGACAACAGGGAGTTTATTTTTTTATGAAATTGTCATAAGAAAGGCGACCCCTTTGGCAAGGGTCGCTCCCCAAGGGAGGCTTTTTATATAAGGCCATTTCTGCCCCCTGGAGCAGATTGGCCTATATCAATTAGGCCGATCTGCTTCCGAGGGGCAGAAGCCATTAGACACCAGGGATGTATTTTTTTATAATTATGTTTATAAGGGGGCCGACCGCTTGGCAAGGGTCGCTCCCCAGGGGGCAATTTTATTATTAGGAATTTTCTGCCCCACCCTGGGGACAGAATGGCCTATATTAATTAGGCAGATTTGCCCCCGGGGGGGCAGAAGCCACTAGACACCAGGGAGTTTTTTTTGTTTACATTGATAAGGGGAGCGACCTCTTAGGCAAGGGTTGCTCCCCAGGGGGCAATTTTTTTATTAGCCCTTTTCTGCCCCCTCTATGAGATCTAGACACATCTGAAAACTAAACATCTGGGTGAGTCTAGGGTGGTGAGCTTCACATGCACCCGCATCATTTTCTTACCCACAGTGCCCTGCAAACCTCCAACTTTTCTTGAAATCACCCATTTTTCCCACATTTTTTGTAATGGAACCTTCCAGAATCTACAGGAATTCACAAACTTCCTACCACCCAGCATTGTTGCATCTATACAGATAGAAGTATTGCCCCACTTGTCAGCCCATGAATGTTTTTTCCAAACTGCCCTTTTGGACCCGCTTTGTTTCTCCCTCATTTTAGACCTATTTTTGACTCTTTCCTGTCACAGACACTTTGCCCACCTACACAAGTGAGGAATCATTTTTATCTGGAGACCGAGGGAAACGTTGGGCTGTAGGAAATGTGTGCCGGTGCAGTGATCCCACACAGGAATGAGGGAAAAATGTGATTTGTTAGCTAAATCTGACGTTTGCTGAGGATTCTGGGTAAGAAAACACTGGGCGATCCACGCAAGTTACACCTCCCTGGACTCCCTTGAGAGTCCGTTTTTCAGAAATGTCTGGGTTTGGTAGGTTTACCTAGATGGCTGCTGAGCCCAGGACCAAAATTGCAAGCACCCACCCCCGCAAAAATGGGTAGTTTTGTATTTGAAAACTTTGATGTGCGCACATACTATTTTGGGGCATTTCCTGTCGCGGCCACTAGGCCTACCCACACAAGAGAGGTGCCATTTATGTTGGGACAACTAGAAGAATGCTGGGTGGAAGGGAATTTGTGGCTCCTCTCAGATTCCAGAACTTTCTATCACCGAAATGTGAAGAAAAAGTGTTTTTTTGCCAAATTTGGAGGTTTGCAAAGGATTCTGGGTAACAGAACCTGGTGAGAGCGCCACAAGTCTGGGTTTGGCTAGGTGTCTAGTTTTCAGAAATGTTCAGTTATGCTAGATTTTACTAGGTGCCGGAAGGGCTAGAGGCCAAAATCCACAGCTAGGCAGTTTGCAAAAAACAGGTCAGTTTTCTTTGGGAAAATGTGATGTGTCCACGTTGTGTTTTAGGGCATTTCCTGTCGCGGACACTAGGCCTACCCACACAAGTGACGTACCATTTTTACTGGGAGGCTTAGGGGAATGGTGGGTGGAAGGAAATTCGTGGCTCCTCTCAGATACCAGAACTTTCTATCACCCAAATGTGAGGAAAAAGTGTTTTTTTGCCACATTTTGAGGTTTGCAAAGGATTGTGGTTAACAGAACCTGGTGAGAGCCCCACAAGTCACACCATCTTAAATTCCCCTAGATGTCTAGTTTTCAAACATGCACAGGATTGGTAGGTTTCCCTAGGTGCCGGCTGAGCTAGATGCCAAAATCCACAGCAAGGCACTTTGCAAAAAACAGGTCTGTTTTCTTTGGGAAAATGTGATGTGTCCATGTTGGGTTTTGGGGCATTTCCTGTTGCAGACACTAGGCCTACCCACACAAGTGAGGTACCATTTTTATTGGGAGGCTTAGGGGAATGGTGGGTGGAAGGAAATTCGTGGCTCCTCTCAGATACCAGAACTTTCTATCACCCAAATGTGAGGAAAAAGTGTTTTTTTGCCACATTTTGAGGTTTGCAAAGGATTGTGGTTAACAGAACCTGGTGAGAGCCCCACAAGTCACTCCATCTTGAATTCCCCTAGATGTCTAGTTTTCAAACATGCACAGGATTGGTAGGTTTCCCTAGGTGCCGGCTGAGCTAGATGCCAAAATCCACAGCAAGGCACTTTGCAAAAAACAGGTCTGTTTTCTTTCAGAAAATGTGATATGTCCATGTTGTGTTTTGGGGCATTTCCTGTTGCGGACAATAGGCCTACCTTCACAAGTGAGGTACCATGTTTATCGAGAGACTTTGGGGAACAATGAATGGAAGAACAAGTGTTATTGCCCCTTGTCTTTCTCTACATTTGTTCCTTCCAAATGTAAGATAGTGTGTAAAAAAGACGTCTATTTGAGAAGTGCCCTGTAATTCACATGCTAGTATGGGTACTCCGGAATGCAGAGATGTGCAAGTAGCCACTGCTTCTCATCAACTTACCTCGTGCCCATTTTGGAAATACAAAAGTTTCCTTGATACCTATTTTTCCCTCTTTATATTTCAGCAAATGAAGTGCTGGATACCCAGTATACACTAAAAACCCATTATAAGGTGCAGCTCATTTATTGGCTATGGATACCTAGGGGTCTTGATGAACCTACCAGTCCTATATATCCCTGCAACCAGAAGAGTCCAGTAGACCTAACGGTATATTGCATTAAAAAATCTGACATTGCAGGAAAACGTTACAGAGTAAAACGTGGAGAGAAATGCCTGTTTTTTTCCTCTCAATTTCAATATTTTTTTATTTCAGCTGTTATTTTCTGAGGAAACCCTTGAAAGATCTACACAAATTATCCCTTTTGAATTCAGAATTGTATCTACTTTTCAGAAATGTTTAGCTGTCCAGTATCCAGCATTGGTTTTGTGCAAATTTCTGTCACTAACTGGAAGGAGGCTAAAAGCACAAAAAGTAGTAAAAAAGGGGTACGTCCCAGTAAAATGCCAAAATTGTGTTGAAAAATTGGGTTTTCTGATTCAAGTCTGCCTGTTCTTGAAAGCTGGGAAGATAGTGATTTTAGCACCACAACCCCTTTGTTTATGCCATAATTCAAGGAAAAAAACACAATCCTTCCGCAGCCCTTTTTACCTATTTAAAAAAACAATGTTTTTGCTGTATTTTGGCAAATTTCTTGGTCTTGGTCTTGGGCTTGGGAGGGGTAGTCATCTTTTTAGGAGGGGTGGGCTACTTCCTTGGGGGAGAGGTATGGGTGCTTGCAGGGAAGGTCTTGGAGGTGAAAGACATGAGGCTGGGAGCTGGGTAGCAGTCTCTTGGGTTTGGGACGGGTCTTGGGTTTGGAACAGATTTGGAGGCAAAAGGGCAAAGGTCCAAGTCAAACTAAAAACCTTTCCTAGGGACACGTGGACAGTCATCAAAAGGGGGTCAGGATTTGGAGGTTCAGGGAGTGGTTGTAGGCTTTGTGGGTGTGGAGGTCATGGGTGCATGCTTCTGAGAGGTATGCTTGTGTGTAGTGGGTGTCTGCTTGGTGGGTGAGTGAGTGCATTTATGTACCTTGGGAGTATGAGAGGTGGAGGTGCCGGGGATGGAGTGGTGGATGTGTCGAAGTCTGTTGGGGTAGTGACTGCAGAATGGCTGAATGTGGTGGATATCTGTGTGTCTGTAATTGTGGTGTCTGCAGGTGTGGTGCTTGTGGTGAATGTCTGGGGGTCTGCTGGGGTGGTGTCTGCTGGTATGATGGGTGTGTCACTTACTGTTGATGTGGTGCCTGTGGGTATGCTGGATGTGGTGTGTGTGATGCTGGGGGAGTCTAGGGAAGGTGTGACTGTTGTTCTGTCTGTAGGTGGCTGATGTTTGTGTGCATGCCAATGTGTTTTGTGGTGCTTGTGTTTGTGTGTGGTCCTCTTGGCTGTTGATGTGGATTCCTGCAGATCTGTCTGTGTGCTTTAGATAGGTAGGGTGAAGGGGGGATTTGGATTGAGAAGAGAGAGTTGGAGTGGGGACGGAAGGTGAGTGGTGACTGGCTGCCATCAGTGAGGAGGCCAGAGGCTGAAAATATCTCAATACCATGCACCATGAATGCCTTCCAGGAATGCATTGGTTTGTTGTAGTTGGGTAGCCAATCCCTGGATGGCATTCACAATGGCTGACTGATCCACAGAGATCGTTTTCAGAAGGTCAATAGCTTCCTCACTGAGGGCAGCAGGGGTAACAGGGTATGGGGCAGAGGTGCCTGCAGCCAAGGAGACACCCACCCTCTTGAGTGAGCGGGCACGGCTAATTGGGTGAGGAGCAACAGGGAGGGTGGTGGTAGAATGGGGGGTGCTGAACAAGGATGGTACAGGGAAATGCCCCATGGGTCCCCCACCACTAGGGAGTGGCCACTGGAGGCGCAATCCCATGATGTTAAGGATGTAGATCCAGCCTCCCCGTGCAAGTCCCCTTGCCCTCTGGGCCACTGGGTCCCTCTGTGTCAGTGGTGTCTTGACCCAAGGTCCTGTGTCCATATGCTTCCCCACTTGGCTCTGCCCCGTCTCCTCTGTTTGCCTGTGCTGATGCTGCCAAGATAAAGAGGACTAGAGTCATCACATGTCCATGAACAAACTTGAACAACAGCTCTGATTAGTAAATGTTACCATGATGTCAAGTAGGCCCCAGCCTTAAACTCCACCTAAGTGGCCTATACATGTGCCATACCATATGCATGCATGTTATCTGAATTATCAACAGATGCCAATAGGAAATTCTGGATCTCAGACAACTACAATTGCATTGCTGAATATATGCAATCACAATAGCCATTCAGCAAGTAGGAGACCTCATCACCCTCAAAGCTTTGCTCCGTGGAGCAGACCTCAGTCACATGTTGGCATATAATAGTAGGCCATTTCCACAGAGCCCACACAAGGTCATGCACACATCTATTTGTCACAGACATAAAACCCCAACAATAAGAAATGATACTCCAAATTTCAGCCATGTTCATGAGAAAAGTACAATAACCTGGAGAAGGTGAAATGGAAATACCCATATCACACAGGAAACATATAAACAATGTACACTTCACCAAGTAATATAAGTCCAATAGAGTCCAGCAGGTAGTATTAATGTTACTCAGATAGGGTACACATGTGGCATGGAAACAAACACTGTAGACATCATGTCTAATATGTTAGGGAGAGGTGTCTCAAAAATACACAACACAATTAATCAGCACGCCCCAGGGTAATCACTACTAATGTCTGGCACCTCTCAGTATGACATTCTCTGAGTGTTTCAGTAGAAGCCAGTAGTCCTTTTCATGTTGGAGCGACAAATAAGTTGCAAGTACTTGTAGCAGGCACTCAACCTGTTGACCAGTGGGAAGCTACATCACTGTTCCTATCTGCGAATGAATGCCTGTACCCACACACATGTGTCTAAAACATAACTGCAAATCACTCCATGATGCATGGCAACAGTCAGGGCATATACCTTAAGCATTACACATGTGCAGTGTATTTTTCCACATAGTGCCACATCAAGGTCATAGATATTCACATTGTGGCTCTAAACCCTAGGCCTACCTGTCATGTCCCTCATTGCTCATGCAGTTGTTCATGCCAAATGACATGTTATGATGCATGAGTGAATGTGTCAGGCAATGCACAATAGTGACACACTACTGTATGTGGCACAACCTGGAATGCAACCCCAGTGTAAATATAGGCCCTCATTACAATCCTGGCAGTCGGTGATAAAGTGGTGGTAATACCACCAACAGGATGTCGGTAACTACTGCCAAATTGACCATGGCGGAAAGATCTCAGATAGACAGCCACATTACCACACCAACCGTCAGGGCGGAAACAACAGCCACCACGGTGGTAACCGCCTACAGCCAGACGGCAGAAAATGTTCCACCCACCACATTATGACAACACATTCGGCCACCTTTTCCGGGTGGTACCAACAACATCAAAAGCTTGGCAGAAACAAACCTCAGAAGGGAAAGGACTCACCTTTGGAGACACAGGGAAGAACCACGCTGCCATGGAGCCCGAGCTGCAGATCTTTCCAATGATCTTCTACGTCCTGCTCTACCACGAACACCAATGACAGCAAAGACGACAACAGTGAGTACAGACGCCTAGCACACAAGGGAGGGGGAGGAAAAAGATAGT
This sequence comes from Pleurodeles waltl, assembly GCF_031143425.1. Lineage (NCBI taxonomy): Eukaryota > Metazoa > Chordata > Amphibia > Caudata > Salamandridae > Pleurodeles > Pleurodeles waltl. The sequence goes on along the minus strand of NC_090436.1, from coordinate 272,527,072 downwards.
GACATACACACCACCAACCCCAACACCATACACACAATCAGATGCAGTAATAAAACATTTTCACCCCGTACCCCTCAGGAATAATGCAAGGACAAAATAAATTGATGAAAGTGAGTGTAATAATATAAATGCAGTAGAAAACCAAAATTCAATCTAATGGTATATACATATGTACAGTTCAAGGGACACTGCCCAGTCCTCAATGTGAGGGGGCCACAGGGCCAAAGATCAAAGTCCAAGGCCCCACTTTTCACCACCAGCAATACGGAGAGAACACTGCAGGGACATCAGTAGGAAAATAGGCAGCCACCTCAGGGGGATGGGGAACGGGGGGCACCTCAGCTGGCAGATGGAACAAGACCACTAGTTCTTGATGGGGCAACATGCCCTGTGCTTGGTCCTGGGGAGTGCAAGGCCACAGTCTCTCAAGTAGGTGATTTGCCCACTACTTGGTCCTGGTGAGTGCAAGGCCACAGTCTCTCAAGTGGGTGACTTGCCCACTGGCTCTGGAGGGGGCAACATGTCCTGTGCCTGGTCCTGGGGAGTGCAAGGCCACAGTCTCTCAAGTGGGTGTCTTTCCCACTGGTTCTGGAGGGGGCATCGTGCCCTGTGTTCTTGATCCTGGGGAGGATGGGGTCAATGGGTGTCATAGCCACTGGTTCTGGAGGGGACATCGTGCCCTGTGCTCTTGATCCTGGGGAGGATGGGATGAGTGGGTATCATACCCACTGGTTCTAGAGGGGACATCATGCCCTGTGCTCTTGATCCTGGGGAGTGGAAGGTCACAGTCTCTCAGGTGGGTGTCATTCCCACAGGATTTGCCGGGGGCATGCCACACAGCAGCCCATGGAGGCATGACTACACACCGTCCACCGTCAGTGATGGCTCCTCAGTGGTAGTGGTGTTGATTCTGCTGGTGAATGTGGGGGGAAGCTCCAGCCTATCCCCTGCAGCCTTGGATGGCTGAGCACTGCTGGTGGTGGTGGTGGTGCTGCTGCTGCAGCTGGTGGTGCTGGGGGAAGCTCCAGCCCATCCCCTGCAGCCTTGGACAGCTGCCCACTGCTGGTGGTGGTGGTGGGGGGAAGCTCCAACCCATCCCCTGCAGCCTCGGAGGGCTGCCCACTGCTGGTGGTGGTTTTGCTGCTGCTGCTGGTGGTAGTGGGGGGAAGCTCTAGCCCATCCCCTGCAGTCTCGTAAGGCTGCACAACCATTGTTGTTGTTGGGGGCTCCGACTGAGTCCCTGCACTAGGCCCCTTGCCTTTCCTGGCAGGAGCTGTTGATGGCTCCTTGCCCTTCCTGGCAGCACTAGGGGCAGGCTCCTTGCCCCTTCTGGCAGCACTAGGGACAGGCATCCTTTCCTTGAGGCTGCCTGGTGCCCTGGATCCTTTCCCACCACAAGTGGGTGTGGACACTACTGGTCCCATGGAGAGGGTGGCTGGGGTGCTTGCCTGGGTTTTAGGCACCCTGGCCAGAAGTGAAGGACGGGGAGGGGTAGGGAAGAGGTCAATGGTGGAGAGGAAAAACATCTTAGGGAACTGGGACGGTTGGAGGGAGAAGGTTTGGGATTGGTTGTAGGAGGTGCCTGTCGGCTGTGTTTGGGTGCAGGTGCATGGGCAGGATGCTGTTGTGAGGTGAATGGCTGTTGGGTGTCTCAGTGCTTGCATTTGTGTACCTTGGGAGAGGGGTACAGACACAGTGGGAGAGGACACAGGGGACATGTGCATCGCTGTTGTGGTGGTGTCTGCCAGTGAGGTGTGTGTTCTGATAGGTGTGGTAGTGATGGCGGTAGTAGATGTGGATGTATTACATGCAGGTGTGAGTGTAGACACAACTGGAAGGGAGGTAGAGGAGGTGGAGGAGGGGAACACAGTGGAATCAGTGGATGTTGGTATGTCTGCATCTGGGTGGTGTTTGTGTGAGTGCCTGCAGGATGTGTGTAGTGCTTGTATTTGCCAGTGCCTCTCTTGTGTGTTGCCCTGTGTGCATGTTCGTTTGCCTGTGTGCTTGGGATCAGTTGGGGTTGAGGGGAATGAGATTGGGAAGAGGAAATTGGAGGGGAAGGGTGGAAACAGGGACAATGGCTGTCATCAGGAAGGAGGTCAGAGCCTGGATTGATCTCTGTTGGGCCACCAAGCCAGTGTGAATGCCCTCCAGAAATGCATTTTTCTGTTGCATGTGGGCTGCTAGCCCCTGGATGGCCTTCACAATGGTTGACTGCCCAACAGAGATGGATCGCAGGAGGTCAATAGCCTCCTCACTCAGGGCAGCAGGGCTAACTGGGGCAGGGCCTGAGGTGCCTGGGGAGAAGGAGATGCCCACCCTCCCAGGTGAGTGGGCAGAGGCAACTTGCTGAGGAGCTGCTGGGAGGGCGGTGCCGGTACGGGGGTGGCGGCAGTACCTGTAGCTGGGGTGGCCACAGAAGTGTCTGCCACCACCAGAGAGCTCCCATCAGAGGAGGTATCTGTGTCCCCTGTCTCTGCCGTGGTGCTCACCTCGCCCTCCGTCCCAGTGGTGCCCTCACCATCGGTGGACTCTGCCTCCTGGGTCCTGTGGGATGCAGCTCTTCTGTCACCGGTGACTCTACTCCTCTGCCAGATGATGCTAATGCACATAATGACAGGATGACAAAACAAAAAGGGGGGAAGAGACAAAGGCCCATATTTATACTTTTTGACGCAAAACTGCGCTAACGCAGTTTTGCGTAAAAATAATTAGCGCCGGCTAACGCCATTCTGAAGCGCCATGCGGGCGCCGTCTGGTGTGCGTCAAAAAAACCGACGCAATTCCAGCGCAAACGGAGTATAAATATGCCCCTAAGGACACACTGGATCAATTGCTGCACCAACACTACCAATGGCATACACACCAACGTCACACACCGGGAACAGCCCTACGCACTATGCAGTGCACTACCAGTAATAATGCTAGCCACCAGGGCCTGGGGAGGGGCACATGCCGCCAACTGCAGCACACCTGGGACCCAAACAGCCCTGACCACTAGTGGATACCTACAAGCTAGGTAGCAGGATTCTCACTTCAGAATCATGTCCAACATGGGGCCTACTCTGCAATGTCAGGCCTGGCCTAGGGGCACCCACTGACACACATCCCCCACCCGGGTGCCCCCCTACCATGTGTAAGTTGTAATGATGGGAACTGTACTCACCCCCTTGTGGCTGCTGTGATGCCCTCAAGCGCCTATCCAGCTCCGGATAGGCCACCACCAGTATGCGTGCCATCAGGGGGGTCAGGGTTTGACAGGCACCCTTTCCTCGTTGGGAGGCCATCCACAGCTGGGCCTCCGCTGCCTGACCATGCCCAGGTCCTCCCACTGTTTCCGACAGTGGGTGCTCCACCTGCTGTAGACCCCCTGGGCCCACACTTCCTTAGCGATGGCATGCCATATACCCTCCTTTTGATTGGCACTGACCTTCAGAGAAATACACACAGAAAAAGGTATCAGTCAGACCATCCTACCTGTTACACTTATGGCCCACCATATCCCTTCACATCGCCATTTGTACACACAGGGCCCAGCACACAAGCTGCATGCTGCCCAGGGGATATACACCAACCCCACCTACACAAGGCCTCCATGCATTCATGCCCCATGCATCGTGCTCACAGTGTACTGGAGGCCCATACAGCAGTCCAGGACCCCATCCACCAGTCAGCGGAATTACCTCACTTCCACCTGTGCCTCCACACAGGACAGGCGGACGCTATTTCGGGGGGGGGGGGCAGGCCCTGGATAATAACTGCATAACAGTTTAAAATTGGACATACAGGACAAATGCCACTTATACATTAAAAATTAACATAATGCATTGTACTGTTGTGCCTATGATGTACAGTTTGTGACCGGTTCCTCTCTCTTTTGCCCCATAGATTGGTACCGCTGCGGATGACAGGCACATTATCCTCACCTATAGACTTGACAGGGCCACAATCACGGAGCTGTGTGCCCAATTGGAACCTGATCTAATATCTGCAATCCGTCACCCCACTGGAATCCCCCCTCTTGTGCAGGTCCTATCTGTGCTCCATTTCTTGGCAACTGGTTCTTTCCAAGTGACAGTGGGCTTGGCAGCAGGAATGTCACATCAAACGTGCTGACCAGAGTGTTGTCTGCCCTGATTAAACACATGAGCAGCTACATTATTTTTCCCCAGGTGGAGGATTTGGCCACAGTGAAAGCTGACTTCTATGCAATGGGACATATCCCCAACATCACCGGGGCAATTGATGGTGCACATATTGCATTTGTCCCCCCCGGCAGAATGAACAGGTATTCAGAAATCTAAAGAGTTTTCACTCAATGAATATCCAGATGGTGTGCTTGGCGCACCAGTACATCTCCCATGGCAATGCTAAGTATCCTGGGCCGGTGCATGATGCCTTTATCCTGAGGAATAGCAGCATTCCAAATGTGATGGGCCAACTACAGAGGCACAGGGTGTGGCTAATAGATGAGCCCTGGTTCCCACCCGGTAGATGTTGGTGTATGGGTATGATGTGGGCCATGTGGGATAGTGTGTGGCTAAATGTTGTCCCTCGATATTTGCAAGTGACTCTGGTTACTCAGACCTATCATGGCTACTGGCCTCTGTGAGGAATCCCACAACAAGGGCAGAAGAACGTTACAATAAGGCACATGGGCGAACAAGAAGGATTATTGAACATACCTTTGGCCTCCTGAAGGCCAGGTTTCTGTGCCTCCATCTAACTGGTGGATCCCTGTGCTACTTACCCAAGAAGGTCTGCCAGATAATCGTGGTATGCTGCATGTTGCACAACCTGGCCCTGAGAAGCTAGGTGCCTTTTCTGCAGGAGGAGGAGGAGGCTGGAGATGTCCGTGTGGCAGCAGTGGACCCTGTGGACAGTGAGGATGAGGAAGCAGAGGATGAGGACAACAGAACTGAGGTGATTCGACAATACTTCCAACGACACACAGGTAAGACAGTGGTACTTCACATTTCATTGTCTATTATTTGTATATCATTGACACTGGCATGCTGTTATTTCCCACTTCTTTGCCCTCTTACTGTACCCTTTGGCAACTCATTTGGCAGATGTCGGTGCCCCACTATCACTCCTGGTGTGATCACTGCAGCCAACTACGGGTCTTTCCTATTTCAACATTACTGTACATTTGAATTGCAATGTTTGAACCTGGTTAAGCGAATACATACTTAAATAAGTTTGACATACTCCATACTTGTATTTTTTCAAAGGGTGTTTAATTAAGTGCTAAGAAGTAAAGGGACAAGTGCATTGGGGTGGGGTGATGATGGAGGAAAGTCCAGGGTATTGTTCCAATCTATTTGTAGCGCAGGTGCATTGTCCAAGGGGACATAGGAAGGGGAGCAATGGCAGTTCAAGGTGGACAGGGTGACAGAGTGGGACACAAGGGTGACAATCAGGAGAGTCTCATTTCCTGGAAGGGGTCTTGGCAAAAATCTCTGGCTTCTGCCTGGATTGGAGGGAACGTTTGTGGGGTGGTTCACCTTCTGCAGGGGGAGAGGTGCTGGTGGCCTGTTGGTCCTGTGGCGGGCCTCCTGTCCACTAGTGGCAGAGGAGGTGGAAGGCAGTTCAGATGTCTGGCTAGTGGCAGGGGCCCGCTGTTGTGAAGCTGCCTCCCTCATAATGTTGGCCATGTCTGCCAGCACCCCTGCTACAGAGACCACGTGGTGTTATTGGCCTGCAAATCCTCCATGATCCCCTGGTACTGTCCCTCCTGCAGCCGCCTGTTCTCCTGCATGTTGGCCAGGATCTGGCCCAGCCTATCCTGGGAATGTTGGTATGCTCCCAGGATCTCGGTGAGTGCCTCATGGAGAGTCGGTTCCCTGGGCCTGTCCTCCCCCTGGCGCAGAGCACTCCTCCCAGTTTCCCTGTTGTCCTGTGCCTCTGTCCCCTGATTGTCTTGGGGGTGAGGTGGGCCCTGGGGTCCCTGTAGTGGTGGACACACTGCTGATTGATGTGTCCTGGGGACAGAGGTATGGGTATGCTGGGTGGGTGCTGTGGTGGTGTTTCCTGAGGGGGGAGGCTCTGTGGTGGTGTGTGACTGTGGCTGGGTAACCGACTGTCCAGCGGTCCCTGATGGGTCAGGTTGGTCATCCAGATCCAGGCGACCAGAGTTGCTGTCATCACTGTGGGCCATTTTCTGGGACTGCATAGTGCTGGCACCTCTTCACGACTGACATTGGCTGGGGTACCTGTGGAGATGTGAATGCAGTGTTATTGTTTCTGTGTGTGACATATTGTGCATCAGTGGGTTGTCCTCTTTGGTTGTATTTGCCCTGGCAGCTTTCTCTTGTGTAAATAGGTATGTGGTGGGCTACCTAATTCTCTCTAGTGTGCATGCTTTGGTGATAGTTGTTCATGCAAGTTTGTGAGTGGTGTCCATGCATTGGTATGGCATGCAGGGCTTGGCATTGGGATGAGTGATATGTTATGGTAGGGTGTGTGGGAGGTGGTGGAGTGATGGGAGTGAGGGTGAGGGTATGTGATGGCATGCAGGTAGGGGGGTGATAGTAGTATAGAGTTGACTAGAGTTGGTTTACCAGAGTCCAGTCCTCTTGCTACTCCAGCCAGGAACTCAGGATGCATGATTGCCAAGACTTGCTCCTCACATGTTGTTAGTTGTAGGGGAGAAGGTGGGGGTCCACCGCCAGTCCACTGTACAGCGAGTTGGTGTCTTGCTGCAATGGAACGTACCTTCCCCCGTAGGTCGTTCCACCTCTTCTTGATGTCATCCCTTGTTCTTGGGTGCTGTCCCAAGGCGTTGACCCTGTCCACGATCCTCTGCCATAGCTCCATCTTCATTGCAATGGATATCTGCTGCACCTGTGCTCCAAATAACTGTGGCTCTACCCTGATAATTTCCTCCCCCATGACCCTGAGCTCCTTCTCTGAGAATCTGGGGTGTCTTTGTGGTTCCATGGGTGTTGTGTGAAGTGTGTGCATGGGTGTCAGGTGTGTGTTGTTTGAGTTGACCAATATAATGTTTTTTGTATGTTTGTGTGTATTTTGAGCACGGCGGTATGTACTGCCAATGGTTTACGGCAATTGAATGTCTGCTGTGGTGATTCGTGGGTCATAATGTGATGGGCGTTGTTCTGTTGGCGTCAAGGTGTGGGTTTGGATACCACCAGTTTATCACTGACCTTTGGTGTGGCGGAATTGTGTCTGTGGTTGAATAATGACATATTGGTGTGTGTGTGTCATAATATGGTGAACGGATATCCGCCGCTGTGGTGGTATGTTGGCGGAAGTCAGCGTGGCTGTAAGCAGTATTTACCACCAATGTCATAATGAGGGCCACAGTATACTGCATACAGTTTGCCATGCACACATATGTGAGGAAATACAGATATCATCCCATCTACATAGGTAGACCATACATGAAGCTGCAGATTATAAATGTTTTCTAAGGAGAAAGGGACACATGCTGACATGTAAGCACAAGGAATGGTTCAACTGTGACGGCACATAATTCATGTCAGAACCTCACCTAATCACTTTGCAATGTGACAGGCAGGAATATGCTCTGTACTCACCCCCTTGTGGCTGCTGTGCTGCCCTCAAACGCCCAGCAAGGTCTGCACCTTCTTGGAGATGGCTCTTCATATCCCTTTCTTTTGATGGCCATTGACCTGCATAGATGCAAAAGACAAATCAAGAGATCATGATAACAAGTTTCATCACAAATGGATGAGTCACATGCATGTCAGTTACATCAAGCTTGAACTTTCTCATTTTGTCAATACTCACCAAGTGTGACACATACTAGCCAATAAGTACAGGGCCATGACTACAGACATACGTTTCCCAATCTGCTGACCAACCCACCACTCTGCTCAGGCCCTAAAATGACTAGGTAGGCTTACTGACATCTTGTGGGACATGCTCTAGGAGCCTGACTGAGATGTGAGCCACTATGAGACACATCACACCTCTGCGGCTTCTGAAAGGTAGACTCCTTATGCATGAATGGACCAACACATTGACACTCTGTGAGAATTACTCTCTGCATAGAGTCCCTACAGGATACTGAATGCAAACTCAAACATCACACATGGGTGGCAATTAAGGGACTGGCATGATGGGTACAGAAAGTGTCTAGCCTGTCCATGTGTGGACATTTGCAATATAAAAAGCAAACTCATGCCACTTCAGGGGGTTGGGTTGTGTGTTATGCATCTGTACCACAGAACACACTTTTGGACATATGTGTCTATCCTACATAGATGGCTTCCAAAGAACAAAGGCATGCATTCTCCAGCTTCTGTTATGTGACCAAGCTATTGAGTCACATACAATGGTCTCCCAGCAATCAACACACTGTCTGCAATGTGGAAATGTCAGTGATGCAATGAGCCTGCACAGAGCAATTATGACCTGCACAAAGGTGACAACAGTGCTGTTGGAATAAGGGGCCTGCTAGAAGCCAGAGACACACATTGACAATGATCAGTAACCCACCCCTGTACCAATTCTCACTGTAATCAATTGAATGAGGCATTCTGGGCAGCATATTACAACAGAGCCTCATATTGGCCACATGACAGGATCTGAAGGGGTACAGGGAGTGGGCACAGTGCCACAGTTGAATAGGCACAGTGACTTCCCCCCAGCTTGAACTAGGAACCATACTGGGAGATATATGTGACAGGCCCTGCTCTTTGCAGGCTGAGCAGAATTAACCTGCATCACACACATTCCCAACACTTCCATGTATTACAGTACATCTTGTAGCCAACAGAAAATTGGCATGTGGTGTGTGTGCCAACCTGAAGGGCAGACAGAGTAATGACATGCCTTACAAACGACAGCCTAGCAAGTGCAGATGTGTGAAGAAATCTCTCTGGCAACATACACATAGCTCACATTACTCACAAATGAAACCTACAACATGCATACTCAGTTCATGCTGTCATGTACATATATGTTGTCTCACACATACAGCATTCATGAGGAAAGAGATGTCAGTGGATGGCTGTAAAGTCACCTCACTTACTTCTGTGCATCCAACCCAATGTGGATAAAAAAAAACACAAAAACACACCCACACCACAATGTGAATAAACTCAACATATGTCAGTGGCCAACAATACCTGCACATTGACTCTCCCATTGATGCCAAGCAGATTGCACCTGCAGCCACATGAGTATTCAATCTGGCACACATGGGCACAATCTAGACTGTGAGGAGGGAAAAGATGTTGAAGTACAAAGAAAACTGTGCACATTAGGCACTTACCTGCTCCTCTGGTGTTCAGTAGAGCTGTCCATACAGCGGTAGGACCTCTGTCACCAGCCTCTCCAACTCCCCTGGTGAGAAGGCAGGGGACTTATCACCTGCTGGACATGGCATGATTCCTCCCAGAGGAGTACACAGCAACTTGGTAGTGGGGGTGTTGATGGCAACAGTGTCAGGAATCAAGTGAGGGATTTTGCAGAACATGATGGTCACGTCCTCCACGTACGTGGTCGTCACTGCCAGTGAACGCAGCCATTGGCCCCTAACCGCCACTGGCAGCAACATTAGCCTATGGCCATGTCTGCTGCAGTTGAAACCACCTACCGCCATGACGACTTCCACTGGTGGTCACAGGTGGTTCCTAATGTCCAGTAGAGTAGGTCAGGCAGCCTCCGTTTCAGAGGGCTGAAATTTGGGACTAGACTTTAAAAACTGTGTCACCCCAAAAAATGTTGTTTTGAGCACAAAAACTTGCTTACCTTGCCTTGTCATGTTGGTCCCACTACTCAAACACCATTGTATTATATTACAGGGCACAGATAGCAATTTACAGTGGGGCACAGCCCACCACCGTCAAAGGTCATTTTTGCACTCAGCACATCGAGTCCCATTCTGAGTGGCATTTGTGATGCACAATTTTGATTTAGGTCCAGATACATGATTTGTACACATGTGTGGCAACCCAAGGGGGTAACTTGTGACCCTTGTGTTATTAGCAGCTTTGATGTGTACTGTTTGCCATGTCCAGGCCCTCTAAATTGTCTTGTCACATGTTATCTTTGACATGCATCATGTATGTTTTTGTGGACACAATGACTAATGTCAGAACTCAGTTCTTATCACATAGAGGTACCCAGGGCGAGGGATGATGCTGTAATCACCTGTCTTACATTCACGGCCAGACCTTCAGACCATGGAAGAAATTCTGCTTTACCGTCTGAATTAGCAAACAATAGTGGACTTCTGTTATCAGGTGGAGCCAGATCTGATGCCAGTTATTAGTTATCTAACCAGCATATCACCCAGTGTACAAGTAATGTCAGTGTAGCACATCCTAGCCACAGTGTTCTTCCAACATACAGTGGCCCAAACTGGTGGTATGTCCCAACCTATGTTCAGTCTGGTGTTAAAGGATAACCTCTCAGAATTGTCAAAACACATTGACAGCTTTGTCCAGTTTCCCCGACATGACAACTCAGCCCATGTGAAGGCTGACTTTTATGGTTTTGCATGCATCCCACATGTGGTGGGGGCTATTGATGGCACACATGGTGGTCCTACCCATGCCAATAAACAAATATAGTGCAATGGAAAGAACTTCTATTCCATCAACGTCCAAGTTGTATGTTTGGCAGACCTATGCATTTCACAGGTCTGTGCCCATTATCCAGGTTCAGTTCATGATTCCTTCATTATGCTGAACTGCACTATCCCCCAGCTGATGTCATGACTGTACCCAGAGAGGGCCTGGCTGGTTGGTAAGTTATTCCTGTCCTGTTTGTGTGTGTGCAATTCCTGGTGTGTGAATTCTGATAAGAGGGACTCGTAGTTGCACATATGTCTTATTCTTTAACGGGAGACTCAGCATATCCAAACCATCCTTGGTTATTGACACCAATCAGGAATCCAACTTTGCCAGGGAAAGTCCACTTCATTGAGGCCCATGTAAGAACAAGGGGGGTAGTGGAGCAGACTTTTGGGCTTCTGAAGGACAGATTTAGGTGTCTGGACCACACTGGTGGAGCCCTCCTCTACTCACCTAGTAAAGTGTGTCAGATCATAGCGACCTAATGCATGCTCTACAACATTTCTGTGCAGAGTAATATCCCATACATCCCACAGGAGGGAGAGTCTGCAGTGCCACTGCATGAGCCTCCCGAAATGCCGTGTGAGGATAACAGTGGTGAAGAGGAATTAGCTGACTTGTGGGAAGATCTCATCAACAACTACTTTTCTTGAGTGTAAGTATGTCATGTGATGTAATGACTGTAACTGTACAAAGAACTGGCAAAACACTGGAGAGCTAATGTTCAATAATATTCAGCTAAGCGGCACCTAAAGGTTTAGCCTTAGACATATCCTCACCTTGATGTAGCTTCTATGTTTGTGTCAGTTTCATTGCAATGTGACCTCATATCCAGATGCTTGCTATGTGATTTGTGTAATAGGTATGTTTTTAAATCTATACTCCTTCTTCTGTTTTGTCATTGTACAGATACCTTCAGCTTCTTTGTTTGTGTCAGTTTCATTGCAATGTGACCTCATATCCAGATGCTTGCTATGTGATTTGTGTAATAGGTATGTTTTCAAATCTATACTCCTTCTTCTGTTTTGTCATTGTACAGGTACCTTCACCATGACATCCTCATGTGGCATTTCATAGTTGCAACAGTGGCAGGTATCTGATGCTGTTCTGACATAGGAAGTGGACATGGACTGTTCCAGGTAATGCAGGTCACATATTTGGGGTGTATGAGAATTGTCCCAAGGCAGCTTAAACAGTGTTTGGGTGGAAGGTCTGAAGTGCTCAATATACTTATTTCTGTGCTGTGTTGGGCAGATTGCATTTTCTGTGATTAGGTGGGCATGAAATATGCTGCCATCAAGTGCAAGCCAGACGGTCACCCTTCACATAGGCTAAACACTCTTCTTGTATGACCTGTGTGTAGCTGTAGATATGTTTCCTCAATGCAGGCCACAGTGCCTGTGCCACTACACTATCATATGTTTGTGTCATATCACGAGATGCATGGTCATTGGATTATAATGGGCCAGTGATCAGGGACTGTTGTCCTGCCCTCTGTCTGTATCTTGGTTTATGTGGTGTTGGATTACTTGGTCCAAACATATGGACAGACTATGTGCTTGTACTAATGTGTTTGTGTGTGTTGGTTCTAATCCTTAGCAGGACACTGTACCTGTAATACATCCATCCTTGCGTTAGTGTCTTGTGTCTTCATCATTTGCGTCACATGGTCTTACATCTGTACATAGCAACAATTGAAACAGAAGCAAGCAGACACAAACTTTGTGATATGTGGTATTTATGAATTTGTGCATAGAATAAAAATAAGGGACATAATGGAACAGAAAAATGGAGGTGTTAGAAAAGGGGTTTTTGGTTGGCAGTCAGGTTACCCCCTGTCCAAGCAAGAACCCTCACTCTAGTCAGGGTAAGTCACACACAATCCAAAATTATCCTGTGCCCACCCTCTTGTAGCTTGGCACGAGCAATCAGGCTTAACTTTGAAGGCAATGTGTAAAGTATTTGTGCAATAAATCATACAATAACACAATATAGCACCACAAAAATACACCACACAGTGTTTAGAAAAATATATAATATTTGTCTGGATAATTGCAGGTCAAAACGAATAAAGATGCAATATGAAATTGTAGAGATATCACTGAAAAGTGATATAAAGTGTCTTAAGTCTTTAAAAAAAGCAAACAAAGTCTCTTTCAAGCACAATGTACCTGGTTTAAAGTGGAAAATCTCCGCAAAGGGCCGCAGAAGAAGAGATACGTGGAAAAATGGTGTGTGCGTCGATTTCTCCCCAGCACACACGGACCTGCGTCATTATTTTTCACGTGAGGAAGTCAGGCGTCGTTTTCCGGTGCACGGACAGTCTCTTTCTGTGGTTCGCGGATTACCAGATGTCCCGGGGTCTGTGCGTGGAATCCTAGGCTTGTTTTCTGGCTGCGCGTCATTCCGGTGGGCTGTGCGTGGACTCTTCTCCCTCACGGCAGGCGTCGTGTCGATTTCCTTTCTGGAGTCGGGCGGCGTTTGTCCAGGCGAGGCCGTGCGTCGAAGTTCCGGTCGCACTGCAGGCGTTGCGTTGAGCGCGTCTTTCCGGATCGGCGTGCAGTGAATTTTTCACCGCGGAGCAAGTTGTGCGGTGAATTTTTCAGCACACAAGGCGTCCAAATGAAAAAGAGAAGTCTTTTTTGGTCCTGAGACTTCAGGGAACAGGAGGCAAGCTCTATCCAAGCCCTTGGAGAGCACTTCAGCAGCAAGGCAAGAGTTCAGCAAGGCAGCAGGGCAACAGTAAGTCAGCAGTCCTTTGTAGAAAGCAGTCAGGTGAGTCCTTTAGGCAGCCAGGCAGTTCTTCTTGGCAGGGTGCAGGTTCTGGTTCAGGTTTCTTCTCCAGCAAGTGTTTGATGAGGTAGGGCAGAGGCCCTGTTTTATACTAAATTGCACCTTTGAAGTGGGGGTGACTTCAAAGAGTGGCTAAGAAATGCACCAGGTCCCCTTTCAGTTCAATCCTGTCTGCCAGGGTCCCAGTTGGGGGGAGGGGGTGGCAGTCCTGTGTGTGAGGGCAGACCCTCCACCCTCCCAGCCCAGGAAGACCCATTCAAAATGCAGATGTATGCAAGTGAGGCTGAGTACCCTGTGTTTGGGGTGTGTCTGAGTGAATGCACAAGGAGCTGTCAACTAAACCTAGCCAGACATGGATTGTAAGGCACAGAAAGATTTAAGTGCAAAGAAATGCTCACTTTCTAAAAGTGGCATTTCTAGAATAGTAATAAATCTGACTTCACCAGTCAGCAGGATTTTGTATTACCATTCTGGCCATACTAAATATGACCTTCCTGCTCCTTTCAGATCAGCAGCTGCCACTTCAACAATGTATGAGTGCAGCCCCAATGTTAGCCTATGAAGGGAGCAGGCCTCACAGTAGTGTTAAAACGAATTTAGGAGTTTTACACTACCAGGACATATAAACTACACAGGTACATATCCTGCCTTTTACCCACAAAGCACCCTGCTCTAAGGGTTACCTAGGGCACACATTAGGGGTGACTTATATGTAGAAAAAGGGGAGTTTTAGGCTTGGCAAGTACTTTTAAATGCCAAGTCGAAGTGGCAGTGAAACTGCACACACAGGCCTTGCAATGGCAGGCCTGAGACAAGGTTAAGGGGCTACTGAAGTGGGTAGCATTTAATCTACATGCCATAGGCACATATAGTGCACTCTACTAGGGTCTTACAAGTAAATTAAATAGCCAATCATGGATAAACCAATCAACAGTACAATTTACACAGAGAACATATGCACTTTAGCACTGGTTAGCAGTGGTAAAGTGCCCAGAGTTCAAACGCCAACAACAGGTCAGAAAAAATAGGAGGAAGGAGGCAAAAAGTTTGGGGATGACCCTGTCAAAAAAGCCAGGTCCAACAGGAGGGTTCAGTCATCGTGGATTAATTATTGTAGTAGATGCCACAACATTGGAAGTCCAAAATCCAGGGTACTCATCCCATAGGAAATGGAAGGTGGTTGAAGAACAGTCAACAGAATGAATATTTCACTTGCTGGCAGTAGTCAGTGTCTGGCCATCTGTATCTCCTGAATTCTTAGCTCGATGTCCCCTCTTGCATGGGGTGGAGCTGCTGCTACAGAGGCAGAGGTGTCTAGGGAAGTTTCTTCCCCTGACAGGGCCTCCTGTCCAGTGGCTGGCACTGAAGCAGACCAGCCTAGTGTTGCTGCACCAAAGGAAGGAGTAAAGTGTTGGTGATGAGCCCTAATCAGGGTACTGCTAATGTCCCTCAACATCCGTGTTAGGGAGGCCAGGTTGGTATTGGTGGCCTCTCACTGTTAAAGCTTATCCCTATTGATGTCCCTCTGCAGCACTTCATCTCCCAGAGTTTAGAAAGTACAACGCCCATCATGCCTTGAGACTCCTGATAGACCCCCAAGACTAGGCTGATGGTGTCCTGGCCCGGAGCATCCCCAATTCCCTCATCCTGGTGGCCCGCAATATCCCTCCCATGTACCCTACCACCATGGGCCTGTGCCTGTGCCCTTGCCACAGGGTGCCCCCTACTACTCGTCCAGAACCATCATTGTCTGAGGTGTTCTGCTGCAACTCAGGATTCTGGACTGGGGAGCACAAGATTATTACCACTGTCCTAGGGACACAGGATCGGTGGCAAATGGCTGCCTGTGAGGTCGCTGCAACCAGGATGGGAAGTCTAATTGTGGCCAAAGTGAGACTCAATGTAGGGGACTGACAAGGTTGTCCAGATGGGCCTGAACCATCCTTCACGCCATACATCCAGGATTGTCATCATCACTGAGGGTTTCATCCAGAGGAGTATTGGCATTTTCGTCTGTGGCCTCTGTGTGCCCCATGGCAGCTCGATCTGTTGATTTAAAAGGTACAATGTTACTTTTTGTATTGTGACATCTACCTCCAAAAGTTTACAGTGACATTTGGCAAAGCCTGTGTACATAGTTGATTTGCAGGTTATCATATTGTGACAGGTACCTATGATATTAGCTGTACTCACCAGACATTTGTGAAGCATGCCAATTACATCTTGCCACCAGTGCAGGCAAAACAGTGGCTGGACATGATGTGGCTTTTACCATTTTGAGGCCTTGTTGATTGTTATACAGGCTGACCCAGGAGTTTGTTGTATATGTGATGGGAGTCATCATGTGGTCAGTGTGTTGTGAATGTGTCTACAGCCAATGCCATTCTGGTGATGCATCTTGAGGTCTTGTTATTCATTTATGTTGCATACTGGGTAAGCTGTCCTTCCTGTCCTCAATAGTTTCATCTTGACTTAGCAGTTCAAGATTGAGCTAGGTGGCCAGCCACCTAGTTCCAGATTGAGCTAGGTGTCCAGCCACATCTCTGAGTTGAGCATGATCTGTATCTTGGTCCCTCCCAGAAGAGTAAACATCATTTGAGAGTGATCAGGCAAGGGTTTTTGGACAAGTGACCACTGTTCTGCTATTTGGAATCCGTTAAACAGTGACTCCTGAGAGTTGCATGCAGGTCACTCTCCTAGTTCCCAACACTAGCCAAATGTTATCCTCCCAAATGAGTAAACTTCATTTGTGAGTTCACTAACAGATTCATTGGGGCAAATATTGTGATGTTAGAATATCATTGATAAAAATATGAATTTTCTAAGGTATGTAATATCGAGGTTAAAACTATCTATGTTGTTAATATTATTTACAAAAAATATTGCTGTCAAGAATGTAGTTTTGTAATTATCTTTTTGTATTTTAGTATGTGTTTTAATTGTATACGTTATAAATTGTTTGTAT